>NC_060268.1:20164772-20764772 GCF_021613505.1 Equus quagga
AAGAAAGGGTGAAGGGGTGCCCTTACAACACGACTGACAAACAATAATGTACCACTGAAATTTCACAAGATTGTAACCTATCAACTCAATAAAAATTTAAAATATATATATATATGTATATATATATATATATATATATATACAACCCTACCTGCATGCCCAAAGGAAAATGTGGTATAAGCTACTGCTATCTGTGCCATTCTAAAAATTAATGAAGACTACTGCTTTCTCCAGAAGGCACCTGCCTCATACAGCCAATCTACTGACCCCCTGGGGAGAAGACCGCCTACTCAGGCCTTTCTCCTACTCACCTCCCTCCAGCTTGCCACCACAATCTGCTTGCTAGCCAGTGTCTCAACCATGGACATAATAACCACCCCTTCCTCTTGCTTACACATCAATACCACTAAACTTTACACCTACCTGACTAAACCATTAGTTCATACTCTCAAACAACATAACTGCAAGACCTGCCACTTTGACCCAAGAAATACACCAAGATATTATTTTCAACAAGATAGATAGATACATACATACATACATACATACATAGAGATATCATACTTTTAATATATTTTACAACTCCACCAAGATATTGGTAGAGATCCTGGAAATTTCAGATCTGTTTTCATGGCTAATGCCATACAAATGATAAAGTTATGGGCCAGCCTATAAAGACTTCTTATAATTCTACTTCTGTTCCTCATTTTTACTCTCATAATAAAATGTTACCTATGCTGTTTAGGGCAACTAATGCCTTGCTGTCTAAAATCTCCTTTACTATTTAGGCCACTCAAACACTCCAAAATAATGAAGCTGGAATATTCCAGTGGAATCTGTATACCATGGCAATCGGATACTATTATCTATTTGGAAATAGTACACGGACAGGATCTTTTTTAACCTCGAAAATTTTACAATATTCCTTTTCTCTTTGAACTTGTCTTTCCATTCTAATATCCCAGAAAATTTTATGATATTGTAAACATTTTTACTTGAAAATCCTCATTGATCATTTTGTCATTCTTATCTGTATCAAAATAGGTATTTACACTGAAATTTAAAAGTTTTTTTCTAAAAATAAAATCGATTTCTTTTCCTGAGGACCATCAGCTGCCATGAGGGAAACACTATATATACAACTCAAAATTTTTTACAGAATTAATATATAAATAAAATAATAAAGTAAGCAAAAGGAAAATAAGATTTATTGGTGATAGGATTTTAATATAACCAAGAAAGAACAGTTATATTGCATTCAGTAATACTATTTCTTGCACAAGCACATACAAAAAGTTTTATAATTGCAAGTAATCATTTCAACCCTCGAGGTTAAAGTTTATACTGTTGAGGTTAAACTTGCTGTAGAATCCTGATCTTTTTTAACTGAATGAAGAAAACTGCAAATGAGGAATTCTGCATCGGAGATACAGAGCACGACATGTTAAATGTAGTCTTTGGGGGCACTATTCCAAAATGCTTAAGCAGCTGATCAAAGCAGGTTGTTTCGGTTCAGTTTCCTTATCAGCTCAAGACAGAGTTTTCACATACACTGTCTGGATAAAGGATCCACAGGTCCAGAGAGACCATTTTCTTTCTGGAAGGATTCTCTGTCTTTGATGTCTTCTTTTGAAACAAAGCTGGAAAATCTTGTATAATCTATTATATTCCATTTTCTCGTGACAAACAGATTTTATTTTTCAGTTTCACTGGTTGGAACATTTGAAGGAATCCACGATTCTTAGTTAACAAGGTATTGAGACCTATGATCTACACAGAGAAGTAGAATGTGAACAATATAAATAGTCCAAAAAAAAATCCCAGGAAATGTGACTTTTTATGGCTTTGATTTGGGGAGGATTTATTTAATGCTCTGATAAAAACATACATCAAACAACTCTATATTCATTACCAATTCTAGATTTCTACACATTTCTGTATCAGAAGTAAGTTAATATGACTGAAAAAGTTTTAGGGGAGAACTCCCAGAAATCAAGACTAAGCCCAGTAAGTCAGAATTCCCTTTGATTGCTGGAATAAGTAGATGAATGAACCAAACTGTGGCTTGTGGGCAAAGAAAGAAAGGAGGAAAGGAAGGTGGAAAGAAAGGCAGGCAGAAAGAAAGAAAAGAGAGAGGAAAAAAGGCGGAAAGAAAGGAAGGAAGGGAGGGAGAGAGAGAGAAAGAGAAAGAAAGAGAGAGCAAAATGCAATGGATTAAATGTTTGTGTCCCCCTAAAATTCATATGTTGAATCATAATCCCCAGTGTGATGGCATTAGGAAGTGGGGCCTTTGGAAGGTAATTAGGTCATGAGGGTGGAGCCCTCATAAATGAGATTAGTGCCCTTATAAAAGGGACTCCAGAAAGCTCCCTCATCTTCGTTCCCCTATGTAAGGATACAGTAAGATGGCCATCTATGAACCAGGAAGCAGGCTGTAAGAGATGCTGAATCTGCTGGCACCTTGATCTTGGACTTCCCAGTCTCCAGAACTAGGAGAAATAAATGTTGCTTAAGCTGCAGAATCTATGGTATTTTGTCATAGCAGCCCAAACTGACAGAAGGGAGGGAGGGATGGAAGGAGGGAGGGAGGGAGGGAGGGAAGGAAGGAAAGGAGGGAAGGAAAGGAGGGAAGGAGGGAGGGAGGAAAGGAAGGATCTTTTCTAGAGGCGAAGTTGTACTCACAGTCTTTCAATCACATTCTACATTTTTCTTGGAAATAAAGTACAATCTATTTCTAAAGATTTCTGCTTATATATGTGAATCTGCTATAACTTTCCACTGGGGCAGAAGTTATGCTTCTTTTTATTTAGAAACTCTCTATCTGCCTCTATGGGCATAATTACAATCTAGGGTATATAGGAAATATGAATGCATGGAAATCAATGAAACATAACATCTACTAAACATTATTAAGAAGGTAAAGATATTCTAATTTAATATCATTCTTTTACACAACAGTCACACAAATTGATAAACTTATAATTTTTGCCTATAATTTAGAAATTGTTTCTAGAAGACTGATACAGTAATTTAATCTCAGTTTTCAATACAAATACAAGGTAAAGTTTAAATTTTTGAAAAAGCAACTTCATTAAATAATTTATATTGAAAATCCATCACGTCATATTTATTTATATTTAAATTAATTTAATTTTCAAAGAATACTTACATATGCCACATATATTCAAAGAACTTTCCAAATATTTCCACCCCTTTTGTGACTTATTCCCTCCTTCATAAAACAGAAATGATAATAGAGCCTATCTGATTGTATTAAGTGAACTAAAAGTTAATAAATGTAACGTAATAAAAATATTTTTCTGTTTACAAATATTTTCATATTTTTCATACATTTGTTCAACTTGATCTTTAAAGTTGTGGAAAAAGGGCAATTTTGTTAAATAAAGATTGATATATCTTTTCCTATATGACATCACAATGGTACATTATAGTTTATTTAACCAGCATACTATTAACATTTATCATTTTTTTGCTATTTATTTATTTATGCTCTTACACACAATAGATTTTGTATATTACAGAATACATAACTGTGCTATACAGTCTAAAATTAGGATTCTGGTAATCCTAATCTGGTGCAAAGAGTTTGTACACTGTTAATGTTTATAATTCTCAATCTTGGTTAAACTAAGTTCACAAACAACATGGACTTAGGAATTATGTTTGACATATATTTTATAATTTGATATTGGTAGTGTACACATTTTTAATATATTCACATACAATAAAAACCTTGTCTACTGCATGATGACTCTGACAGGTACAATATCCAGATAAGTATATTTAGTGGTCAGTGGGACAACATACATTCTGTGGAGGATAATTACAAAGATTTATCTATGCTTAACATTTATAAAATTGATTTTAATATCACTACAAACATGTTGTCAATTTTTTTCTCCTTGATTCATTTCTAATCCTTTCACAGACTCCTTCTATGTTAGATATGCATTAGCGGGTAAGTTAGCGTGAAGCTGGAACTAGTGAATCAACAGAAAGGTGAATATCATATTCTTGATTTGCTTTCTCATCCTGTTCTTACCAGGGAGGGTGTCAGAGGTCTGTCTACAACGGAACAAGAGAGCTATTATACTGCCATCTTAATTCTTGCTTACCTTAATCAAAGGATTTGAGTTTATGGTTGATTAATAAATCTCAGGGCAACAGTAAATTACACTTTTCTGTTTTTTCAAGACCAACTCAGATGGTCAAAATTTCTTGAGTTCTCAGAGAGAATAAGCCTATAATTATATGGTGTGTGGAGTAGAGAATGGGGAGAAAGGACATCACTTGTCAACTAGACAACCAAGGGTTTCCTAATATTTAGAAGTGGTCTTGGTGCTATACATACCAATTTTCATACAATGCATTATATTGAATGTTTACTATGTGTCAGACAGTAAATTTCTAGGCACTCAGGAAATGTTTCTAAATCTTCTAAAGGAGCTTATATTCTAGTGAGGACAGGCAGTGATCAAATAAATAAAATGACAAATAATACTAGGTCACCAGGGTCCTCCAAAAAGTAGAAGCTGAGATGGAGTTAGGAGTTTGGGGAAAATGCCTGTGAATAATAAAGAGAGAAGGTAGCACAGGGACGCTTTCAGATACAATGCTGATCTGACATGTGTGAATAGAAAAGGGAGAGAGCAAGATGGGGCTGGACAACTTCAGGCTATGAGGCAGATCTGACAGAGACTTAACCAATCAAACGTGGATTTTCAGGGCAAAGATTATCAATTAGAGGAGTCTCCACTTGGAGAGAAATGCCTTGGCTCCTCAGTGTTCTCAGCTGATGGCTGGGGGCTGCACAGGAAGAGTCTGAACTTTGGCTAAAAAGCTGAGACTGATCCTGAAGGTGGTGCAGGTGATGGTTGTCCATGAACTTCACTCCTTGAAGCTGAATGGACATTCTGTTTTAAAGGGAGATCTCAGCAATGCATCTCTATAGCTATCACAAATGGCATTCCTTTGAAAATATACTGGTGTAAGGGATAGGGTGTAACGAATGGTGTGAAGAGTGGTGCCATTTTAGGTAGGTTAAAACATAAGCTCATTGAAAGGCTCTTTAAAGGGGTAATATTCAATCAGGGAACATTAGAAAGGTGAGCAAACAAGCCATACAGAAAATCTGAGAAAAGCATTCCAGATAAAGGAATGATAATAGCAAAATGCTTGAGGTAGAAGTGTGTTTGGTATGAATAGGAAAGAAAACAGTGGCCTAGAACACAGTGAGTAAGGCTAGTTTGGAGTAAGACTAGTTTGACATCAAAGTAAATGCGTCAAATGTGATCAAAGTGTCAATGATCAAGAATAGCCAGGAAAGTCCTGAATATTAGAGCACATGGTGGTGGGGATGATATCAGCTTACAAAATACACTGTATTAACATCTTTCTAATTAAAAGTATATATTGATGCATGAATGGGCAAACCAATCAGTGAAGAGAAATAGACAAAAAATATTCACAAAAAGTTATGAAATTTAGTAATGCAATAAAAACAAATTTTTAAGATAATTCATAAAAGGTAAAATTTTTATTAAGTGGCATTGTGACACCTGAACCAACATAATAAACAAAAGTTAAAATGGATGTGTTCCCCCACCACTATACTACATGACTAATTCAGTTGGATCAGAAGTCTAAACATAAAAATAGTGATACCATTCAGGGTCTTAAAACAAATAAAGCATGAATAAATTCCTGGATCCTTTAATAACTTGAGAGTGGGTAAAACTTTTCTAATTATGATTTAGAGTTCAGAAGCAGTAACAGAAAAGATTGATCTATTTGATTACATAAAATTAAGAAAAAGAAGAAAATACCCTTGTGTATGGCAAACACATAAATACATACCCACACATTCAATATATAAATTCAAAAGAAAAATGACTACCTGGGGAAAATTTGCAACATATCTTAAAGAAGGCTTACTATGCCTATTAAACAAATATATTCTAAAAATTTTAAAAATAAAAGACTAAAATTATCTAAAAAGTAGCATACAATATACAAACATTTCATAGGGAAAATGCTAATATACCTTATGGATATTTTTCTAGTTCATTAATAAGAAAAGCACAAATAAAAACACTGAGATAGTATTTCTTACCTACCCAAATGGGAAAAAATTCAAGAGTTTAATAGCATATTCTGTGGGTGACATTGTAGTGAAACAGACACTTTTATACGTTACTGGGGAGCATAGAAAATGGCAAAATCCTTGTGAAGGGGGCCTATGGAAGTTTCTTGAAAAATTGCATAAACATTTTATCTTTTCACCTAAAGGTTCCACTAAAAATATCTCAAATATAACCTGTCAAGAATTCGAAATGATATATGATCAAGACTACTCACTGTGATATCATTTGTAATCATAAAATATTGGAAATGACCCAAAAGTCCATCAGCAGTGCACCGGTTAAACACACTCTGGTACATATGTGGCATAAAAATGAATAAGACAGAATTCCCAGATACAAATATGTAGTGATTTCCAGGATATATTGCTAGATAAAGAAGCATCAAGGTGAAAAACTTGTTTATTATTAGAAATCTCAATAATCTTAGGGATGGGAATTTGAACTTGTGGGCCTTTGACCAAGTAATCGGGCCGCCTATCTTTTAAGCAGCCATCTTCTGAATGTTCTCAGGAGCTTCCAGCAGAATTGATCCCCTGTGCCCTACAGCAGTGACCTTGATAATGCACCATTAGATTGGCTTTTCCTCCTTCCTTGTCACATTCTCCCTGTTTCCTCTTTCCAAATTCCTGGGTTTATCTCATAAATAAGCAGCCCACACCTAAGTCCTTGTCTCTGGCTCTGCTTTTGAGGGTACTCAAATAATGGCACCAAGCAATTGCAAAATCCCAGAAGTCCTTGGACATTTCTCTATAGTGGAGACTCTACCTCACTTCTCAACAAATAGTTTGTTGATGGAAATGCTTCTAAATCATTGCAAGTCCGTGATTGTCCTCGTTAGGATACATGAACTTGGTAAGATCAAAAATGTCAGTACTATAGATCAGATTTTTTTGTAGTGAATCAACCCTTAATATTCTTACTTTGCATTCAAATTGTGTCATACCTACAAAGAAGAATATTATATGTTGTTGTAACAATAAAATCCTTGAACTACTAACAGATGTTATTTGTATTTCAAAGATGAAAATAATCATTAGTTGAAGAGTTTAAATGACATATGAAGAGATATCTGGATGAAACTGAAACCAATTATTTTCCAGACTACTATTTGCTCATATTGTACTTTGTTTTCAATGTTGGTTTATAACTTTTCTGGTACTCTCTATGATTTTTGCAGGAAACCTGAGACACCAGAAAGTAGGCAATATAGCCAAAACATATATACTACGCAATTATGGACAGGGACATAATTTTTAAAAAGAAATTAGCTACCCCAGTTTACAGATGAAAAACCATGACCTAGAGCCGATGTCATGACCACTATCATATAGGTTGCTGATAACTGAACAAAGACTTGAACTGTATCTCTAAAATTGAAGTCCAAAGCCCTTTCAATTATAATAGGGCAAAAAAAGGTAACTACATCAGAATCTGTATATATTACTTGTTTAATGCAAAAATGTCAGCATGCTTATGGAACTACAGTATTAATGTATTTTAGCTTAAGATGACTGAATATTAGAATCTTTTTACACTAATAATTTTTTTCTTGAGTCATTAAGTTAGCTCTTGTTTACTTCATTTCTTCCTAATCATCTTATCTGCAGAAGTACTTGCTTTATTAGAAAAGTTCTTGAAAATATTTATTCACATTTTCTGTGCTAGAGGGAATTAACTTTATATTTCTTATTTTGAAAATTAATCAAATTTTTAGCCTGGACTATTGATAGATTTCATTTCTCATAATGAGATGCACCCGGAGTTCCAATATTGTGTACCATCAAATAGGGTTTTTATTTATTCATCATTTTCATTACGAGTAATCTTCATGCTCAATATTTTAGTCATCTGAATAAATAGCAAAATTATACTGTACAATGTCATGAAAATGAGGTTAGTCTATGTACAAGTCAAGTGAAAAGACTCTCTCTCATCTCAACTGAATCTGTGAACTAATAAATAATGTAAGAGGGAAAAGATTGGCTGCTGAAAATCAATTCCGCTATCTAAAGTATATCAATAAGTTGAAAATATTGAGAAACTGTAATAAGGCAAGTCATTGCAGAAGTGGGAGAAAAAAAACTGCAGTAAGTTGCAAGCTAGAATTTCATTATATATAATATTACCACATTACATTTGGTCAAAAGATCATGATCCGAATCAAACTTCCTAAAAGAAGGCATGAATCTATAGGAAGCATTGTTATAAATAAGCCAATCAAGTAAGATTTGAGGAGTCTTTAAAGATTCGGTGTAAGCTCCCTTTAATTTTGTGTCTGAGTAGTCTCTCAAATTGTAATTTTATGACATGATATTTTTATTGCAGTGACTCTCAAATGAAAAAAATAAAATATGTTGCAATATTCTCAATGAAAAACTGCTTCCATTATCTAATATCAAAACCGCTTAGGCGGAGCAAAAACACCAGTATTTTGTCGCAAAGCAAAATCTAATTTTTTAACTTTTAAATTTGTATCTGTGACAATAGCTCTCCTCAAAATTAAATGTAAAAATGCATAAAAAATTCTCAACAGAATATTAAATTACCTAAATTTAGTAGGAGTAAAACTTTCAATGTCAGTTTATGGCAAAATCCTGTTTGTTCGGGAAAAAGCATAAATGCTGTTTTGTTTTTAAATCATATTTACTTAAATTTGAAAACTTAGTTTCTTTATTCTGATTAAAAGTACTGGCTACATAATTTGTTGGGCCCAGTGCAAAACAAAAATGTGGGACCCCTTGCTGAAATATTATTAAGCATTTCAAGATGGTAACAACAGAGAATTAAAATAATTGTGCAGCCCTTCCGAGAACAGGGCTCTGTATGACTGCACAGGTTGCACATCCATGAAGCAGCCCTGATGGTTGGATCTTGGGTATGTTACTTATATTTGGTTTTTGGCATATAAACATATTTATATACATATGTTTAAAACGGTTGTTGAGATAAATTTATTTAGAAATTCATATGTAAAAAAATAAACTGCATATAAATCACCCAGTTGATTTTTGTTTTGATTTATTGACATTGATATTGATTTTGATATTGATATTGATTTACAATCAATACTTGTCATTTATTAGTATGAATTAAAATATGGCTGGTAAATATACACACCTAAACAAACGCATATTTATTGACTCTATTAGCAAATATTCAAGTTTACAATATGAGGATAGTTTTTTAAAACCACAGACACTCATCTCCAAAGGAAAAAAGATAATGAAGGGGGCTGGCCCCATGGCATAGCAGTTGAAGTTCGGTGTGCTCCACTTCAGCAGCCTGGTTCACAGGTTCAGATCTCAGGCGCAGACCTACACCACTCATCAGCATTCTGTGGCAGCAACCCACATAACAGATGGAGGAAGACTGGCACAGATGTTAGCTCAGGGCTAATCTTCCTCAGCAAAAAAAAAAAAAAAAGAAAAGAAAAAAAGAAAAAGAAAAGAAAGAAAGAACACACATCCAATTATTTTCACTTTAATATCTGAACTAGTTTTTTTTTTCTGAACTTATGGTAGTCTCAAAATCAAGTATTATTCTGCCCTTAAAAGATTAAGTTAGAGGCTGGCCCCGTAGCTAAGTGGTTAAGTTCTCGTGCTCCACTTCGGTGGCCCAGGGTTTTGCTGGTTTGGATCCTGATACTGCGCAGACATGACACCGAACGGACATGACACTGCTCAGCGGGCTATGTTGAGGCAGTGTCCCACATGCCACAACTAGAGGGACTCACAACTAAAACACACAACTATGTACTGGGGGGATTTAGGGAGAAAAAGTGGGGAAAAAAAAAAAAGGTTGGCAATAGTTGTTAGCTCAGGTGCCAATCTTAGGAAAAAAAAGATTAAGTTAATTTTTCAATGAATTATAATAATATATTAACAAATACATAAATCAAAAGTGTACAGGTCCTCAACAACAAAAAGACAAAAAACTCAAAAAATGGACAAAGGACTTGAACAGAAATTTCTCCAATAAAAACATACAAATGGTCAACAAGCACACAAAAATGTGGTCAGTGTCATTAGTTATTAGGGAAATGCAAGTCAAAACCACAATGAGAGGGGCTGGCCCCGTGGCCGAGTGGTTAAGTTCGCGCGCTCCGCTGCAGGCGGCCCAGTGTTTCGTTGGTTCGAATCCTGGGCGCGGACATGGCACTGCTCATCAAACCACGCTGAGGCAGCGTCCCACATACCACAACTAGAAGAACCCACAACGAAGAATACACAACTATGTAACGGGGGCTTTGGGGAGAAAAAGGAAAAAATAAAATCTTAAAAAAAAAAAAAAAAAACCACAATGAGATACCACTCACATTCACTAGGATGGCTATAATCAGAAAAACAAAATCATAATCATTGGTGAGGATAGGAAGAAAGTTAAACCTTTGTACATTGCTGGCGGTTGGAATGTAAAACAGTGCAGCTGCTATGGAAAACAATTTGGCAGTTCCTCAGAAAAATTAAACATAAAATTACCATACAACTCAGCAATGTGACTCCAAATCATGTACCAAAATAAGTGAAAAATGTACTCAAACACATACTTGTATAAGAATGCCCACAGCAGTAATATTTATAATAGCCCAAAGGTGGAAATAATCCAAATGTACATCAACCAATGAATGGGCCAACAAAATGTAATACACACACACACACACACACACACACATACATAATGGAATGATATTCAGCCATAACAAAGGGAATGGAGTACTGATACATGCTACAATGTGAATGAACCCAGAAAATATTATGCTAGTGAAAGAAGCCAGAGACAATGGTCACATACTGTATGATCCTATTTATATGAAACATACAGTATAGGTAAGTCCAGAGAGACAGAAAACAGATTGGTGGTTGCCAGGGGCTGTGGGGAAGGGGGAATGGGGAGTAATTGCTTAATGAGTAGGGGATTTTCTTTCAGAGACTGAAAAATATTTTAGAACTAGATAGAGGTGGTAGTTGTACAAGAATGTGAATGTACTAAATGCCTTGAATTGTACACTTTAACATGGTTCAATTTATGTTATGTGAATTTCAATTAAAAAGTGTACAGATTAATAAATTTTATAAAAATGAGTACAGCTGTGTAACCAGCATGGCTGAAACAACAAAATATTACAGAACAAAAGAAATTCCCTTCTGTCCCATTAGATTGATCATTCTCAACTCTCCTTTATACCTCCCACCCTCCTTGTAAACACACACAGATAGTTTTACATCTTGATTGCTAATGTTGTAAATTAGTTTTGCCTATTTGTGAACTTTTCATAAATAGATTAGGAAAGCATGACTTTTTTTGGTCTGCACCCACCTTCTTTTGGTCAACATTATGTTTTTAAGAGTCATTCCTGTTGCCTGCATGGTTATACTTCTGTTGTCATTTTCAGGGTTGTGTAATAATCCTTTTTATGAGCATATTGTCATTTACACATTTCACTTCAGAGGAGTTGTTTCCAGTTTGGGGCTATTACAAATAGTATTCTGTTACATAACATTCATATACATAATTTTTTGGTAAATATACAATTCATTTCTCTTGAGTATATACCTAGGAGTAGAATCTTTGAGGCATAGTATATGCCTCTATTGATATCAATATATATAGATAGATAGATAGATGGATCAATTGATCGATTCATCTATCTATCTATTGTCAGATAGTTTTCCAATGTAATTACATGAATTTACATTCCCACCAGCAATGCAGGAGAGATCAAGTGGCTCCAGATCATCACCAGTTCTTGCTATTCCTCTCTTAAAAAAACAATTAAGCCATTCTGGCAGAAGTGTAGAGGTATCTAATTGTAGTTTGAATTTGCATTCCTTTGATATATCATAGAGTAAAGCACCTTTTCATTTGTTGATTGGCCAAGTGGATATTCTTTTATTGTGAGGTTCCTGTTCAATACCTTTTGCCCATTTTTATATCAATTTGTCTGCCTTACTAATTTAGGAGTTTTGTATATATTCTGCATATGAATTCTTTCTTGTATTGCAAAGATTTTCTCCTAGGGCGAGGCTCACTGTCTCATGCTATTGATGATGTGCTTTGATAAAAAAAACAAGTTCTTAATTTTAATGTAGTCCAATTTACCAATTTTTCCTTTATACTTAACATTTTGTGTCTTGTTTAAGAAATCTTTACTGTCTCTGAAGTTGTGAAAATATTCTCTTCACTTATCTTTTACATTAGGTCTACAATAAAAACTGAACTTGATTTTTAGGCAGGGTATGAGGCAGAGGTCAAGATATAATTTTCCATATAAATATTCAATTAAACTATCAGTATTTATGATAAGACTATCTTTTATATTACTGTACTGCAGTGTCATATTTATCATAATTTTGCTTATGTATATGTGTGAATATTTCTGGACTCTCTAGACTGTCCTATTGGGCAATTTGTCTATCCTTACACCAATATAATATTATCATAGGATTGTTTGATATCTGCTACTGTTAATCCTTTAGTTTTCTTTCTTCAATATCACATTGGTTATTTTTTGGCCATGTGTTTTACTGTTTACAATTTGGAATCATCTATCAATCTCCCCAGAAAATCTTACTGTGATTTTGATCAGATTTGGATTGCACTCATTCTTTACATCAATTAGAGAAGAACTGATACCTAAAAAGTATTGAGTCTTCTAATTTAAGAACATGGTACATCCCTCCACTTATTTAGGTTTTCATTTATTACTCTCAATAATGTTTTACAGTTTTTCGTATAAAGGCCTTGTATATTTTCTTTTTTGTTGCTGTTTTGTTTTGTTTTCATAGAAATAAGATTTACTTTCAATAATAATGTTTTAGAATATTTTCTAATTACTAGCAATAAAATTTATGCTCACATTTGTATTATAATTTTCAACTGCTAATGGATTTATCCTTTTATTTATTACTGTAATAAGGACAGAACATGAGATCTACCCTCTTAAATTTTTAAGTGTACAATGCAGTACTGTTAACTACAGTCACAATGCTGTACAGCAGATCTCTAGAACTTACTCATCTTATATAACTGAACCTTCATGTCCTTTGAATGGCAATTCTCCATTTTTCCCTCCCCCAAGTACCTGGCAACCACCATTTTACTCTCTGCCTCTGTGAGTTTGAGTATTTTAGAGATCTCATATCTATTTTATGATATATCATACGTGGAATCATACAGCACGTGTTCTTCTATGACTGGCTTATTTTGCTTAGCTTAATGTCCTTCAGGTTCAGCCATGTTGTTCTGTATGGCAGAATTTCCTTCTTTTTTAAGGCTGAATAATATTCCATTGTATGCCTATACCACAATTTCTTTATCCATTCATCTGTTGATGGACATTTAGATTGTTTCTCTATTTTGGCTATAGTTAATAATGCTTCAGTGAACAAAGGAATACATATATCTCTTCAAGATCCTGATTTCAATTATTCTGGCCATATGCCCAGAAGTGGGATTGCTGGATCATACAGTAATCCTATTTTTAATCTTTTGAGGAAACTTCATACTGTTTCCCACAGCATTTGCCCCATTTTACATTCCTATAAAATGATAAAAGTGTTCTAACTTTTCCACATCTTTGCCAACATGTGTTATCTTTATTCTTTTTATATAATAGCTATTCTAACAGGTGTGAGGTGATATTTCATCATGTCATTGATTTGCATTTCTCTGATAATTTGTGATGCTGAGCATCATTTCATATAACTGTTGGTCATTTGTATGTCTTTGGAGAAAAGTCTATTCAAGTCTTTTGCCCATTCCCCTTTTTTTTTGGTGAGGAAGGTTGGCCCTGAGCTAACATCCAGTGCTAATTTTCCTCATTTTGCTTGAGGAAGATTGCCCTTGAGCTGACATCTGTGCAGTCTTCCTCTATTTTGCATGTAGGACACTGCCACAGCATGGCTTGATGAGCAGTGTACAGGTCTGAGCCCAGGATCTGATCCTGCAAACCCCAGGCCACCGAAGCAGAGCACAGGAACTTACCCCCAACACCACTGGGCTAGCCTTCCCTTTGCCCATTTTCTAATCAGGTTATTTGTTTTTTTGCTACTGAAATGTAGTCATTTCTTACATATTTTGGATATTAGTTCCTTATCAGATACACGGTTTGCAAATATTTCCTCTGACTTTGTAGGTTGCCTTTTCACTCAGTTGATAGTTTCCTTTGCTGTGTAGAAATTTCTTAGTTTGATGTAGCACACCTGTCTAATCATGATTTGTTTGCTTGTGCTTTTGATATCATATCCAAGAAATCACTCTGCCGAATCCAACATTATGAAGCTTTTCCTTGATATTTGCTTGTAGGATTTCATAGTATCATGTCTTATGTTTAACTCTTCAATTCATTTTGAGTTTATTTTTGTCTAAGGTGTAAGATAAGGGTTCACTTTCATCCCTCTGCATGTGGATATCCATTTTTCCCAACACCATTTATTGACGACTGTCCTTTTCTCATTGTGTATGTTTGGCATCCTTGTCAAAGATCAGTTTAAATACATGCGTGGGTTTATTTCTGTGCACTTTATTCTGTTCATTGGTTTATATGTCTATTTTTATGCCAATCCCATACTGTTTTAATTATTATAGAATTATAATATAATTGAAGACAGTAAATGTGATGCTTCCAGATGCCTCTTCTTTCTCAAGAGTGATCTGATTATTTGTGGTCTTTTGTAATTTTATAGAATTTTTAAGATTGTTTTTTCTATTTCTGTAAAATACGCCATTGACATTTTGAAAGGGAAGTACAGGAAGTGCAGAGAGCACTAAACAAGATGAACCCAAAGAGGCCCACACCAAGACACATTATAATTAAAATGTCAAGAATTAAAGATAAAAAGAGAATCTTAAATGCTGCAAGAGAAAGACAACAAGTTACATACAAAGGAAACCCCATGAGGCTATCAGCTGACTTCTAAGCAGAAACCTTACAGGCAAGAAGGGAGTGGCACAATATATTTAAAGTGCTAAAAGGAGAAAACCTACAGCTAAGAATACTGTACCTGGAAAGGTTATCATTCAGAGTGGAAGGAGAGATAAAGACTTTTCCAGACAAGCAAAAGCTAAATAAGTTTATCACCAAGAAACCAGCCTCATAAAAAATGCTAACAGGACTTAAGTGGAAAAGACCACAAATAGGAATAAGAAAGTCATCCAAAAAAAGAAATAAAATAAAATAAAATCATTGGTAAAGGCAAATACACAGTAAAGGTAGCAGATCAACTACATATGAAGCTAATATGAAGGTCAAAAGACAAAAGTACTAAAATTATCTAATTCCATGATAAGAGGGTAACAGGTACACATGCACAAAAAAGAGGTTAGATAAGATATCAAAAACATAAAACGTGAGAGGAGGGAATTAAAAGAGTAGAGCTTTTGGCAAGAGGTCAAACTCAAGAGATCATCAATTTAATATAGATTGTTATATACATAGGTTATTATATATGAATCTCATGGAAATTATGAAGCAGAAACCTATAATAAATACACAAAAAATTAAAAGAAAGGAACCCAAACATAATACTAAAGAAAGCCATCAAATCACAAAGAAAGAGAGAAAGAGGAGAAGAAAGGAACAGTGAAGAACTACTAAAACACCCAGAAAACAATTCATAAAATGGCAATAAGTGTGTACTTAGCAATAGCTACTTCAAATGTCAATGGACTAAATGCTCCAATCAAAAGGCCTAGGGTGGCTGAATGGATAAAAGACAAAACCCATATATGTATGTTGCATACAAGAGACATACTTCAGACCTAAAGACACTCACAAAGTGAATGTGAAGGGATGGAGAAAGATACACCATGCAAATAACAATGAAACGAAAGCTTAGGTAGCAATACTTATATTAGACAAAATAGACCTTAAAACAAAAACTGTAACAAGAGACAAAGGCACTACACAAGGATAAAGTGAACAAGACAACATGAGGATATAACACTTGTAAATATCTATGCACCCAACATAACAGCATCTAACAATATATAATGCAATTATTAACAGACATAAAAGGAGAAATAGACAGCAACACAATAATAGTAGGGGATTTTAACATCCCACTTACACCAATAGATAGATCATTCAAACAGAAGACCAGTAAGAAAACACTGACCTTAAATGACACATAAGACCAGATGGATTTAGTAGATATATAGATAGATAGTGGCTAGATAGTAGATAGATAGATAGATAGATAGATAGTAGATATATCCAAAAACTGCGGAAGACACATTCTTTTCAAATGCATGTGGAACAGTCTCCAGGACAGATCACATAGTAAGCCACAAAACAAGTCTCAATAAAGTTAAGAAGACTGAAATAACACCAAGCATCTTTTCTGACCACAATGTATGAAATTAGAAATCAACTACAGGAAGAAAATCAGAAAAGCCACAAACATGTGGAGATTAAACAACACACTACTGAACAATGATTGAGTCAATGAAGAAATCAAAGGAGAAATTAAAGAATATCTGGAGACAAAAGAAAATGAAAACATGACATGTCAAAATTTATGGGATATAGCAAAAGTGGTTTTAAGAGGGAAGTTTATAGCAATACAGGCCTACCTCAAAAAGAAAGAAAAATCTCAAATAAACAATCTAACGGTGCACTGAAAGGAACTGGAAAAAGAAGAACAAACAAAGCCCCAAATCATTAGAAGGAGGGGAATAAAAATCAGACCAGAAATAAATGAAATAGAGACTTAAAAAGCAATAGAAAAAAATCAATGAAACAAAGAGCTAGTTCTTTGAATAGACAAACAAAACGGACAAAGCTTTAGCTAGACTCACAAAGAAAAAAAAGAGAGAAGGCTCAAATAAATAAAATCAGAAATTAAAGAGGAGAAATTACAACGGATACCTGAGAAATACAAAAGAGTATAAGAGAACACTATGAAAAGCTATATGCCAACAAACTGGATAATCTACAAGAAATGGATAAATTCTTAGAATCATACAACCTTCCAAAACTGAATCAAGAAGAAGTAGAGAATCTGAATAGACCAGTAAGGAGATTGAAACAGTAAACAAAAACCTCCCAAAGAATAAATGTCCAGGACCAGACAGCTTCCCTGGTGAATTCTACCAAACATTCAAAAAAGACTTAATACGTATCCTTCTCAAACTCTTCCAAAAAATTGAAGAGGAGGGGAATCTTCCTAATTCATTCTGTGAAGCCAATGTTACCCTGATACCAAAACCTGACAAGGACCACACAAAAAAGAAAATTACAGGCCAACAGCACTGATGAACATCCAGGCAAAAATCCTCAACAAAACACTAGCAAATCAAATACAACAATACAATAGAAAGATCATACACCATGATCAAGTGGGATTTATTCCAGGGATGCAGGGATGGTTCAACATCCACAAATCAATCAACGTGATACACCACCTTAATAAAATGAAGAACAAAACACATGATCATCTCAATAGATGCAGAGAAAGCATTTGACAAGATACAACATCCATTTTTGCTACAAAACTCTGAACAAAATGAGTATAGAAGGAAAGTACCTCAACATAATAAAGTCTATATATGACAAACCCACAACTAATATCATTCTCAATGGAGAAAAACTGAAAGCTATCCCTCTAAGCACAGCAAACAGACAAGGATGCCCA
Organism: Equus quagga; assembly: GCF_021613505.1. Taxonomy (NCBI): domain Eukaryota; kingdom Metazoa; phylum Chordata; class Mammalia; order Perissodactyla; family Equidae; genus Equus; species Equus quagga. Next base: position 20,182,570 of record NC_060268.1, read on the forward strand.
GTTTCAGTTTCACCACTCTTATTTAACATAGTATTGCAAGTCTTAGCCAGAGCAATCAGGCAAGAAAAAGGAATAAAACAGATTCAAATTGAAAGGAAGAAATGAAACTGCCACTATTTGCAGATGACATGATTTTATACATAGAAAATCCTAAAGAATATACCAAAAAGTTTTAGAAATAATAAATGAGTATGGTAAAGCTGCAGGATACAAAATAAATACACAAAAATCAGTTAAAGAAGATGTGGTATATATACACAATGGAATATTATTAGGCCATAAAAAAACGATGAAATTTGGCCACTTGAGACAACATGGACGGACCTTGAGGGTATTATGCTAAGTGAAATAAGTCAGAGGGAGATAGTCAAATACCATATGATACTCCGCATAAACAGATGATAAAACAACAAGAAACAAACACATAGAGATAGAGATTAGTTCGGTGGTTACCAGAGGTACAAGTGGGCAGGAGAGGGCGAAAGGGGTAATTAGGCAAACATGTATGGTGATGGATGGTAATTAGTCTTTGGGTGGTGAACATGATGTAATCTACACAGAAACTGAAATAAAATGATGTACACTTGAAATTTATATAATGTTATAAACTAATGTTACCTCAATAAAAAGATAAAAAAATAAAAAGAAAAAGGTATAGAAGAATACATTCTCAATGTGAGAGTATACAATTATGTCTTAAACAAGAAAAAAGGCATTAGACATATAGGGGAAAATTGGTAACTGAATTACATGAAAATTAAAGAATATCTTTTCATTAAATGACACCACATTAAGGAGTAAAAAACACAAACACACAAACAACTCTATATTAAAATTAAAGAATATCTACATATTTGGAATGATAAGATATGTCATCATATAAGTCTAACACAGTTCAGCTCTCCATATTTTATCTATAGATCCAGTGCTTTTCCAATCACAATCACAATAGAGTTTTTTGGTGGAAATTTAAAGGTTTATTAAAGGGGGTAACAACAGTTTTTAAAAAGCCACAATATAAGACAAATGATGAAGAACAATTAACGGTACCTCACCCTACCAGAAATGTTCACTTTTTAGTAATGAGAGCATAATATTGACATAGGAAGCCTACAAATAGACTGGAATGGAAATTAGATGGCAGAAACAGAGCCAAGTTGATATACTCAATCCCCAGCACAAACAGTGAATATCCATCAGTGGAAGCTGGACTACGGATTAACCTTACGGAAAAGTCCTGTTAAGCAGATCAAAAAGATTTCTTTAACAAAATATGAAAAGGTCAAATCCTAAAGGAAAATGCAGATAAAACTGAAAATCTTAAAAATTACTATGTATCAAGAGATACAAGTTAAGGACAATAAGTAAAATAAAAGAAAAAAACTAACAGAAAATATTTCCTGACAAAATATTAACATGCAGAATATATTGAAAACACCTAAATATCAATAAAAATGGGCAGGTAGGTATTGTACTTAATGTCAGCTTCATGGGGCAGGGATTTTTATATATACAGTAATTCCCAACTATTTCCCAATTCTTAAATAGTGTCTTACACATAGAATTTGTTCAACAAATACTTTGTTCAACAAAATAACTAATAGATATCGACTTAAACAATAATTGGAGAAAGCAAACTAAAACTAAAATTAAACACCGTTTGATACCAAGTAAATTACCAATAATCAAAAAAACTGACAATAACAAGTATTAGGGAAGTAGAGAAGGAACAGAAATCATGTATACAGGTAGGAAAATAAATATGTAATAAATGCAGTCCAATAATGACTCATCATTATCTAGTACATTTGAATATATGCATATCTTATGGTCCAGTAATTCCATTTCTAAGTATAGATCAATACTCACATATAGCCATATTTTTATACTTGTAATTTAAAAAATTTCTTTGCTGACTAGTATTCTATTGTCTGAATATGCCCCAACATACTTTTCTGCTGTTGATGGATATTTGGAGTGTTTCTAGAATTGTTTGTTTTCTGCCACTTCAAAGATTATTTTCTGAAAATTAATAATATGACTAAGTTAATACTATTAGTAAGTTTTGGTAAGCATTAAATGAATTAATAGGCATAAAAGATGTGTTGTTACATTCGGTACTTAATTAATGATGTTATTATCTCTGGAATGGTTGTTGACATACTGAGCTTCCTGGAACACAAAGCAAAAATCTGCTTATGCTTTATCCTGAGGGTGGGAGGATAAGAAATGAAAAACTGGATGAGATCCTTTGCTTGCATGAAATAATGGAAATTCTTGGGATGCTATTCATATTACTTTCTAATATGGGGCCATACTATTTTTTCAATAACATTTTACACCCTCCACCACTCAAGTTGTATAATTTTTGAGCACCACAATGCTACTAACTTTTCCTACATAAAGCATGAATTGTCATATTTCTATGCTTTTGGTGGCACTATTGCCATTGTTTCACAGATTCTTCCTAAACTTTTGAGATCTAAAAAATCATTTCCTTACTACATCAAAGACACAATCTGTGAAAGAAGGAATCGATAAGCTGGATTTAACTAAAACTAAAAATTTCTGATCTGCAAGGACACCATCAAGATAATGAGAATACTGCACAAGCCACAGATTGGGAGAAAACACCTGTGAAAGACACAGCTGATAAAGGACTGTCATCCAAAATATACAAAGAACTCCTAACTTTACAATAAGCAAACAAACAACCTGATTAAAAAATAGGCAAAATACCTAACAGACACGTCACCAAAGATATATAAATGGCAAATAAACATGCAAAAAGACGCTGCACATCATGTCATCAGGGAAATTGCCAAAATTTGGAAGCAACCAAGAAGTCTTTCAACAGATGAACAGATAAATAAACTGTGGTATATTCAGACGATGAAGTAGTATTCGGTGCTAAAAAGAAAGGAGCCATCAGACCAGGAAAAGACAGAGAGAAAACTCAAATGCATATTACAAACTGAAAGAAGCCAACCTGGAAAGGCAACATTCTGTCTGATTCCAACTATATGACATTCTGGAAAAGGCAGACAATGGAGACAATGAAAAGATGGGTGGTTGCCAGGAGCTAGGAGGAAGACAGGGATGAATTGGTGGAGCACAGATTTTTAGGGCAGTAAAAATATTCTGTATGATACCATAGTGTTGGATATATTTCATTATATCAATTTGTCAAAATCCATAGAACATATAACACCAAGAGTGAACCCTAATATAAGTATTTATATGACCTCCATAACCTTAATATAACTAACCCTAATATAAACTATTGATGATGATTTATCAAAGTAGGTTCATTGATTGTAACAAACGTACCACTGTGGTTGCAAGATGTTGATAGTAAGGGAGGCTGTGCCTGTGGGAGGCAGGGGCTATATAGGAAATCTCTGTCCTTTCTGCTCAATTGTACTGTGAAGCTAAAACTGCTCCAAAATATAGTCTATTAAAAATAGTTTCCCTTTCTCTGTAGTGTGATAGCATTTTTCTACACTTAAAATTTAACACTTATTTAATTATACCTTCTTTGTTTCTGCTTTCATCACTTGATTTTACAAAGCTGATGGTTTCAACACATCTTGTAAATTTGGTATTCACCACAATATCTGGAATAGGCATTTTTTATACCATAGGCAAACAAAATGTAACTTTAAATTTGTTATAGAGTAGTACAATGAAGGAGAAAGTTTATTTTGTGTTGCTGGATATTTAATAGCATATCAGGTTAATAAAAGTGGCCATTTTTTTCTCCTGAATATAGAATAAACAGGAAATATAATTTCCATCAATACAAGTTTTTTCAGTAAGTTGCTGAAGAATTGGAATGTATATTTTGCTTTAAATATTGCCTTAAATTACTTTAAAGTGTTAAAATATCACAAATATATTAGAAGAATAAAATATGTTTCCCAACCTAAATTAGACACAGCAGAGCTCTGAATATATACTTTCAAACAAAATCTTTAACTTTTAAGGGCTTGGTCGAATATTTCTTCAGCAATTTTGATTAGTGGTAATGCTAGAATCTAACAAAATTGAGGCCAGTTGTAAAAGTAATTATGCATACATGAAACCATCTGGTTAGTCAACTGTTCTCTTTTTCTTCCTCCTCCAACCCAATTTTGTCCTCTTTTTCCAGTTTATGAACAGTTTTCTAAGTCAAATGTATCAACTTTGCTTCTTCCTTGAATATCTGAAGGCATGGAATTAACTTTCTGGACAGTCTTTTACTCTATTTTAAGGAATTACAAAGTCCATCTTCAGGGAAAAGTAATAATTGCCTGCTCAGAGGAACTATAATTTTGTTGTGGTGTAATTAATCTTTTAAAAAATTCATAATTATCTATAATGAAAGTATTTTCATATCAGTGGAATTCGAAGATAGTGAAAGTTTTGATCACTTTTCTACATTTGACTGCGAAAGTTTTACTCTCTTTCTGCATGGTTTTTAGAAACTGTTGCTATGTTTAAGAGTTTTATTTTCGGGAATTAAACAAGGGCTTGAACCGTGAGAAGGACTTTTAATGACAGAATTTTCACGAAAGGAAAGAGCACAGCACAGGAATGGGGAAAATGCTGTATCTGGCAATCTCCATGTAATTTCTGTTTTAATACCTTGGTCCCTCGGCTACCAGAATGGTTCAAACAGCAACGGGAGAAATAAGATCTGATTGAATATCAGGGTTATGTAACTATAATGGATGTTTTTGGCCTTTTAGAACTCTAGGTTGTTTTAAAGATAAACAGCGATAAAAATTTTATTGTAGTTTATGAGCCATTCATATGATTTTGCATAAGAATAAAAGGCCAATAAAATAGGTCTCCAAGAAACATTATAAAATCCAATCTTTGAAATAGAAAACAAATAGCATTTTGTGCCACATCTAAAATATCTATCCAGTTAATGTGCATTACAATTGAAGACCATAGGTCATAAAACATTTCAAGTTAGAAAATTCAAATAAATGACCTAAACCAAAAACAACATGACACTCTTTTTTTTTTTTTTAAAGATTTTATTTTTTTCCTTTTTCTCCCCAAAGCCCCCCAGTACATAGTTGTATATTCTTCGTCGCGGGTCCTTCTAGCTGTGGCATGCGCGACGCCGCCTCAGCGTGGTTTGACGAGCAGTGCCATGTCCGCGCCCAGGATCCAAACCAACGAAACACTGGGCCGCCTGCAGCGGAGAGCGCGAACCCAACCACTCGGCCACGGGGCCAGCCCCAACATGACACTCTTTTGTTCGTTTCACTATACATTTATACAATGACTATATAAACTTGAATGGATAGGGATTCTCTCAATTTATCTACAGTTATTGATCATATTGGATTAAATATCTCAAGGCTAAAAAAAAAGCTGTGATAATTTCCCAGGAATTATATTGGCAGTTGTTCATATGATATTATTTCTTATCAAAACATCAAATTCCAAAGTTACTAGCTAAAATCACTTAAATATTTGATAGATACTGGCTTGTGCTGAGTACAGATGAATTTGACAAAAACATTTGCAATATAGAAAAAAGAAAATATACTTGTCACACGACCAAAGCTGGATAGATTTTTTTTTTTAGTATTAACATTTTGGAATCTAAATTCTGGAAGACATTTAATTAATGTTATGGGCAATTATAGTTCACTAATTCTTTTGAGGCTGTTAAATTATTTGACTATGAGGTCTAGTTGTAGGATAACTATGTTAACATTATCAACAATATTAATAGACTACCCAAGATTTAATAGACAAATTTTAAAATCCAAATATGTCTCTGGTATAAATAGTTAGCTGGAAAAATATTTAAAGGGGATCTGGTTTAATTCAATACTTTCAAGAACGTTTTACTGAAAATATTCTGGAAAGATAGGTATTTCCTAATTTAAGAAAAAATAACTTTTAAAAATTTACAATTCAAATTGTTGCTCTAAAGTCTAGAAGATGTGCATATTTGAGTGTAAACATGAATGATTTAAAATAAAAACTTCAGAGAAGATTATTTCAGGCAGAGAGAAGAATAAATATCAAGGCCTGGGAACAAAGAGAGCTACAGCTAGAGATGAACCAATAGATGTTTTATGAAAATAAGATTATGTCATAAGTAATTTTTTATATGACAAAAGTATTAGTATGCTGCATTATATGCCACAATTTGTCATATGTAGTCATATCTATAACAACATATATTTAGACAGTTATATTTTTTCCAAATTTTATCTAAAATACAGAACACAGTGAATAATCTAGTTCATGAATCTTTGCAAATAAGCCTGATTGTTTCTTTAGAATTAAGGTACAATATGGAGTGATGTTTTGAGGTTAATGCTTTTGATCCACATTGCCATACTGTATAATGTTGATTGGAGAATATTAAAAATACTCAGTTTTTTACTTCAATTATATATATATATATATATATATATATACATCAGTATCAATGTGTGTGTATACGTATATATGTCTCTCTATACACATATATATATCTGTATCTGCATCAGTATCTATATTTAAAACCACAAATATTAAAATATGTAAGGGAATGACAATACTCATACAGTGCTGGCTAGGGTGAAAGTGAACAAAAATACTTCAGAAACTATTCTGATAACTACTTTAAATGAAAGTTTCATGAAACCTATGACTCAGAAAACCCACTCATTTGTGAGTGTCACGTGTGTACGTGAGTGTATCTACTAGAAGAAATATATGTGTACAAGTAGTCAGGGACAAAACAGCAATTAGCAGCATTGTTTCTGATAGTAATAAGTTAGAAACCATCTGAATATCTTTCAACAGGAGAATATTACATATATATATATATATATATATATATATATACACACACACCAAATTTTCTTTATCCATTCATCCATTGATGGACACTCAGGTTTCCATATCTTGACTATTGTGCATAATGCTGCAATAAACAGGACAGTGCAGATCTCTCTTCTAGATACTGATTTCATTTCTTTTGGATGTATACCCAGAAGTGGGATCGCTGAATAATATGATAGTTCTACTTTTAATTATTGGGGGACCTCCCTACTGTTTCCATAATTGCTGTACCAATTTATATTCCAACCAATACATTCCCAGCATACCAGGGTTTTTTGTCCACATCCTCACCAATACTTGTAATCTTCTGTCTTTTCATAATAGCCATTCTAACTGGTGTAAGGTCATATTTCATCTTGATTTGTATTTCCCTACAGACTAGTGGTGTTCAGCATCTTTTCATGCATCTGTTGGCCATTTGTATGTCTTCTCTGGAGTAATGTCTCATCAGGCCCTTTGTCCATTTTTTAATTAGTTTGTTTTTTGGCTATTGATTTGTTTGTGTTCCATATATATTTTTGACATTAACCGCTTATCAGATGTATGGTTTACAAATATTTTCTGCCATTCTATAGGTTATTTTTTCCCTCTGTTGTTTCTTTCACTATGCAGAAGCTTTCTAGTTTGATGTAACCTCAGTCGTCTATTTTTGCTTTTCTTGCCTGTGCTTTTGCAGTCACATTAAAAGATTATTGCCCATACAAATGTCAAGATTTTACCTATGTTTGCTTCTAGTAGTTTTAGTTTCAGGTCTTACATTTAACTCTTTCAGCCATTTTGAGCTGATTTTTGTATATGGTATGAGATAGGTGTCCAATGTCATTCTTCTACATGTGCATTTTGTGATTTCCCAACATGATTTGTGTGTTCTTGGCAACATAGTTGACGATCAAGTGACCATATATGGGGGGATTTACTTCTGGACTCTCTATTCTGTTCTGTTAGTCTACACACTTGTTTTTTATGCCACTACCATACTGTTTTGATTACTGTACCTTTATAATATATTTTAAAATAAGGAAGAATGATGCCTATAGCTTTGTTCTTCCTGCTTAAGATTGTTTTGGAATTCAGGGTCTTTTGTGATTCCATATGAATCTTAGGATTATTTTTTCTATTTCTGTGAAAAATATATTGGACTCTTGATAGGAATTGCACTGAATCTGTATATCACTTTAGGTAGTATGGAAAATTCAACAATATTAATTCTTAAAATCCATGAACATGGAACATCTTTGCATTTATGTGTGTCTTTTTCAATTTCTTTCATCAGTATTTTATAGTTTTCTGTATACATATCTTTCACATGCTTGGCTAGATTTCTTTCTAAGTATTTTATTGTTATAAATGCTATTGTAAATGGGACTATTTTCCCAATTTCTCTTTCTGATGGTTCACGATTAGTGCATAGAAATGTTTTATATATTGATTTTGTATCCTGCAACTTTGTTGAATTCTTTTATTAGTTCTAATGATTTTTTGGTGGAGTCTTTAGAGTTTTCTACATATAACATTATGCTATACACAAACAAAGACATTTCTTCCTTTCCAACTTAGATGTTTTAATTTATTTTTCTTGACAAAGTGATCTGGCCAGGACTTCCAGTACCACGTTGAATACAAGTGGTGAGAGTGGACATCCCTACCTTGTTCCTGATCTTAGAGGAAAAGTTTTTAGGTTTTTATCATTGAATATCATGTTAGCTGTGCGCTTTTAATATATGACCTTTATTGTTTTGAGGTACATTCCTTCTATACCTAGTTTGTTCTGCATTTTCATCATAAAAGGACACTGAATTTTGTCAAATATTTTTTGCATCTTTTGAGATGCTCATGTGATTTTTATCCCTCATGCTGTTAATGTGGTGTATCACATTTATCAATTTGCATATGTTGAACTCCCCTTGCATCCCAGGGATAAATCTCCCTTGATCATGGTATATAATCCTTTTAATGTGCTTTTGAATTTGGTTTGCCAGTAGTTGAGGATTTTTGCATCTATGTTCACTAGAGATATTGGTCTTTAGTTTTCTTTGCTTGTAGTGTCTTTGTCTGGCTTTGGTATTAGGGTGATACAGGCAAGTGGGATCTGACAAGGGTGCCAAGAACACATATTGGGGAAAGCACAGTCTCTTCAACAATTGGTGTTGGGAAAATTTGATATCCATGTGCAAAGAATAGAAGTGGACTTATCTTACACCATGCACAAAACATGAAGTAAAGATTTAAATATGAGAGCTGAAACTTTAAAAAATGTTTAATGAAACAAAAAAAATTAATAAGTAGAGAAATTGAATAAATTACATATTAGTAAGCTTGATCTAATACATAAATAAAGAATACTGAACTCTAGTTACATAGATTACTCATTTTTCCTAAAACCTATGCAATATTAATAAGTGATCACAAATAGATTCAAAGACTATATAAATACATTTTAAAGAGCAGATTTTTTTAAATATTGTTTTCTAGATGCAATAAATTCACATAGAAAATAATGCTGAAGTACTAATAAAAATATAAGCCTTTTAGTTAAATTTAAAGACAGACTCTTCTAAATAACTCATTTGCAAGTCAGAGAATCTTATTCAGTTTGCAAAAAACTTTACAAATTATAGATGTAAACATGTCTATAGGGACAAATAGAATTGAAGTTTATTTCTTTTTCAGGTTAGAACACTGAGTATATAACCAAGAAAGGCAATTTTCAGAGTTACTCAAGAATTTGGGCTAACGAGGTCTGTGTGGTTTTTTGCATGTGTTAGAGGTTTTACTGACTAGGCCTGGATGTGGCACAAAAGCCTCTGTTCACACTCTACTTGCCAGAAAGAGTCACAGGGCCACTCCTGGAAGAAAAATGACGGCGAAGGCAGTTACTGACCGGCTGCCCACCTCCATTGTCAACTCTACCTATGGAAAATGGGGCCTGCATGTTACTTGGTAAACTAGCCTTCTCCTTGTTAAAAGACATTGAAAACACTGTACATAAAAATTCCTGGGACGTGACCCCATTTGTAGTCTGTGGGAAATAAAAACTTGCAATGCCGACTCTATTAGAAAACAAAGGTGATTTAACTGAATATACTGGATGCTAGGCTCAATAATTTAGAAGAAAAGCAATGGAATAAACCTAAATAATGTGGAAGAGAGGACTTAGCAAAACCAAAAGCAAAATTAATGATAGAAAACAAACAATTAAATATAGATGCTTTGAGTTTCCAGTTCTGGGATAAGATGGTGTAGAACCAATTTTCCCTGTTCCTTCTCTCAAAATTCAATTAAATACCCTAGAAATAATGTAAAAAACAATCATAAAGGGACTCTGCAAAGTAGAAAGAAGAAGGTGGACTGGCTAGGGTCCACAGAACCAGAAGGACACCTTGTGCTCCTTGCTTTTGATTGTTTTATTCCATACATGTCCAACCGAGTGTCAGAGTCCTCCAACCCTAACATCCAGGCACGGACAGAAAAACAAACAAGCAAACAAAAAAATGAACATCAACGAAATAAAAACAAAAAACAAGATAAGCCTGATCTCTCTGACCAACGGGGCTGGAAAGGGCATGGCCAGCACAGACTTGGCATCAAGATCCATATCTAATGGCAGCCTAGGCCAATTTTTCTAGTACATTATCACCAGCAGGGTCATGACAGACCAAATCATCCCCTCCCCTACCTGCCCCCAGCTGTACCTGATCTACTCACAGCCAGAACTTCAGTGCAGCTAGTGAGGGCCACCAGAACCTACAGGCTAAACCTAAACAGAGCACCTGCCTAATAAAGTAGGAGATTTAAATAAGATCAAGAACCTCCTAACGTAACATCCAAAATATCCAAGATACAGTTGAAAACTACTCAGCATATCAAAAACCAGGAAAAATGACTTAAATGAGAAAGGGCATAGATACACACCAACACTAAGATAAATCATATTTTGGAATTATATGTCAAATATTTTAGTGCAATCATCTGAAAATTGATTCAAAATAGATACTTTGATCTTTGTAGAGACCACTAAATTTGTAAAAGAGTATACAACATAATCTCATATTTGTATAATAATCAAATTATTTAACGAAAGAAAAGTATTTGTATATGACCTTCTGTGTGTGGGGGTAGGGAATGTATAAAGAAAAATAACCACATAGAAACATACTAAATTACTAATAATGACTATATTTGGGTTGGAAATGGGAGGAGAGGCTAATACTTTACTCTTTATAATTCCAATATTTTGTACATTTTGACTGTATGTGAAGCTTGAAGGAGGTTATCTACACACAGGCCAGGAAGAAAGAGAGCGCCTACTACCTAGCTAGCTAACTATGCTCAGTCCACCCCTCACGACGAATGGGAGGGTAGATACTTTTGGAACTCATTCCACATACTAAGCACTCTACTAACCGGTAGAGCTCACGGTGGGACCATGGGAATCGGTACTGTTTAGTGTTTATGATTATAGACTCAAAGTCTATGACATGAAGCATATTATTTCTCCCTTCAGGTTTCAAATTTCTCATCTTAAGTTAAATAAAGATGATAATTATCTCATAGGGTTATTGAGGAGATTAATGAATTAATACATGAAAGCTCTTAGACCTTTGCCAAGCATGTTATGTGTGCTTAGCAATATCTTCTATTATTCTCTCTATTTTACAGATAAGGAAATTGAGGTTAGAGAGGTTAAAAACAATCAGTCAAGGTCATACATTTACTAGACAGTGAAACTAGGAGTTGAATACACGCAGTCTGCTCCAAAGTCTCTGATTTTCATCATTATATATGATGGCCCTCATCATACATTCAATCATTATCTGTCAAAATAAATTGCAGATAATGATCTCCGCAAATATAAGATGGGATATAGACCCAAGGAAGTGATGACTGGTAATCTTCCATCACACACAGGAAGAACAACATGAACACGGTCATGTTGGGAAAAGAACAATGACATAAAACTGTACGTGTTTGTATGAGGATCTGTGGCTGACTTAGCATGCTGATGCAAATTATGCAAATAGGGTAACCATGGTAAAGTAAATTTTAAAGAAAAATATAGACTAAGACAGTGTTTAGTTGAATATCAGTAATTATTTCATAGCAAGTACATTAAGTATTATAATTACTTAATAACTGAATGCAGTATTAACTCTTAAAACAGTTGCGGAAGTATTCTTAATAAACCTAGAATTGCAAATATGTCAAGAAGCTGGCAAGAGGTGTTTGTCAATGGAGCACAGTTCCCTGAAACAAGAGGATAGTCTGTAGTGGTTGGGTGTGTCTTTTCCCTTCACTGTTGCTCTGGCTCTATGATCATTAAATGCCTCATTATTCTGTTTGCAGAAAACATTTGCCACTTCAACAGATTCAATTTTAATGAAATGCTATAATGAACATTTATTTTCTTAAATATAATTGCAACATTTAGTCACTTTTTAAGTTTCCGTGTTAATTATTCGTGGTATCATAAAAGACAGTAAGTGTATCTGTTTTCAAGTAAATGCTGTGCTTAAATATTCTAAATGTTCATAGTATGCTTTTTGGTGGCTGTTGAAATCTCCTCTCCCTGAGATGGCTGTTGCAGCTCTCTAAGAGAGTATGGCTGGCCCATCATGATTTCATGTCCATTTCCTACAAAGTATTTTTTCTTGGTAGGAAAAGAGTTTATTTGAATGTTTGGTAAATTCTTTATCCATTAATTCAAAACAATGCAGAAAAAGGGCAGGAGAGTACATTAGGAAGAGGTCTGATATGACTGCTTGCATGCTTTTGTGTGTGTGTGTGTGGCCCATTTCTGTATGAAATGAGAATGCCTCCAAAGACAGCCTTTACACATGGATGGTACATAAAGTTTAGTGCATTGCAGAGTGTAAGGAGCAAGCATGCTGTGTCCAACAGAGGTCATCTTCATTAATCTTGAATATTTTTGCTTTCCGAAAGGATAATCTTATTGTTAACCATAACAGAAACTTTCCATATTTTTATATTCCTTCCTATCCATCTCAGATTGTCTGGTCATCAATATCACACTGAAAATCTAACTTTTCTTGTTGTTTAGAATATGGCTGATAAAAAACCCACTAGTGAATAAACATAAATATATGAATCTGTTGATTCTGCAACAATGGTGAATGAACTGTTGGAAAAATTACACAATGGGTCAAACTGGTTCCATTCTAAATCTGTGATCATAGAGTAGAACCCTCTTTCCATCTTATTTATTGTTTACCTGCAGTGCTTACAATAAATAGTATTGGACAAATAAAAAGCATTACCAAGAATTTTCTGAATCAATTTCAAAGTGTGAATAAATCCATCCCTTACCTGCATCCTCTTAACATTATCAGTAAAACTTGCAATTCCTAAGTCCACTTCTCGTCCTACTCTTTCAGGCAGTCTGATCTATCACAGACAGATCTCTCCAATATACACACCTCTGAGTTTCAATCCTATAAATCCATTTATTACACGAGACTTTCACTTCCACATATAAAAAATACTTCTAACTTTATGTTGGAACTATGGCCCGCTTCCTGCTACTCCTCAGCTTTTCCTAGTCTAGTTCTTTTCCAGGTTTCCTGTTTCAATGAATGTACTCCTACCCAAGCCAGAAACCTCGCAGTGAGTTTTGAAAACTTCCCATCCCTCTTCTCTCACTGTCATTTCCATCACTAAATCCTGTCTGTTTTAAGCATCTAAATGTTTCTAAACTCATTCATCATTCTATCTCCATTGCCACCTCATTGATCTAACCATCTTTTATAAGAAATGTATTTAAGTTTAATTTACAGAGAGAGAGAGAGTGTGTATGCTCATTGTATCAATTAAGATAAGAAAACCTTCCATCACTCTAAAGCTTAGTATTCAATTTCGCCACCCCACCTCCAAGGCAACAATCAATTTGATTTCTATCATTATATGCTAGTTTTGCTTGTTCTAGAACTTCACATGAATGGAATCATAGAGTAGGTACTCCTTTTTGTTTGGCTTCTTTTCTTCAGCAAAATGTTTTTGAAATCCATCCATGTAATGTATCTCAGTGGTGTGTTCTTATATTTTTCACTAATAGTCCATTATATGAATATACGAAAATGTATTAATCCATTCAAGTTTGCTGAGCTTTGTGGTTATTTAAAATCTTATCTATTATAAATAAAGCTGTTATGAATATTTCTGTATTTGTTGGTTTCTGGACATATGATTTAATTTTTCTGGTAAATACCTAGAAGTGAAATTGCTATTTTATATGTTAATCTTATATTTAATTTCACAAGAAACTGCCAACCTGATTTCGGTTTCAGCTCATGAAGGAATACCTGCCAAGGGAGTGGTTGTCCTGCTTTAAGCAACTAAAAAAAACAGAGAAAAAAATGAAAGAATGATGTTGGACAACAGGCAGTACAAGACTGTGAATCCTGAGAGAAGAGAAACAAATGAAACAAGGCCAACAATTGTGCCATCTTACTGCTATGGGATAGTCTCCAGGTCCCAGTGTAGGGAATGAACTCAAACCCTTTGACTCTTTTGCTGAGTTGAGGAGGCAGAGATCAGAATTCAAGGAAAATGAAGTGGCTAGAATTTGCAGGGCAGAGTAGCACAGAGTGAGGAGCTGCCCAGAGAGAGGGCTACTAAGAGATGCAGAAGAGTTTCCTTGAGTCTTTGGTTGCATTCCATTTGTGCATACATGGAGTGAAACTTCACAAGACTAACAAACGAACCAAAGAAAAGTAAGTCAAACGATTCCCAGAGCCCACAGCAGCTAGCTTGGAAGGACCTCCTACTACTCAGAGTATTGACTAGAGGCCTCAGAAGAGTCCTGCCCTAGAGTAAAGGTCGCTCTGTACCTATCCTAGCAATGCTAGAAAGCAAGCTCCAAACGGACCAAACTATTTTGTGGGAAACTTAACTGAGAGCCAAACAAAGTCTTACACTTTTCAAAATGATATAGTTGACCACTAACGAACCAAAGAACAATATTGAAACAATTCTGTAATTTTTTTCTCTTCTATAAGAAAGAAAATATAACAAAAGTTAAGCCAATGAGAAATTACAGAAATCAAATGGAATCTTTATAAGTCAGAATGAACAACTGCCCTTGTTTTTTGTTTTTTTTCTTGAGGAAGATCAGCCCTGAGCTAACATCTGCTTCCAATCTTCCTCTTTTTTGCTGAGAAGACTGGTCCTGAGCTAACATCCACGCCCATCTTCCTACCACAGCCTGGCGTGCCAAGCAGTGCCATGTCCACACCCAGGATCCGAACCAGTGAACCCTGGGCGGCCGAGAAGCAGAACGTGCGAACTTGACCACTGCGCCACTGGGCCGGCCCCAACAACTGCCCTTGTGATATCACAGGGCATTCAACACACATGCGCATGCACACACACATATACGCACAAACACAGCAGACTGGAATTATTTTTTAGCAAAACAAGATTGTAAGAATCTCAAAGAGGAGCTGTTATTTCCTGCCAAGTTAACTGACAATGAGGAAAAGGAGTTATTTGAAGAAGCTCTGATCATAAATTGTTATCTGATTTACTGAAGTCTGTTGGTACTACTCACATGTTTAAAAAACTACTCACAATGCGTGGCTTGTAAAAATTCTATTGATGGATTTGTTGTGATGTCAATACATTCAAAATTAGGTAAAAAGTATGAAAAAAACGTTGATGGATAGCATAAGAATAACAAAATTTTGTGAATTTTATTTTTTAAAATCATCTGAGAATTCTTCCTGAGGGAGCAGGGGTAATTCAGATTCTTGGGCTCCAAAATTCTTTATGTTGGATTAATTATTATCTGAACTTAGGTTTTTTCCCCTAAAGTTTTGGTCTTGATTTGTTTTATGAAGATAGTATATTGAAATTTATATTAGAAATGTGGAGAATTTGAATTTGAAAAGAATAGAAAAAGTTATGAAGATTGACATAAATAAATTCTAGGATCTGAAAATAGCTTTTGTTCATGAGTATTAAAATTTCTTTATTTCTAATTAAATATTTTATTTATTCAACAAAGTATATTATATGAAAACAATGCACTTATACTCACATTTAATTTTAATCAAAATTTAATTTGATTTGAAAATGACATCTCTTGTAATTTGGATTGCATACCTTCTTTTTCTAAACTTAATATGCCAAAGAACTTCTTATACATGAGAAGTACTTGTTTCCTTCTACTTTTTCCTTTAAGACTTTTTATTCCCTTTCTGCAAAGCACTTCACAACTCTGAAGTAGCAGAAAATATAAAGTTAGTTCTCCTTAGAGACAGCATTAAGCACAGGTTTCTAACTTCACAAACAGCAAGCTCCTAACTAAACCAATATTCTAATTCACCATCAAGAGAGTGTACTATATTTCAGGAATATATGCTGAATCAGTTCTCTAGACTATAATATTTGGCTCTTTCTGCTCTGCATTTGTAGTCTATTCCTGGCAGCGATTCCAAGAAGAAAGCTATAAACAAGTCCTTGAACAAGTCATTTGATGAAGTCTATGGAAAAATCTTCCTTCAACCACCAAAGTAGATCTGGGTTGTATAGTTACAGCTTCCTACATCAGAAAGCTAAATGTGAATGATAAAATTGTGCATGTGTCCATGTGTATCTCTGCATGTGCACAGGTATTTGGAGCAGAAGATTTCCAATAATAATAATATTTAATATTTATCCAGTATCCACTGTGCGTTAGGCACTGTGAGGTGCTCTATATCCACTATAGCATTTAATCTTTCTACAACAGTAAGACATAGGTTTTATGATTATCCTTATTTTACAGATAAGGGAATTGTGTTATAAGAGGTTAAATAATGCCTAAAGTCACCCACATCGTGGAGCAAGAGAATCAAATCCAGGTACCCTAACTTCAGAGCCCATTTGCTTATCCTTTTGTCACTGCATTTCAAAATCGGAGACTAATTTTTTTTTATTAACAGTTTCTCAGTACCATTTTCTCTCACTTCTGCCACTTAGTAGGAAGGAAAATAAATAAGTCTTTGTATATAATTTTGAATAACCGTGAAACTTAAAGACACTACTATATGTGGCAGAGAAAGCTTTCTAGCTATTATGGAAAACACTCAGATAACAAATGTGGAGGTGAAAAAGTTCTCTATATATTTGTCAGGAAATATCTGGCTAGAACGCAAATCAAAGGATTTATAATAGTGTATTTTAATAAAATAAAAAAATAATATTTACAACATTAAGCATGCATCCTCATTTAGATCAGAGAAGCCTTGCATCTAAAAATAATCTCACTAGGTAGAAAACATTTCCTCCTTTGTGCAAATTGAAACACCGTGGGGAACTGGGAAACGCCACGTATTTAACTCACCTGCTCACATTTGAGGGGGACAGGAAAGGGCAAAACCCAAAGACTAGTGAGATATGCTTTCCTTGTCTACGAAATTCCACGTGATTTTGATTTTAAATACATAGTTTAACTTATCAACAAAAGCAAGCTGAAGAATCAGTTGTATTCTCAACAATGGAATGTACAAATGTAAGCAATGCTTAACATGAGATCACAAAAAAGCAAGACATCTTCAGTGTGCACTTCTTTTAAGTTTAAAGAAAAAAGATGATACTAGCTCACCTTCAAGTTGTGTTCTAGTTTATAACAGTGTTTCAAATATGCTATGCAATTTCTTTCTTATATTATTAGAACAATTTTAGTAGTGAGCAGTTGAGGTCAATGATGTTTAATGACTTCTTCCAGTTCACACAGCTAGAATTAAAATTTGGCAAAGCAGAGATCAGAATCTGTTCTTACTTCAAGAAAGTGCTTTTACTTATAGACCAAAGACTAGATCCTCACTGAGGACATTTCACATAGCATGCCAAAATTCCAATATAAAAAGATACCAGTTATTTTCCCTGTAGGGCACAGGTGTTCTTGGAAAATATTCTAAATCCATAAACCAGTTAAATGTTGAACACTGTCAATATCTAATACTATTTTAGGTTCTATGGGAAAGTAAATCAAATAAAAGCAATGATCGAAAGTTTGTGATTTTGTTCATACACACACATAAACACACACGCACCAATTAGTACTCTTTTACTATTTATGTAGCTGATTCCATGTACTTTTTACATTTATTATACTTCCACTGAATTAGAATTTTTCTTTTCCTTAGGACACCAAGTTAACTAAGCTAGGACTCTTATTTCAGGGCTACTATTACAATTGTCCAATCCCTCTTATAGAATTTTTTACAATAGATTTTTATTTAAGAGACTGATGATCACCATCATTATTCTTCAATCTCAAATTGGAAATTCTGTTTAATTTATACTAAACAGTTCCAGCATTTTAAACTATCCCTCATCTGACATAGAGAAATAAAACCAAAATGCTTTCTGTCCCTGTGCTTAACAATTCCGATACAAAATAGATTTAATCTCTCCTACGTTAGGCATGGCTGTGAACCAACATAAAAAGCTTGCTTAATAAAGACAAAACTTTGCTGATAGAGGCTCTGTTCAATGATCACCACACCCTGCCCACTAATCCAAAGATAACATGACATAAATTCTGCTCATCCAACCTGTTAACCACCCTAAAATCACTGAATTCATGTCTTAAAATACCATGGATATTCTCCTCTGATTTTACTGTTTTGAGACAATTAAGATGTTCTCAAGGTCAGTTCACTCTTCCTGGAGGAAGTCTGATAAATTCAGCTTTCCTTCATCCACAAGTTTTTCTGGTAATCTTTAGGAGAGTTGATTGTCAACAACCTATCTTCCCGCCCACTGATTATATAGGTTGCTCTCATTTTAACATGGTACAGTTTGTCAGTGTACCTTGTAAAACACATAGTGAGAAAAAAACACAATATTGTAGGTGTGGCACAAATTCAAAAGAAGAAAATGAATAACAGAATAAATATTTTTAAACTATCTTCCTAGATAGTCTCAAAATTATGTTTAATTTCTTTTTATTTTTTTTAAATTTTTTTTTAATTTTTATTTTTTTCGAATGTACATCATATTTCAAATTCTGGATACATTACATCATGTTCACCTCCCGAACACTAATTATAGTGCATCCTCTCACTTGTGACCCTAATCACCCCTTTTGCCCTCCCCCCTCCTCCCTTCCCCAATGGTAACCACCAGTCCAATCTCAAATGCTATGTGTTGTTTTTTTTTTTTTTGTCATTTTTATCTTCTACTTATGAGTGAGATCATATGGTATTTGACTTGCTCCCTCTGACTTATTTCACTTAGCATAATATCCTCAAGTTCCATCCATGTTGTCAGACACACAGATCAATGGAACAAAATTAAGAGCCCAGAATTAAACCCACACGTTTATGGACAGCTAATATTCAACAAGGGAGCCAAGAGCATATGATGGAGAAAGGAGAGTCTCTTCAATAAATGGTGTTGGGAAAACTGGACAGCCACATGCAAAAGAATGGAAGTAGACCATTCTCTTACACCATACACAAAAATCAACTCAAAATGGATTAAAGACTTGAATGTAAGACCCGAAACCATGAGACTTCCAGAAGAAAACATAGGCAGTACGCTCTATGACATTGGTCTGAGCAGCATATTTTCAAGTCCCATGTCTGACCGGGCAAGGGAAACAAAAGAAAAAATGAACAAATGGGACTACATCAAACTAAAAAGTTTCTGCACAGCAAAGAAAACCATCAACAAAATGAAAAGACAATCTAACAATTGGGAGAAGATATTTGCAAACCACATATCAGATAAGGGGTTAATATCCAAAATATACAAAGAACTAATACAGCTCAACGACAAAAAAACCAAAAACCCCATTAGAAAATGGGCAAAAGATCTGAACAGAGACTTCTCCAAAGAAGATATACAGATGGCCAACAGGCATATGAAAAGATGTTCAACATCATTAGCTATCAGGGAAATGCAAATCAAAACTACAATGAGGTATCACCTCACTCCGGTCAGAATGGCTATAATTAACAAGATAGGAAACAACAAATGTTGGAGAGGGTGTGGAGAGAAGGGAACCCTTGTTCACTGCTGGTGGCAGTGCAAACTGGTGCAGCCACTATGGAAAGCAGTTTGGAGTATCCTCAGAAAATTAAGGATAGATCTGCCATATGATCCAGCTATTCCACTGCTGGGTATTTATCCAAAGAACTTGAAAACACAAAGGCATAAAGATACTTGCACCCTTATGTTCATTGCGGCATTATACACAATAGCCAAGACTTGGAAGCAACCTAGGTGCCCATGAAGGGACGAATGGATAAAGAAGATGTGGTATTTATACACGATGGACTACTACTCAGCTGTAAGAAATGACGAAAATTACGTTTTAAAAGTCAACTTTCTAATATTGAAATATATCCTCCAAAATTATAATTTTGAAATATATAGAAAAATTGACTGACTACAGTTACGCATCACATAACGACGACTGGTCAACGACGGACCATATATATGATGGTGGTCCCCTAAACTTAGTACCATATAGCCCAGGTGTCTAGTAGGCTATATCACCTAGGTTTGTGTAAGTGCATTCTATGATGTTTGCACAACAGCGAAATGGCCTAACAGTGCATTTCTCAGTACATACTCCATCGTTAAGTGACACGTGACTCTATCAAATTTCTTACTAGTGTCATTTGATTTACCAACAACTGTAACTATAGGCATAAGATAATTTTCTATTGATGTAAAAGTGCCTTCATACATACTAGATACTTAATAAATGTCTCTATAATCAAAGAAGAAAATGAAAATAAAAGAACAAAATAAAAACAAGTACCTTAAGGGAGGAAATAAATTCACTAGCACTCGGAAATGCTGTCAACAAATTCTACATAGTGGTTTTCCATTTTATTACAAATTTCTATGAAAATAAAATCTATCTTTATCACGATCTGATGTATTCTTGCTTTAAGTAGATGTTCTGTTTTATTGACTCTAAGAGCTTCTGTTCAGCTAGAAGCTATGTCAATGTTTTAAAGATTTTCATTGTATTAAGATTCATCACCACTGACCCTTTTGAACCAGTTTGTATCATACAGAAAGAAGAAATGATATTTGCCAAAATTTCCTCCTGTTATTATCCTAAAATATTACTTGCTTGAAATACTATCCAGTAAATCATTTTCTTCTGAGATATTTTGAAAGTTATCTCTATAATATATGTTAAATATGTGGAAAACTATGAGTCATAATTCAGTTCATGGTCTTAGTTTTAATTAAATATACATTTACTGGATGCCTACCCTGTTCCAGGAACCGTGCTAGGTTCTGGGATACAAAGAAAAAGCGTAATTTTCTTTCAGTAGGTAACACATTTACTTGATTCAAAATTCAAAAGATATACTAAGGAACACCATGAAATGACCCTCTCAAAACAGCTGCCCTCTACAGAAGCAGCCAATGTTTGCAGTTTCTCATGGGTTAACAGAGACAATAGTTGCAAATGCAAATCAAATACATATATGCTTCACAACACATTTCCTCTTTCAAAAAATAATTTATTGAAGCATAATTTACAAACAATAAAATCACCTACATAAAAGTTCAATGAAATATGACAAATATACACACATTGTAAATACCACCAAGTCAAGATATTGAATATTTCAGTCATCGCCACACTTCATCTATGCCCTTTTTCAATCAGCACTTGCACCTTCACAGCACACCAAAAAAATCACCGATCTTTTTTCTACCATGATAATTTAGCTTTTCCATTTCTAGAATCTCATGTGCATGGAATCACATAGTACGTACACTTTCTGGGCCTGATTTTTTCTCCCTTCACAATGTTTCTGAGTTTTATCCATGTAGTTTTTATGCATTGATAGTTTATTCCTTTTTATCATTAACTATATTATATTCTGTGGAGATAGCATATTTTATTTATCTGTTGATACACCTATTGATACAAACTTACTTTATTTCTAGCTTTTGGCTCTTACGAATAAAGTTGCCATGAACATTCACATATAAGTTTTTCCACTCACATATGTTTTCATCTCCCTTGGATAAATTTCTAGGAGTGGAATTGCTTAGTCATGTATATAAGTATAAAATCATAGTATATAATCAATAGGTAAGTATATAATCAACTCTACGAGAAATTGTCAAACATTTTCCAAAGTGGCTGTATCATTTAAAGTCTCACAAGCATTGAAAGAAGCTAAAGTTATGCTTTTCTCTATCACTTGGTACTGTTAATTAAAGTCTTTCTAGTTGTTATTTATTGGTATCTCATTGTGGTATTAGTTTGTATTTCCATAACTAATCATGTTCAATATCTTTTCATGTGCTAGTGAGACATCTGTATTTCTTTTTTAATTAAGTGTCTGTTCAAACTTTTCACCCATTTTCAGGGCTGCTTTTCTTATTGAGTTGTCAGGGTCTTTATTCTGAATGTAAACCCTTTGTCATCTGTATTAGTCAGCTCAGGCTGTCATAAAAAAAAGCCACAAACTACGTGGCTTCAACTACAGAAATTATTGTCTCACAAATATGGAGGCTGGGTAGCCCAAGATCAAGGTGCTGGCTGATTGGATTCCTGGTAATGGTTCACTTCCTGGCTCACAGACAGCTGCCTTGTCGCTGTCTCTTCATAGGGCAGAGAGAGAGAGTGAGTTTTCTGGTGTCTCTTCTTATATGGACACTAATCCTCTTGGATCAGGGCCTCAACCCTACAACCTCACTTGACCTTCATTACCCCCTTATAGGACCTATCTCCAAATGCAGTGGTATTGAGAGTTAGAGCTTCAACACGTGAATTTGGGGGGACAGAGTTTAGTCCATATCAGTCACATATATATATGTATAAATATATGTATTTATGTGTGTATATATATGTACATATATGTATTATAAACATTTTCTCTTAGTCTTTGCTTATATTTTTATTTTCTTAACTGTGTCTTTAGAAGATCAGGCTTTTAAATTTCGATAACATAAAATTTATCTTTTTTATGATTTTTGTTCTCTGCACACTTTCTACATACTATATAAGGAATGTCTGCCTATCCTAAGTTAATGAACATTTTCTGTTAATACTCCTGCTTGGAAGTTTTATAGTTTTAGCTTAAATATGTACATATAAACTATAATAATTATTATTTCTTATAGTAAGTCTTGAAATAAAGTAGTGTTATGGTAAGGACTTATTTAATGCAATGATAGTAACAATTCTGTAAACTGGAAGTACTAAATTTGCTTAGGATAAATTGGATCTTCAGTTTCTTACTAGAATGAGACTGTCATAAAAGAAAAATAATCAGAGGTCACGTTATTTTTTAACATACCTGTGCATAGCCTCTAACACAGTACTATGAATCCAGGTCATTGGATGGCTATTTTCTATTCTGTTTTTTTGCTGCTGGTCATGCTTCCACTTATTGATCACAAATATATCAATGACATTAAATGATATTCTAAAGATACCTTTTTTGTTGAACTTTGTGTTCATTATTTCAGTCATTTTTTTTCCCCTAGAGGAAATAAAAATGATAAATTCTTGCTCTTGCAAAATAGAAGCTATATATTAGGTAAACTATTAAATTAGGGATATATTGATTTATATTTTTGAAACCTGCACCCACTGATGAAGTGGTTCTTTGAATTTTCTGGAACTTGGTATTTCCTCATATACAGAATATGTTATAGAAATAAATTATAGTAATACCTCTATTACTTCTAAGTAATTAGAAATAAATCATCAGTAAAAAATGTTCTTGAATTATTATGAGAATAGAAAGGAAGGAAATACTCAAGAAAATATATTTTGGATATATTAACTGCTAACCAATTAATTAATTATTAACTGCTAACCAATATACTACACTGCAGTTTATTTATGACTTACCATTAACCATAGATCCAAATACTATGCCTAGAAAAGTGAATCTTTGTCAACACTTTGTGTGTGTATGTGTGAGTGGAAACAGTAGCACTTGATTGATTTCATTTTAACGTGAATATGCTATCCTTCACTCTATGGCACCAATTAAGTCAACTTTTCCTCGGATTCTCCAAAAACAAGTGGGAGGTGGGGTTAATATTTTCTCAATTCTGCTTCATAGTAGTTTGAAAATATAAAAAGAGAAGTAATAACTGTTTTTAGAAGTGGACAAATATCCAAGGAAAGTTTAAAAGAATAATTCTCAAGCTCTTGTAATACATCATTAAAATGTGTATGCATTTTGTACTTAAGTGAATATGCATTTATTAAGCTGTGTGGAGAAGAGGATAGTGAAGCGACTCTATTCCATTCACATTGTCCACTCAAAGTTAGAGAAGTAAAGGATCACATATTTTATAGATACAATTGTTCTGTTTAGGAGAAGCTAATTAAAGGCTTTATAAAAGGCCCATAATGGTGAGGACAAAATACACATTTGTTTTTCCTTTTGATCCACTTAGCCTTTGAAATAAGACAAAAGCAAGGAGAAGAGATGATGAAAGATAGAGGAAAGAAGCTGCAAAAATTGTCTTTTTTCTGATTCATTCGAAAGCTTAAGGTTTGCTATGGATTATACAATTGTGTTTGATGGCTGACTCCAGCATTATTCAACACTATGATGTTACTGCATCTTTGTCCTTGAAAGTTATAAAACCCATTACATAAAAAAGTAAGAATCTGACACCTTGAAATAAATGCACAGGATAATTCTACTTTAACTTCTACATTTGCTTTGAACATTTTTCCCCAATTCACTTTTCACATTTATATCTTAATTTGTCATGATAAGACTGCTGTGAGTGGATACAGTAGGTTTAACTGCTTTATTGTTGATAAAGTCAATATTATTAGGATTTAGTGCTCTTTATTTCAATTCTTTTTGAACACATATTTTGAATGCCTGCTCTGCAGAGGACACTGGGGAATGGAATGGGAGGATAAGATAATACAAGCCTTACTTAACGACAGGGATACGTTCTGAGAAATGTGTCCTGAGGTGATTCTGTGGTTGTGCAGACATCATAGGGTGTACTTACACAAACCTACTACACAGCTAGGCTATAGGGTAGTAATCTTATGGGACCACCATTGTATATTTTGGCCCATTGTTGACTGAAATCTCATTATTTCACACGAAAGTGTCATTATGCGGCACGTGATTGTATTCAAAACAGAATGCTTATTCCCAAAAGTGCCCATGGTATCGTAGGATACAAGATATTCCATGAATATCAAAATACAATAAGTGGACAAGTGACCTAAGCAAGGCACAGAAAAAACTCTCCGGCATTCAGCAAAAGAAGATTATTTTCGCTATAATTATATGTGAATATTTTGTGAATAAGGTAAAATTTCCAAGGAACTTATAACTCTTACCACTTGGATAATTCAGAAAAAGCTAACTTTTGAACTTTATTCATTGTTTATTCCTGTCCTGCCATAGGTTCAATAAATCTCAGATTTATAATATACTACATCAGCAAAATAGTTATCGGAAATAGCAGGAGTCATTTATTGCCCCCTCAGGGTCAGGGATAGCACAGATAAATGAAATATATAATATTAAAACATCACTTTAATAATATCCATTAACATTGCTGATAGTAAAACAACCACTGTAAATACCACTGATTGAGTACTCAGTATGTTCCACATACTCAGTAAATTTCAACATTTAAATTCTCCCACTAGTATTCTTATATAGGTACTATTGTTTCCCCAGTTTACAGACAGAGAAATAGAGCCTCAGAAAAGTCAGGTCACTTGGCTAAAGCTACACGGCTAACAGTGGAAGAGAAGTTTTAAACCCAAGTCTGGGTTTTCAGATGCTTTGGGTTCTTTCCCTTTCTCGTGTTTCAGGGCTGGAATGTTACTTCTGTGAATGCTAGAATCCATTTAATATGTGCTTTAGGGAGCGTCTGTGGGGAGAACAGCTTCTAAGATAACTATTCCATGATCAAATCAATTTACAAAACACTACCTGCTTTCTTCTTTGCTTAGGGAATTCAATATGTACCTTAGCATATTAAAGGCTTAGTGAGGGTCTGCAGTAAACAAAACCCAGAAAACATAATAAAATTAACCCTCCAAACAAACAAGATTCCTGAATATTGTTAAGTCCAGTGTTTCCCAGGGGGTCTTTGCTAGGACACTTTCTCAAGAATAGGAATGCCACCCAAAGTGGTTTAACCAATTTGGCCACTTAACCATCTCTCCTAACAAGGAATCATAAATAAAGGACCTTCTGAAGTAGATAATTCAATGGAGCAACAGAACCAGGAAGCACTCAGGATCTTTCTTCTTTTCATTCTGCCAGCATCAATTTTTTAATTATTTTTCAATTTCATATCATAAAATCTTCTATCAAAATATGCTTGGAGGGGCCTTCCAGGTGGCGCAGTGTTTAAGTTCGCTTTGGCGGCCTGGCGTTCACTCGTTCAGATCCCAGATGCCGACCTCCACACCCCTTGTCAAGCAAGCCATACTGTGGTAGGCGTCCCACATATAAAGTAGACGAAGATGGGCACAGATGTTAGCTCAGGGCCAGTCTTCCTCAGCAAAAAGAGGAGGAAGATTGGTGGTAGATGTTAGCTCAGGGCTAATCTTCCTAAAAAAAAAAAAAAATGCTTGGAAATGCTTTTTCCTGACATGCCAGTTGATCTATGTAATTCTATAAAGTGGCATTAAGAGAAATTTTCCATTGAAAAAAATGGGTTTCATTTAGATACATGTCTTATTTTCAAACTTTTACTTTTAATTTGATGTCTAATTTCTCGTAATTCAAGCAAATACAAAGTTAATTTTGTTTAAGAATTTTAAAATATACTATGCTAGTGGTACATGAAAGTAATAACATTTCTAAATGACCAGGGGGCAAGCATTACTTAAACATTTAGTGGTAAGATTTATTTTCTATCTGATTAAAAATTTACAACTAATTTTGCATTTCTCAGAACACAGCAGAATCATGAGATCAGTAGTTTCATAATTAATATCTGTATTTTGAGAATTCTATCATAACTGATAGCTTTAGGTTCTTTTTATTTTTTCCAGAAGTTTAAAGAATGATGGAATTCTAGCCATATCATTTAGAACTACATTACACAGCAAGAATTTAAATAACAGTAACTTAATCAAATTTCCATTTATTTGTCTACAAGTAGTTCAGCTGTCCTACGATGCCATTAGGAATCTAGGCTCTATCTTCTTTTCTAATCCACCAACCTAGAAGCACTACAGCCTTTTTTTTTTCTTTCACTTTCTTTTGTAGCAAGATGGCTGCTATAGCTCCAGCCATCATAAGTGTTCAGTGCACATATAAGGGGAGAATGTAAGACAGGGATACTGCTGATCACATTGGTCTCTTTTAATGGGGAAGGAAACATTTTTCCAGAGACATCTGTAACAAACTTGTACTCCATTGTTCAGAACTGGACCACCCATATCTACAAGAAATGCTGTGAAAGGGAGGAAGAGAATTGTTATAATTGTTTTAGATCAATTATGATCAAATGCCTAGATTTGTTCATATTTGCACCACAAAATAATGGAGGTTCTGTTAAAAGGAGGTATTCTTGGATCTTGCCATAGCAACATGGTCTGTAACATCTGCTTACTCTCAGACTCTATGATATTTATAATAAAAACGTATGAATAAATTCCTGAGTTTGAATGTTTCCTCTCTTTGTTAGTGATGTGATTTTGAACAAATTATGAAAATATACGAATATACTTCAGAAATTGAAACAATTAGAAGAAAGCTTTCAAGATTCCCACCACTATATGTTCTCACCTACCTCCATCCAGACCCACAAATCTTTTTCTACTGCCTGACAATACACATGGATTACCTGTGATCCTATCTAAATCCATCTTTCTATTTGTTCCCTAGCTCTTAGCCCTGCCTACCTGTTCAGAACATCACTTCAGCAATCCCCCCCAACTCTCTTCTGTGCCATTAATTTTCCTCTCTACTGGATCTTTTTTATCAGCACCCAAAATTTTTCTTCCATCTTCTTCACTTTTCTTGTAAACTTCCAACCACTCCTTTGTTTTCCTTGTAGCCAGCAGTCCTTGAAAGAGTCACCTATATTAATATATAAAATGTGTAAACTCATTTTAAAGAGTTGTATCAATTGTAAAAATGATACTCAGATATGACTCAGATAAGTTATCAGAACTCAGATAAATTCAAAGGCAGAAAGAGATCATCTTTTCCTCTGTGTCTTAGAGGCAAGAATACATTTCTCCTCATTCATCGCTGTCAGAATTTTATCACACAATGATGGCTAAGCAATGAGAACACGAACAGCATGATTGCATTAGACCAATCTGGGGTAAGCCTCTCCTGAAATATGTTTGACACATTTAGGAAATCCGAGCAGACATTTGGGGAAAATCCAGAGTTCTGTGAGTATAGAAGGGAGGATGGCGCATGAATATACAACCAACAGTGTTTATGTCACTTATTGTCCTTCCAACGACCTAGTTAATTGGGAAATAAATATCAGATATCTATTAAAAACCAGAATGAACATAATTTCTGGTAGGGCACTAGTTCCCTTTTGGAGTAATAGCAGTTAATATCCACAAGACACTAGTGTTCTGTGAAACACAATTTGGAGAGTGCCAGCATAGAGAAATGACATGGTATAAAAAGAGGCAGAGGAAGAGATATAAATGACTTGGGTAAATCTCTAAGAAATAATCAGTTTGTTAAATATGAACATATTTCAGAACTGAAAATGGAATAAACAGTAAAAAAATAAGATATACTAGGAAGAAAAGTACATTAAAAAATAACAGAAACTAATCTGCCTGAGAGACAGCTCCATGCCCTTTTGAAAGTAACTCATAAACAGTCAGCTTTGACATGCCACTTAAAACAACAATCATAATAATATCAACTATTTTTTCAAGTATTTAAAAGAATCATGGGTTCATACCAATGTAGTTAGTGATTAATTGGTTTTTAACCTCACAATAAGGTGTAATTTGCCTGCACCATCATTCTTTCTCATGTCCTAATTCACACAGAACTAGCAGAAGGGAAGAACAGTTAGAGAATAAATGAAGATTTTTAACCAACGGGAAAGTAATCCTATGATGAATGCTTCTGACTTAATCGGAGACACGATTTACTTCCAGGTTTCTGATCTTTTTCTAAGCATAAACAAGCTAGATGGCACATACTCACCCAGCAAGAAATAAAAAAGAAAAATAGATGAGCAAAGAAACCAGAATCTTTATCAGCAATCCTGCTCATGAATGTTGGTCATGTGGACTCCATGACTGCCTAGATCTCAGTTCCTTTTCCTCGTTGTACCTACCCTCAGAGGATATATCCTAGCAAAACCCACTGCATGACAAAATTGAAACAAAGGACATTGAACTCAAAATTTCTCCAAAGGTTCTGTTGGTGACATGTTGCTTTGAGGTAGGAACCACACATTCTTCACTGGAGAAGGGTATAAACCCTGACCCTCTGAAATATAAATATAATTTGCCTAATATTTTCCAGAAGAAAGTGGAGCACAATGGGAACGGGCTACATTAGTTAATGATGATCCATTTTCCTTCCAAAATCCTAATGAATTGGGAAATAAATATAAGATGGCTATTAAAACAGAGTATGAGCATTAGTTCTGGTAAAACTAGATAAGAAAATATAAAGGGGACCAGGTTCAAAACTAGGGTTTCTTAATCTCTGGTACCCTGACCTGGAGCTAAGTTAATGTGCAGAGCAAGACTGAACTATCTACTCACTTCCAAGCTCCAAAGCTGGCATAAAGCTAGGTGTGATCATTTACTAGATACTAGACTCTGAAAGAGACGTTTGCCCTACTTAAGGACAAACCAAAGTAGGGAAAAAAGAAAGAGAAGAAAGAGGAAGGAAGGAAGGAAGGAAGGAAAAATACAGAAATGTCTCTCAGTAGGAGAAAATCTCCATGAAGGATCTTTGTTTTGCTCACAGCTATATTTCAAGTACCTGAAACTTAGAGGGTGTTCAATAAAGATTTATAGAGTCAATTCACAAAATTATCACCAAGACAAATAAATGTATCACTGAGGTTTGTAAGGCTAGGATCTGTTAAAGAAGAAAAAGCTGCTTCTTAAGTGAACATTAAAGAATATTCTGCAATTTTCCATTTTAAAGATCAGCAGCATGTACGCTTCTAACTGAGGGTTAATTCTCTTACCAGTTAACTCCAACTTCCAAAGCGTGTCCTCTGGCAGCAGAAATTCACAGTTCTGAGTTAGCCCCAAACAAGCATGTGCTGCACCTGGAAACAATTAAGCACCAAGGCCATTTGAGGAGCGCAGGTGTTCTGGCAAGCAGAAACTCCCCTTCTCTGTAACCAGCTGAAGATCGTGATTAATTGACTTGATTTTAACCTCAAGTGATGTCCACTGAGTTGCTAAGAGAAATGACATGACAATACCTTAGTTACGAGGGGAGAAGCAAGAGCCATTACATGTTTGTGTGAAAAATAAACCTAATTCATTTTAGAAGCACATGTAAGAAGATAGTATTAATAATTGTTTGAATTTTGTGGATGATTTTCTCTCTGATTCTCAGTAGACTTCAAACTGAAAATAATGGATCTTATACAGTAAAAATTCCATTTTTTGAGGGAAATATAATCATTTCAAGAATCTCCTCTTGAGAAATCTATACTTTCCTATATCCTGGAATCGAGTTCTGCTTTCTTCTTGTAATCTGTCGTAAGGAATTGGGGATGATGCTCTCAGGGAAAGGAGGCTAATACAAATCTGTGAAATTAGGGCATCATTGATGCCAAAATTATTATTTCCCTTTCTGGACAACATTCCTGCTTAGACTATACATTCTAAATTTGTGGTTAGTGGTATAGCGAGCAGAGGCAAAATCTTTACTAACATAATCCACGATGGTTGATTGATCGAAAATGCAACATTTGAATTTTTAATTTATTTTTAAATTTTATGCTAATAGGTCTAGATCTGATAGATTTCCAAAGCTGCTGAAACCAGCAGGAACCAGCTTCTGGAAATTAATCACATGCTTCTTTTCACATACAACATACTTTAAAAATCTATGTAAGGGGCTACTTGCCATTTTTCTCCTCTCCTTTTTCCTCCAATGGTTAACTACCTTTGAAATAATAATATTCACCTCTTGCTTTTGAATAATTTAGATGTTTATTTTATGTTACCATCTATGAACTAGACAAGGTTACAGCAGAAAAACGTTTCAGAGCATAAAAACAAAATTATTCAAAGAAGGTTGTCTATTACTTGAAATAAAGGGTGTTATGTAATTTCTAGGAAAAAAAGAATACAACTACGTCTCTACTAGCACAGACTTGCATTCTAATGACCATCCCATTTTCTGTGACGTCATCTCTGAAATTTTAAAGTAGACAGACAGAGCTTTCTATCTATAGCAGAAGCGTGGTTATAGTAAGAAAATATTTTAAATACTAAGACATAGATATGAAAGATGCAAGGGTCTTTAATAATAAAAAAAGTTCTATATTCTCTATATTGGTCTCGTGTGTCTTCATTCCTGTTGAGCCAGCTCAGTTTACTAGTAACTCTGGTGCCAAAATATTTCTTCCGTGCTTCCCATAGTCCCTGTCATTCTTCTCACACACATCACTTTCTAAACTACTATATATTTTGTCATTCCTTTTTATTGTTCCCTCTGTTTTTACCTGAATGTAAGCTTCAGGACCTACAACAGTGGCTGATAATAGGTCATAAATAAATATTGCTTGCATAAGTAAATGCATGAATAAAAATATTCCAAAGGTAAGAGCTCAACCTTAATACTGCCATTTGCTAGTTGTATGATTGAATCACAATTGGCTACCCAAGGAATGAAGATAATAACTATAGTATTATCATCCTTACTTACAGCTATCATCTATCGGCCATTTACTAGGTGTCAGAAAGTAGACTTTCACTATATCATGATGACGTAATGATACAATTAGTAATATCATTAATATCTTTATATCTATTTTGAAGTTGAGAAAATTGAAATAAATTGTTCTAGCAACTTTCAAAATATCACATAGCTAGAAAAAAAATGACAGATGCACAACTTGAAGCCTGATCTACATTGGCTGTGCACTTCTAATGGAAAAGTTGCCAGAAATATGCATATAAATACATTTTGTAAACTTAAAAGCAGCATGAAAGTGTAAAACAACAAATCAGCTTTCTCCCATACTCTTTCTGATGCCTCAGACTAACAGGTAACATACTTTAATAAATGAATTTTGTAATCTTGACATATGCATTTCCAATGATCCCAATGTTCTACTGACTTCCTAGAGAGGAAATTATACTAAAGAATACAGGTATAACTTTATCCCTCCCCCAACTAGAGTCACGGGGCTGCAACTCTCTAGTGCTGAGAAGAGAAGTGTAGAGGCTAAACAGAAGTGCAGGAAAGAGAGGAAAAAGGGAAACAAAATGAATGGAGAATTTCAGTCACTTCCCTCTCTATCCTCCAGTAAGATATAGTTCCTCAAGGGTGACTGGTGCTTAGGAAATAATTGTGAGGAGTTGGCCAAGTCACTGAAGCCTGTTAGCAGCTACTTGGTAGTGAACATATCAGAACAGTATTACAGAAAGTAAAATTTATTCCGGAGTCCAGGTTTGCAGTAATCTACATGCAATTAATTTTTGTTTACAGTGTTTACAATAGTTAAGCATTTTTTATGAAGGAACTTCATATTATTAATTGATTGAGACTTGTGCCATTCCTTGATTTGTGCTTTCTTTATAATCTTCCTTATGTATGAGAGATTTGAGTTTTTAATGGGTTTGAAGTCATAGAAAAGATCTGGAGACAGAAAAGGATCAAATATTATAATATAGTTCCAAGACATTTAAAAAACAAACTCTTAATTTTAGCAACAGAAAAACTACAAAGATAGTACAGAGTTCCCATATACGCTACACCCAGTTTCCCTCTTATTAGCATCGTACATTGGTATGGAATAAATGTTGTAATTAATGAACTACTATCGACACACTTATTACTAAGTAAAGTCTACACTTTATTCAGATTTCCTAACTTCTAAACTCATCCTTTTTCCATTCCACGATCTCAGCCAGGATACTACATTACATTTAGCTGTCATGTCTCCATGGGCTCCTCATGATTGTGAGAGTTTCTCAGACTTCCCTTGTTTGTAATGAGAACAGTTTTGAGCAGTACTGGTCAGGTACTTTGCAGAATGTTCCCAAATTTGGATTTGTCTGATGTTTTCCTCATGATTAGACTGGGCTTGTAAGTTTTTTTAGAAGAAGCCCATAGACATGAAATGTCACTTTCATCACATCATATCAAGGGTACATACTATCAACATGACTTAGCACTGTTGCTACTGACCTTCATCACCTGGATGAGGTAGTGTTTGTTGCGTTTCTCACTGTAAAGTTACTCTTTTTTTTCCTGCTTTCCACACTGTACTCTTCGGGAGGAAGTTTCTATGCCCGGCTCATATTTAAGGAATGGGAAGTAAATGTCCCAATTCCTTAAGGGCAGAGTATCTACATAAACCATTTGGAACTCTTCTGCACATAATAAAAGTACATTAACTCTGAATTCAAGAATTTGGAGAAGATAGAATATAGACGCTTTCCTTTCATAGACATTGGTTTAAGACAGAGCTAAATATTCTGGGTCAAGGTACATGGTTCTATTTGCTATGAACATTCCTTTGCGTTTTCCTAAGCCAATGATATGGGTCTCATTTAGAGTCAGGGATATGAAGAGGGGCAAATGGAAGGAAGGGTGTCTCTGAAAACTGAGTAACTTGGTCAATTCCTTATAGGCTAACTGATTTCTGAACACCATTTTCAGGGGTGCATACCACATTGTGGCACACATTTATTAAAAATAAAATCAAAACAGAAAGATTCAGAGTGCAAACCAAACAGCAACAGTTTAAAGCATACTTTTCTTCCTTTGCATGCCAAAGCTCCATAATGCCCAGTTAATATAAATATTGTATTAATGATAAAGTGTCTACAAAACGAGTTGATTAGCTGCAATAGCTCCTGTCTATTCAAATGTGTTAGTTCTGAAGGGACATTGCTGCACCTAATTTGATTTCCCCCTGAGCAGTACATGATGTGTTATTTGATGCCCTTCAAAGGACACGATTAGCCAAGCTATAAAGTGTCTGATTTTATTAGCTTTGCTGGGTTTTATCAGTTTGTAAATGTGTTATTTCTCCATTTATTGTGCCTATGGGATCCAGAGATAGAGTAAGCATCAAGTTAATATGTTTTGGGGAGGCAGCATGGCCATACTTTAACACTTACGCTGTGTTGTGATGACATTGAAGGTGGAGTCGTGGAAACTGTAATGTCAGGGCCATTTATCAAGGCAATTCTTCAATGCTATAAACCTCAGCTCTGACATTGAATTCAACAGTAGGCTTTTGTTTTAAATAGAACCAAGTGTTCCTGGGCTGCACTGCTAACAATCCTCCTTAACTGAATTAACAATTAGTCAATAATAAGAAAATAGGTCAGACAGGTGGTCAGAGGAGAAAATAAAGCAAAGGTGTTGGCTTAAGATACTGTGTTTGACGGTTTTTTGACTAGAGAAAGACAGGGTTCAATTTTAGATATTTAAGTAAAAAAGGAAGTGCTCCATAAGGATACATAAATGCCACCAACTCTTTGCTTCTAATTGGGATAGAAAACACAGTACGCTCATTTAACTAGATCGCTTGGCAGGAAACTATTTCAACGCCATGCATTCAAATGGTGCCAAACCAAATGACATAATCAGCATTGAAGATACTCAGAGTAGTTAACAGGTGTTCGTGGCTTTGAGTTCCTGTATTCTTTTCAGGTTGCTTTCCATTTAGTTTTCTCAGTGCTTATTCAAGCCATTTGCCAATGCATCAAAGCTGGATACTGCGCTTATTGTTCAAGCAATTAATTCATTACAGATAATGCCTACTCACAGAATGTTTTTATTTTTTGCAATCCTATAATTAGTGTTTTCTTTTAGTCTGGAATCCAAGAGAAAATCTGAGGTCTCTCTCCTGAACTCCCCCCTCCAGGCATAACTAGTCCCTTTATTTGATCATTTCTACTTACGTACTTACAGGAATATGAATATGGCTTGTAAGTGATGTGTTTAAGTGATATGCACTAACAGAGATAAAAATAATCATTAGTAAGCATTATTTTATAAGTTTAAGAACAGAAATCAACTTGGGGTGTATGTGCATGCGTTTGTGTGTGTGCACATTTATTGTCTATGTGTTAGGTGAGAAGAAAGACGAATCATGTGCCAATATCCCTCTCAGTACATTTTCTGTATTGTGAATTAGAATTATCTCCTCATGAGACTGAAAACCATTTTTACCCCAATTCACTGATGCAAAAACTGCGGTGAAGAGAGGTTACGTGATTTGCCCCAAAACCCCACAAATAAAGAGTAGGGGCAAGGCAATTGTGAGATGAGGTCTAAGATACTCAAGCAAATGGGCAAGTTAAATGGTGTATCCAAGATAGGCTGTGAATTCTTTAGTTGAAAGATCTACATCAGCAATTCTCACATCCTTCATAGGTTTTCACCCCCTACACCCACCTATCCCACCTTATCTTATATATAACCTTCACTTACAAGACGCAAACTCTGACTTCTATTAGACAATAGGTTGGTAAATCAGTACTCAGTATTATAGGTGAATTAAAGGAGAGGGCTGTGTGCTTATACTAATCCAGTATACTGCTATTCCACTAGACTGGAGGTGATTAAAGTTAGGGATCATTGTTTTTCTGTTTCCCTGCAGAGCAGGGCATAATTTCTTCAGGAGATTTTCATATACATTCATCATTATATAACTTATTTTGTTTTAACTTTTAGATGATATCCTTGGACTATGTAATTGAGCATACCATATTTTCACAATTTTTAAAACCCTATAAAGTTTGGATAGATTCCTTGAATGTGAAAGAATATATCAATGTCTGTATCCACTATCTATCCATCTTTTGTCTTAGACATGGCTTGAGTTTTGTTTTTCAATATTACATCCAAATATGAGTAGTTCAAGATAGACATTAACTTGCAAAAAGTTATTCTTTCCAATAAATCATTTTATTTTAAACTGAATCAAAGATACGCAGCACACACGCATGTATGCACCCATGTACACACATACATATACACTCAATTACACTGATTTATCATATTCATGTCATAATTGATTCATATCATCAATATTCATCAACTTTTTTTAAAATGTTGCTTTTAATATGTAATCCAAGCTGACATGAAAACAGCAATTAGCATCTTAAATGTTGTGGTGCTCTGGAGAAATGTGGGCACTTAAAATAATGTATATGTTTCAGGAAAAAATTCTACATCCCTTCCTTTTTTTCTAATTCATGTTATACTCTTAAGTTCTCAAAATATTCAATTGGCCTGGAAAAGTAGCACCCTAGGCACATACAACATGAAATATCTTTGATAGACTCTTCTGTTCCTACAGAGAGATTTGCAGTCTATAAGACTGTACATTCTTATTTTCCTGGACTTGCATTTGATACATATTAAATTGTAGTCTAATACTTTGAGCACAAATTCTAGCATTCTTATTCTAATACAGCATACTGTTTTATTAAAGGAGAGGAGCAATGTAAGACAACTGGTTTTCAAAGAAGGTTATTACCCTGCTCAAAATGGTCACAGAAACCCAAGCTGTGAGTCTCTAAGATCTGTTTTGCTTTAATAATGAACTATGGCTCATTAATGATGGATATTCTTTACACTCTTTTTTTTACTATTCTCTCTTTTGAAAATCAATCAACTACAATTGTTGTATATCCACTATTTTCTTGTAATAATTAATTATATATTCCCTAAATTAGGCATTCTTTTAGATTTTTCTGTTTTCACCTGGCTAAGAAGTGTGTGTGTGTGAGCATGCACAATTTTTGGACACAATATATGCATATATGTAATACATATAATTATGCATGAAATGTATGTGTAAAATATGTACAAGGTATATATGAGAAATATAGAATTTATTATATTTGCTTTCCTTTATCAAAACCATGAAATATTTTACACATGTTGTATTCATAAAGCTTTGATGGTGAAAAATATGCAGCAAAAGGAAAATAAGGGATTACAGGATTTTAATATGTAAGAAATGTTTCATTTTCCTTTAATGGGAAATAACACAAGACTTTGGCATTGCCAGCGACCTTACAGGCATTAGTTTAAGCCTAGAGCTGACGCTTACTGTAAACAATAGCTACTAATCTTGACACAATTTTAGAGTTACAAAAAAGCAAAGCAAATTGGCCTTAAGACTTTCTGTTTATCCCTTTTCGAGGTTCCCCAAACGTTAACCTTTGCCATTTGCTTTATCATTCTCTCTCTCTAGTTTTTCCCTGAAATGCTTGAAAATGAGTTTTAAGCACAATGCCACTTTACTTGTAAATACTTTAAAATGTGTTTCCTAAAAGCAACGGCATTCTCCTATCTAACTCAATATAATTATCAAATCAAGATGCAATACAAATCTTATTCAAATACCAAGAATTATTTAACTAATATCCTATATGGCAAAAGAAAAAGGAAGGAAAAAGAACAGTGATCTAGTCCAGAATTCAAACCAGAATCACACCTGATACATAGTTATCACGTCTCTTCATTCTGCCTTAATCTGGAACTATTCCTTAGGTATCCTTCGTGACCTTGATACTTTTTAAAAGTATAGACTAGTCATTTTGTACAATGTCCCTCATTTTGGATGTCTGATGTTTCACCTTGATTTGATACAGGCTATGGATTTTGGGCAGAAATAGCACAGAAGTGATGTTATATCCCTCAAGGAGTACCATGTCAGGAGACATACAATATTGATTTGTCCCACTGCAGGTGACGTACACACTGCTCACTGTATTAAGGTGCTGTCGTCAGGCTTCTCTATTTTTCTCTTTGAATTGATAGATAACTTATAGAGAACTACTTTGAGAATATGTAAATATCTTACCATGATATTTTTGTTCATTAAATGCAATGTCCATTGATGAATCTTGCCTGAACCGAGTATTGTTATGGCACTTTCTAATAATGATTTTTCAAATTCCATTATGCTTTCTACATTTATTATTTGAAATTATACTTCAAGGAAGAGTTTTCCCTTCTGCATTTATTTATTTATTCATTTGTATACATCAATACAGAGTCATGGAATCTTATTTTATTCTATAGCTATAATTCTTTAATATCATTATGTATTCTGTTGCCAAAATTGTCTCAGATTTGGCCAGTGGAGCCCATTCAAGCTGGCTCTTGTGTCCTTTGTGGTAGGCCTCTATCATTTTTCAAGGACTTCCTTACTTTATACCACTGGAATATCTTTGAGACTTATGTACTTTCTCGTTCCAGAATTTCTCAAATATATCATGAACTCTCTTATTTTGAAGATTTTAAATTCTCATAGCCCTTTTCCTTCTGGTCTTTCTTCATCCCTATTTTTCCTATACCATCCACTCCACATCCAAATAAATGCTAGAAGCATTCAAATCTTAGCTCAAATATTGCCTTTTATGGAAAACTCAAGCACTAATATTCCTTTATACTAAATCAAGCACTAAATAAATCATGCTTATTTGACAACTTCTCCTATAATTGCATTTGGCAAATTGGCTTATAAGTACACTTTTTTCCTTTTCTTTTCTTTTTTTGGTGAGGAAGATTGGCCCTGAGCTAACATCTCTTGCCAATCTTCCATTTTCTTCTTTTTTTTTTTGAGGAAGACTAGTCCTGAACTAAAATCTGTGCCAATCCTCCTGTATTTTATGTGGGATGCTGCCATAGTGGAGTGGTGCCAGGACTGTGCCTGGGATCCAAACCCATGAACCCTGGGCCAACAAAGCAGAGTCTACGCCACCAGCCTGGCCCTAAGTACATTTTTTTCTTGTTGCTTTCTCCTAGACTGTGAACTCTTTGAGGGCAGGGACTATCTGCCTTCCTCACCAGTATACATCTGGCACTTTTAATATTGTGGATTCTCAATAAATGATTGAAGAATGAAACCATATCCAAGAAAGTGAAGAAAGTAATGTGCAATGTTTATGTAACCCTGGAGTTAAATGGACACAAAATGGAAGTGCTGAAAATAGGACAGTAATTGACTTAATAAAATGAAGTTATTGTGAATCATAATTATAAAATAATGTATTTATTTAAGAGTATTTACCTGTGCTCATCCAAGGTGTCTGAAAATTAAATATAGCTGCTCCAATCATCTTACTTAGCAGCATTCTAGAACAGTGGTTGATAGTAGAGACACTGGAACCATACCACTTGTGTTCAAATTCCAGGATTGTAATCCTGCACAAGTTTTGTTGTTGTTGTTGTTTAATTCTTCTCTATCTCAGTTCCTTCATCTGTAAGAAGAGTATAATAATGGTACTTATCCCATAGAGTAGGACTAAATGAGTTACTCTGTGACTAGCGCCTAGAACAAAGCCTAGCTCATTGCAAGAGTCATATAGGATTGCTATTATTATTACTACTACTATAACCACTCATTATTTCTTATTACCTTTGACACTTTTATAGCTCTATTTCAGGTTTATGTAAAACTTAGTGACACAAACCACATGTTGAGAAGTGATTTTAACGTGGCACATGCTCTAAAACCATTGTTCTAATCTGGACCCTGAGGTTGTTCAGTTGTGTTATTAGAACTACACTATATCATCTTTGCCTCCTCCATACCTACATCAATGATTTGCATATTTGTACACTTCTATTAGTGGAATTAAACCAAAAGTTCTCTGAAAGCAGAAATTTCATTTCAATCATTTCTATGCCCTGCCTACATGCTACACACCTTCTGAGGTACCTACCACAGGGCAGCAGGTGTTGAAAGCTCAATGAATGCTAGAATCGCTCTATGTATCTATTAATCTATTTTTCTTTCCATGTATCTATCCTCATGAGCAATATAAGTACAGAGATATGGTTGATAAAATGTTAATTATATGCCTAACTTAAAAATTTTAGATAATTGGAGCTACCCTGAAAATGAAATCAATCATGACCTTGAAATACCTTTTAATATTTTAGAAAACAATTGGAAGGTAGAATTGTAAACATTTAATTCGATTATTCCTGTATTGCTAAGACATAAGCTCTCTGTTACTCCAACACAACTTATTTTTTTCACTAGGAATATGTTTGCGTAATCAAAGAAAGTGATTTATATTTTCCTTAATTATTATTTTCCTTAATCAAACCATGTATAGAGTTAATGAAAGATCTTAATATCATTCCTCTCTAAGGCCAACCACACCCTGCTCCAGTGTAATTATCGTCTAATACAAACAGGAAATGAAGTGAAGTATTTCAATCCATGGACAAATTCAGTACTGAAGACCTACCATTTTTTCCCCATTTTGCTTTAACTACTTTTTTGATAGATCTGAACTCTGGTTAGTCTCCATCAAACCAGTTTGAGTTCATTGGTTAGACTAGAATGCCCTTTTATATGACTTGACTCTCCAAAGAAAACAAGATGGACTTACTCTCTCACTGTCGAGCAGGCAGGCTCTCACAGCTTGACTTGAGGGATTCTGTAAAGAGTCCTTCCTTCGCTTATTTTTTCTTTTCTACTTCACAAAAGCTTGAAATCCACTTAGTGATATATTCATGTATTAGGTAAGCTTGTTTGGTAGGAATGACTCAGTCAAGTTACTTCAAAATTTGGTTGAGAAAGGTTATTACATCAAAACTGGTAGAAATTTCACAATAGGAAACTGAAGAACTTTTTGCTCTGAAATTTAAAGTTATTTGGAACAATTCTTTACTATTAAGGTTTTCTTATTTTTAAAATAGAAACACCCCTGAGATGGGTAGCATATGTCATCTCTCACATCTTACTGAAAGTGACTTTACTAGAAAGACAAAGTACCAATTGCTTGGGTAGGAAAGATGCTGAATATGGAGAATTGGAAAATAAAGGCAAATTTATGTCAAATATGTTTTTCTTGATATATACACTGGGTAATGTTTCTGTAGTAGGGAGAGACTGTTGTATCATGTTCTTGGGACAAGACCTTTTCCTTAAAATGATTGATTACCAAAAAAGAGACCTGAAAGGCCTACAAAGAAAAATGCACATAACATCCCCCAGTGGTATGTGATATTAACAATGACATTACATTAGATTGAGGATTACATCAAAATTAGGGCTTTCAAAGCCTTGAATACTTTGTTAATTTCCATCCAGATCTGATACTCACCATCTCGATAAGCATCTTGAGTTTAGACTCTTTTCCTTGTCCCTCAAATTACCCTTTATATTCCTCAATACTTGGCAGATAGTACGTGTTAAATAAACACTCATTAATTGAAGTTACTTATTTAGTTATTCATGCATGCATATGTTTGTTTATGTTGCTTTTATCATTTCTATGAATGCTCCCTTTCTATAGGGAAGCTTCTTAAACATTTACTAGATCATAAAATCTATTTTGAGGGAAGTATTCTCAATGTTATTTCTTGAGTCAATTTAGAGTTACAGAATCAGAAAAACATATATTTCTATCACTAGTCATTTGTATTATTTCAAAGAAGGTATTCATTTGGGGAGGGTGAGACGTTTGTCAACATAATTGTTTTTAAAAATCTGCATGTATATATACCCTAAACAATTTTTGAATGTTTATTCATTTCAAAACACTTAAATGTTAACTAGATTTCCCTATTCTGCATGGTTATTATTTTGAAACCCTAAAACATTAAGTGAAATAATAGGAAATGCTGGAAATTGTATTATTTTTCCATGCACTTGCTACATTAAAAAAATCTATCTTAATATCTACAAAGAACAAGTTTATAAACATTTTATTGTTTAAAAATCTAAATCACAAATCATGCACCTTTTTAAAGAAATGCTGATTCTTCTCTTCATAGTTACTTTGAATTTGGAAGAACTGTATATACAATTGCTCAGCAATTCAACCTCTTCAAGCTAAAACTTCATTTTATAATACATGCAATGCTGATAACCTTAGTAGCTAAGCTTTAATTTTTCTATTTTCTGCCTTTGTGATTTTAAGATTTGGCCTAAAACTTTCTTCAATGCTCCAGCATACTTATTATTTCAATATATTATTTTTCATGTTCTCTAACAGAAGCAGTCATTTATGCAGAAGTAATAAATTGTAAGTATTCTTACTGGCTGTTTACAAGGAATTATTGGGAATGCAACTGGGAAATTGTATTCTTTGAATCAAAAATACAGGCTTTCCTAACTATTGCCATGGCAATAGGTGTTTATTTTCAAATGAGTGTAACATATTATTTCTTGAAAACAGGTATATGATATCAATTAAATATTGTGTGCAAAAATGTTTGTACATGTTTGTATAATCAAGGAAACATATACAATTATATAAATCAGATTAACAGTGACTGTATTAGAAAGGCGGGTTTGGAGGTGGAGGGTGGGTGAGTTGGAAGTGGGATGAGAAGAACAATTGCTAGACTTTTCTTCAGAACGTTCCATGTCTTGAATTGCTAAAAAAGTATGTATTAATTTTATAATATCAAGTTATGGAATTAAATTCAATGTTGCTATTTTAAAGCACTGGAAAAACAGGAGAATTTAAGGAGAAATACAATCAAATATCTTAGCATTTTGTGCTTGAAACATAATTCCCATCTATATATTTTTATTATTGTTGTAAAAGTCAGTTTGCTCTCAATAAAATCAATGTTAAAGATACAATATTCAATCAAAGCACTTCTGTGACTTAGGATTTTGGAAAAGGAATGTTTCTATATTTCTACATCATCTTCCTAGAGGATAGGTGACATTTCTGTAAACATGAAGATGCAGAAGACACGAAATCTGCAGAATGTTTCATTTTGTGTTTCAAATTCTATAGTCAAATAACAAAGATGTTTGTTTTTAAAACTTTGCAGTATGCCATTGTACTTAGCCTTAAATGAGTTCCTAGATTCCACTGTATAATTTTTCATTGTATTATTAATCATATATATTTCTTTATATGTTATTGAATATTCTATAATTTTGTATATTATAATTACTATAGCAAAATTACTGTATGATTCTACATCTTTCTTCTTTTTCAATTCAATTTTATCCTTCCTTTGGAATATAAAATTTAGAATAGGTTTATGATAAAATGTCACATTTTAATTAACTGTACTTAAATTTTAACTGATTCTATATGGAGAAACAACAGACATCTCATCTTCAATCTTTACTTGACTAAACGTTTATTTTTTACAATCTTTATTTCTGAACATTCACAAAGTTTACTTTAATTGTTTTACACTTCTCAATTTTTCCGTTCACATTTTCAAAGTCTTCTAATTAGGCTCAGGGAGTGTGTGAACATTAAATTTCACTTACGTATATTTTATTTTGCGTTATTCTAAAAAGATTAGGTTTGAATTATGACCCTTTGGAACACTTGATCCACATCTTATTAGTCACCCTTGTCTTTTGAAATAAAGATTACTTTACTAAAAGTCTATATAAAATAATCTAGGGAAACATTCTGTACTATAATACAAAATGAGTACCAAAGGCAGAACACTTGAAATTGCAAAGTGAAGCAAATAAAGTTAAAAGAGAATACCTATCCTTGAGAAATAAGTCCAGGAACGCCCTGTTGCTTCCTCTTGATATTCATTAAACCCATAATACGCTTGTTAAAGAACACAGAACTTTAAATCTCTTGAAGACTCTAGTATATCCTCAATTTGTTTTCATATTTCTTGATGTTAAATCATAAAAGATACAGCAGTAGAGGGGCTGGCCTGGTGGCACACCAGTTAAGTGCACACGTTTCGCTTCTTGGTGGCCCAGGGTTCGCAGATTCGGATCCTGGGTGTGGGCATGGCACCGCTTGGCCAAAAGCCATGCTGTGGTAGGAGTCCCACATATAAAGTAGAGGAAGATGAGCATGGATGTTAGCTCAGGGCCAGTCTTCCTCAGCAAAAAAATGAGGAGGGTTGGCAGTAGTTAGCTCAGGGCTAATCTTCCTCAAAAACAAAAAAAAAGATACAGCAGTAGACTAGTTACTGATTGGTTATCTTACAATTACAAGCCTGATTAAAAGCTTGAAATTAAAATAAGAATTTTGATTGTCCTACCATTTATTAATACCCAGATGTATTTCTTATTGAGTCACTACTATTTAGCATTCATAACATAACAAGATCTGAGTTAGGTACTGAAGTCATGGTTGTAAATGAGTAATAAACTGCTCCCTTCTACACACAAATAATAAAAGACAAACTCAAATATCCTGGTGGAGAAAGTCTAAAACATTCCAGGAGCTGGAACTCTCATCATTAGAATTTTGTCAGTTAGTTTGATGGTTATACGAGCATTGACTCCAAATTATCCTAGAAAATGTTTAAGAAAAGTTATATGACAAGGTAAGGCTGCCACAGTTATGGCCTGACTTTGAGAATGTCAATATTAGTTAATATATGATTAT
Organism: Equus quagga; assembly: GCF_021613505.1. Classification (NCBI taxonomy): domain Eukaryota; kingdom Metazoa; phylum Chordata; class Mammalia; order Perissodactyla; family Equidae; genus Equus; species Equus quagga. The sequence continues at coordinate 20,226,890 of NC_060268.1, forward strand.
ATATTACACTATATATATTGAAACCAGCCCCAAATTTTTAAACTTGCCTTTAATGACAACTGTTTTCCATGCATTGTAGTTGTTTTAATTGTACAAATTGGAAAGAGAAACGGGTGAACAAAACATAATAAGTACATACTTTGTCCTGACAACAAAAGTCAACAGCGAGAAAGGAACATCAAAAATCTCTTTCTTCTTTCTTATCCTTAACGGTGTTTCAAGGTCAAGATGAGTTTCTACGGATTAAGGTATTCCTGGGAGTCTCAATGATGGTAGAGAAAATTCTACCGGTTTTCTGATTTCTCTGGTTTTGTGTTTTTGTCGTTTTTTTTTGGAGGAAATCAGAAGAGTGGCAGAGTAAGAAAAGGATAGTTCTTGCACAGCACTTACATGCTCAAAATGATATCAGTTACAAAGGGGTAAATTTTGTCCCCATACACAAAGTGACAGACAACAAGTTGAAGAAAAAGATTGTTTAAAAAACACAAATACACAAATACATGTTTATTACATTTATAAATCAAGAAAGAAATAGGTGAAAGAAAGATATTTAGAATAAGACTTAGAATTAAAATTAAATACTAGACAGAATTTTAACAGCATTATACTATATAAAGAACAACCATTTGTGGGAAATAATAATATAAGAAGTGATGTTTTATTTATGCCCTAACGCAGCAAGAAAATGGTGAGAAGTAAGACTATAGAAAAAAATTATTGCATATATATCCTATACTTTAGAGTAACATAAAATACAGAAATCATTATGCCAGAGGTATTTTAAGTAAAATCAGAATACACAACTGGCAAAGTCAAAATTCTCAAAGAAGTAAATTATGAAGCTAGATGAGAAATTAGAGTAAAGCAATAGGACCAGATCGTGTTTATCAGAAAATCCCGAGAACTAAAATGTGAGTTAGTGGAGACACTGAGAAAGACATATAATGAATAGTTAAAAATATCAGTATTTATGAAAGATTAGAAAGTAATACATTGTCTAGTCTTTGGAAAGTATTAAAGTTACTGTCCTTGAAGTTCTGAAAAAAAAATTCATTCTTTTTAAAGATAGATGCCATGTTACTTTTCCCGATGTTGACAGAAGTTTTAATATGTTTTCTCATTCATCCACATCTTGGACGAACATTTACTGAGCACATTTTATATTTCAGAAAAAGATAATGCCCTGTACTGGTACAACTAGAGTGGATGAATAATGAGGACCACTAAAATACTCACAATCTATGAGTGAATACTGATAATAACCATTATTGTAAATAGTCTGTTATATAAGTGCTATAATATGGATTGCCATAGATATGATTACCAAGGTGAAACAATTTTTTTATTAAAATGGCAGAGAAAATAATAATTACAGAATTACACTCTTTACTTTCTACTAGAATTATACATTATATAAGTTCAACTAAATTTTTGACAGAAAAGAATAAAATCTTAAACAAGTAGTCTAATTATCAATGGCTTGAAAAGGAATATTGTAATTAACAAATGCATGAAGATCAGAATGTTTTTCAAGAGTTCATTTTGGGTAAAATGACCTATGTGCATCTCTTATTTTAAGGTTATCTGCCTAGTACCCTCAATTAACACCAGCACGACCAGAAGCTAGAAAAAACAATTTCTAAGCAGAAACCATCCAGTAACCAAACAGGAAACACATCACAAAATGTGTTCACTAGACCTCTGCTTGTTGCATATTGGCCACAGAAGAAGAATGGTGTGAAATATGAGCATGTCTCAAGAGTCTGAATGGTGAGTTAAACCAGCACATTAAAAGTGAATACTAACGTTCCTAAATAGAAGTGAATACTGAGCAGCCAGCCAAAAAATGTAGGTAAGGACTTCACATTTGAGCAAGAGATACAACCAAGGGAATAACCGGGTATTACAAAAGGCAGGCAAAAGACCAACCAGGGGAGGTCCTAGCACAACAATTAGAGTATATTTACTCATACATTCAAATATTTATTGAGGAAATACTCTATGAAAGACACTGTATATACTATTAGTATGAAAATACTTACATTTTAGTCCTTTCTTGTTGTGGAAGATACCTGTTGAATAGAGCTTTGTGACAGGAATATTCAGTGTTTCCCTTGACTATCCTTCTCTGGTTTGACCTGTTACATTTTTAGAAATTCGAAACCAAGAGTAGGTTTAGTTCCTTTTGGTAAGTGGCCCAGGCTAGCATTTTAGCTCCCTGTGTGTGTGTGCACATTTCGGAAAGGGGTCCAACATCGTTATTGGAAAAGGAAATAGAGATACAAATAAATCTAACTTTTCTGAATTCCTGAGGTTAAGACTCTCTAAATCTTCTTTCAATACTTGAGATTTTTATTCAATGCCCTCATAGAATTTGTAGATATCTTTATACAATTTCTTCTCATCTAAATTTGTAATAGCATCATTATGCAAATTATCGCATGCCATTTTCTTTTAAGTGATGATGCTCTAAAGGGTGTGTTATATCAACTATGTTTGGCTATAAAAAATGCTTATTGAATAAGTAAAACAATGAGCCAGCAGTGTAGCATCCAATACTAGTAACATTTATGAAAATCCTATGCCCTTATTTGGGCAGGGCAGGAGCCAGGATTTTTAGGATAAACTAGTGGAATACACTAACCAGCTTAGGAGCATGGCATATGGATATAGCTGGCACCTAGTGCAAATTTTCAGATTATATCCTTTACAGTCAAGTCTATTCAATAGTGAATAATACTGGAACAAAGAATCCAAGAGGAAAAGTTATCCAGATGTTTTATTCTATTAATATGTAAGGTAAACAGTGAAGCATCTGGTGCTGAGTTTGGCACAGTAGAAAAATAACTGCCAGAATACATGGTGAATTTAAAGATACGAAGAAGTCACAGTTCATCATTGATAATGTCAAGGTTAGTGACTGTGAAAGGTCTCTCTTTAAAAAAGCAATTTTGTTCCATGTTACTTGTTTTAATTAATTAAAGTGCATTTATTTATCTACCTATCTCTTTCTATCTCTCCATTTATCTATCTATGAAGTTCAGCAGAACTAAGACATTCTTATAATTAGAAATAAACCCAAACACCTCATCACAGTTCAGGAGACTTCTGAAAATATGGTCCCTCCTACCCCTCTAATTTCATCTCCTGCTAAGATTTCCTTCCCTCATTTTGTTCCAGCTACAATGAACAAAGAACCTCTTTCTATTCTTTATCCAGATAAAGCCATTTTTATTCCACTAGCATATCCAAGTGTTCCCTTTGCCTGGAGCATTTTTCCCCCCGGTCTTCGCATGGCTGGACCCATCTCATTAATCAGTTCTCAGTTCAAATGTCATCTCCTCAAAGAAGCCTGGCCGAGACCCTATTAAAGGTAACTTTCCCTTCCCTCTCTCCCTATCCAATTACCCTCTCTCGTATCTTTCACAGTACTCATCACTCTTTGAAATGATCTTATTTATGCATCTGCTTATGTACCTTTTATCTCTTTCTTCCAAGAAGACAGGCAGATTGTTTTGGTGGTTGTTGTTTCCAGATGTAGCTACACTCAGCATAACCACGTCCTGCACATAATAGATGCTCAAAAACTAGTTGTTGAATAAGTAATAACTGTAATAAATAAATAATTGCTTCTTTATATGCATGTATTCTCAGATGGTGCACTATTCATTTGATCTTTGTAGGTTTATGTTCTATAGAATTTTCTATGCAGATTGGAATCTCTTCATTACAAGGCATACCTGGGAAATCAATGAGCTGATGCCTTGGATGTAAAAATTAATGCCTTATCAAACCAAAATTATAGATCCTAATGTCCCAGAGTAATATAAATTAAGACAATCTGTTTTAGCTGACAGATTGTTATAAAAGTTGAATGACCTATGGCTTAAGAAATATGATAGGAATGAGAATATATCTGGATCTAATACTCCCTCAGTTGGATAAACTTTCTAAAGATTTAATAAATGATTATCTCCTATTACATCTGCCTTTTCCAAACATAAGAAACACCTCTATATGGAGAGAAAGTTCCAGAATAAAAAAAGTTCATTAATTCATCCTTTGTAAGACCCTCTACCATCTTCTCTTTGTGGGGTTTTATGATCTTCAGTTTCCAACGGTTTTATGGAAGAATCTGGGCTTTCATATACACTGCGGCACTCGGGTTCTTTCCCTATGTTCAGTGAAATCAAGTCAGAAATTTTATATATATACAGCACCCATAAGAGCACTGTAAGAGGGAGAGCATCATCATGATTTGACAAAGGAGTAAACAGGGCTAGGAAAGGTTACATAACTTGCTCAATGTCATAGCTATTATGTAGAGAAGCTAGGGTCTCTCTCATTCCAAAATACTGCTCTACTGACACTAGGAGGCATTCACTGAAGAATGATCAGTGTTATATCATGAGTAATTTGAACAGGAGATAAAACTTTACCAGTATATTATTTCTCTAATTCATGAGGAGACACGTATCACTGTCCTTTTCGAAGTTAGATGTGGTTATATGAACAATGAAATGTGGCTAAGTGACCAAATATCACTTTAGAAGTGAAGAATTTAATTTTCTATTTTTAGCAATCAAGTTCCCTCATCCCATGCCATGTTGACAAAAGATGTCACATATTCTAAAGAATGCACCCATGGAATAGTGGAGCCTCTACTAACCTAAGTATCTGTATTATCCCATGGAGACTTTCATAGAGAATTGGAAAGGCTTGAAGAAGATTGTGGGTGAGTAATAAACCTTGTTTGTCTTAAGCCACTAAGAATTCAGGTCATTTGTGAAGCATATGTCCTAGCCTATCCTGACTAATCAAACTTGAATATGATGCAGAACTTAAAAACTTCCTAACAATTCTATAATTAATGATCACTCATTCATTAAACAAGAGTAAAACTTTTTTCAGCTTTATTGAGGTGTAATTGGCAAATAAAATTGTAAGATATTTAAAGTATACAATGTGATGATTTGATATATGTATATACCATGAAAGGATTCTCCTCTCATCAAGTGCTTTAGACATATTAATTCATTTACTACTCATAACCAACCCATTAGTATCTTAGTTCCTTTGGGCTGCTATAACAAAATACCACCAACTGGGAGCTTATAAACAACAAAAGTTTATTGCCTACAGTTCTGGAGGCTGAGAAATTCAAGATCAAGACACCAGCATGGTCACCTACTGGCGACGGCCCTCTTCCTGGTTCATAGCTGATGCCTTCTTGCTGTGTCCTTACATGGGGGAAGGGGCAGAGGATCATACTGGAGCTTCTTTTATAAGACACTAATCCCATTCATGAGGATTCTACTCTCACGACCTAAGCATCTCCCAAAAGTCCTACCGCCTACTGCTAGCATCTTTGGGGGTCAAGATTTAAATATACGAATTTTTAGGGGGACACAAACATTCAAAAAATAGCAATTAGATACCATTGTTACATCCTTCTTATAAATAACAAAGCTGAGATGCAGAGAAATTAAGTAAACTACTGAAAGTCAAACAGTTGGTAAGTTGCAGATCAGAGATTTGAACAAGGGAAGTCTAGTCCAGGGTTTAAGCTTTCAACCAGAGTAGTTCTGGGAATAGATTGGCAGTGGCTGAGTTAAGAGTGCAATAACTCAGCACAGATGAAGTAGTCAGTGGTTAGAATGGATTTAGAAGAAATAGCCATAATAATCCCTTAAGAGATAGTCTTTGGATATTGACAGTTCATTGCCAACTTTTAAGCCTCATTCTACAGGAAACTCATGGCCGTCTCAGGAAAAAAGGAAGAAATATGTAGACGGCTATTTTTCTTTTCTTCAGTTATCATGTGAGTTTATCAGGAAACGACAAAGAGCTTTTAAGTCCAGGGCCAAACATAAGTGAGTTCCTTTAATCACCTACAGTTGCTATTCTATATACCATTAATTGATATCTGGGTTGAGAGTCTTACTAAATCTCTTAGGAATTGTTAACTATGTACAGGAGTCACACATTTAAATAGTACATCTTTAAGGGCTGCATATGATCTAAAACATAACATTTTTGTCAAAGCTGATCCTTTGATGCGAAGAAAGAAGAGTATTTGGATGATTATCCACACCACAATTCTTAAGTGATTGATTCGTTGCATAAAGTAGTTACAATGCATTTTAATGCTTCGCAAATGTAAAATGTGAGCCATACCATCAAGTAGTTGTATCTTAAAATACAAGCTCTAGTGTATTTATCGAAACTATAGTGTATTACAATTTTTAACAGCATAAAATGCAAAAAGCTTACTAAATATCATTTATATTGCTGAGTTACTTAATAAATGATTATTGCATTAGAGTATGTTTGAGAATAATGTTACCTTACATGCTCTTAGTTTAATGAGAAAATAATTATAAAATCATACCGATATTTTGAAAATGTATATCAATCTTGGCTTATATGGTAAACTTAAATATTTATGGTGACTAAAAAATCCATATTCATATACTTACATAAATATTATACAAGAGCTGATAAGATCATTCTTTATTTCTTAACAAAATATCTATATCTTTAACATGAGAAGGCAAATTCATATTGTATTATCTCCATAGAAAAACGAAGTATTATGGGAATACAAAAACAACTGTTAGGCAAAAAGAAAAAAAAATCAAAGATAGTAATTTACAAGTCTCATTATGATTAACAGAACTACCATATCCTCAAATGCAGTCCTAGATAAAATATTACATATATTTAGATGTACTTGATAATTATTTATCTTCCTCCACTTTTATAACTGAAACTAAGCATTTTCTTAAATTGTCTAATTGTCTTCTACTGGAGGTTATTCATTAGAACATAAATCTAAACCATGTATTTAATGTGATTTACATTGTATTGTCATAACACAACTGGTTTTTTTCCTAGGGGGAAAAATTTAATTTATGAACACTGAATTGTACTTTTGAATCATAGTCAGAATACTGTTTATCCTAAAACATTTATTTTCTATTGCTTTAATACTGCCTTATCAGCAATTCTTAGAATAAATTAAATAGTGGCAATATAAGCAGTGAATAATGCTCCATTGAACAGGGTATGATTTTCATAATAGAAAGAAAATAAGTAGTGCTTACTATATACTATTTTTCATGACTACAGTTTCAAAGGAGATACAATTAAAGCAAGGTATCCCGACTATCTACATTCCAGTTAGAATAAACAGTAGGTACTTATTACACCTATTTAGGCTGGAAAAAAGGGACAATTCAGGATTCTAATACAAGTGACTCAGGTTAGTATGATGGTAAAAAGTTTTACAGTTATCAAGGTCCTGTACCAATGCAGCTACTCAAACTACGTGAAAATTTGTAGTTATTTTATTCCAATCTGAGACAAATTTCTAAAAGAGGAAGAACACTCAATAACCTTTCCCCTTTGCCATCTTCTTTTGCAGAGAAAATACCAATGAACAAAATTCACTGTGAGTTCTAATTCATTTCATGAATTATGTACATACCAGAATTTCACACTGAGATTTTAAAACTGATCTGAGCAAAATATCAATACAGCTCCACATACGATTTTGTGAAGTAGCTGATAATCAACCCAATCTCCCAATAGGAAATTCTTAATTTGGCTTATTTTTGCCTTCTGTTCATATTGTATAAGACTAAGGCTCAGGCTTAACATTTGGAACACTTTAGTTTTCTACTTGATACATGGAATTGTTAGGGCTTCATTAATACCAAATTCTTCAGTCTAAATGTTTAAAATTTTAATATTCATGGTCTTGTATTAATTCCCTTACAGATAATATATGTAGCTAAATTTCAGACCTCACCCATGATATCATTCAATACCCCAAGGAGACAAATACACCAATGTTCTAGCAAATTTAGAGTCTAGAAGACAGAAATATAGCCACCAACTTTAGGTCTGCAATGGGTAAATACTAGTGAAACACTGCCATACCCTCTAGCTTTTCTACACTACTACCAGAGAAAAGAAAAGTAATCTTCCTTCACAGGCAAGGAGGATGCTGTTGTCACATATACTTATTACACATCTCCTCTATCTGTGAGTATTTTACTAGTTCTTCTCAATGAGGCTGTTCTAATATTTTATCTTAATTTGACTCTTTTTCCTACTTACTCTAGGACTAAAGTTTCAGTCCTAATCCAATCATTGGTCTTGTCAAAGTATGCCTTTTTGTTGCAATCTATTATTTATTCAACATTTAACAATAAATATAAAAAACTTACACATGGTAGGCACTACTTTAGATTTCAGAGATACGCTTATGAACAAGGGTCCAGTTAATCAGGAGTTTACATTCTACGGGTGTTGAGTAAATAAATAAGAAAGTAATTAAATATTAGATTATGATAAATATTATGTTGAAAATTAAATAGCCTAGGTATACAGAATTTTACTTTAAATGGATTGGCCAGGTGGAGGAAGTAACATGAAAGCTATAGTCACAAAAGTAAGGACACAGCCAAGCAAAGATCAAGGTAAAAGGCATTCCAGAAAAAGGCTATAGTTTATTCAAATGATTTTAAGGTACAAACTAGCTATGTATGCTTATGGAGTTAGAAAACGAAGAATAAAAAAAAACCTCAGTGAATCTGGGTACAGTAGTATAGTAAGAGAAAGAGTGTACAGAGCTTAGAAAAGTGCCAGTTATTTTTTTAAGTTTATTATTATTATCTCATTTATTTTTTGTGCAGAAGTGTGATTTATGTTTTTTAAGTATGAGCCTGTTGTGCTGAGAATAAATTGTAAAGAGTTGGGTAAGAGTGGAATCAGGAAGTCAATTAGGAAACTATTTCTCTGTTTTATGCAAGAGATAAATGGAATTTTGACTACATTGGTAGTGGTAGAGAAGAGAGAAATAGAAATAGGCTGGATTTAGGAAAACAAGGGAAATAAGGATAATGCCCATATTTTTGGTTGAAAGGGATTGTAAAATCAGTTACTGATTGAGAGAGATACATTTGAGAGAAGACTATAAGAAATCAAGAGTTCTCTTTAGAACATACTAAATTTGAGGTAAATATTAGACAACAAAATGACGTGGCCTAGTATATACTTGAGTATGTGAATCTGGAATTCCAGGGAGAAATTAAAGCCAAGATATAGATTTGGGAATCTCTCTCTCTTTTTTGCTTTCTATCACTCTCCCTTATTCCTCACCTGGAGATGCACAACCGTGCCAATTTCCACTTTTAGCTTTGAAATAAATTGATCTGTTCAATGACTATATTCTATTCTTTGCCAACACTGTCTAAATCACGATAGTTTTGTAATTAGTTTTGATATCCAACAATGTAAGTCTTCTAGTTTTTGCCTTTTTAAAAACTACCTTTGCCATTTTGCTCCTTTGCACTTTCATACCAATTTTAGAATTAGCTCATCAATCTCTACAAAATCATTATACTGGTGTTGCATATGTTTTGTTATATTAATTGCTAGATACTTGATATATTTGATATCATTTAAAATGATAGATTTTACCAATATATACCTTAAAAGAAATTGCATATACCTAAACTACATTTTAGTTCCTAAGTCTATTACTAAAAGATGTTTAAAGAAAGCTTGTTAAAAAAAATAAATAAAAACTAAGACAGAACTTGAAACATGTAGCAAATAAATAAAAACTAAGACAGAACTTGAAACATGTAGCAAATAAATAAAAACTAAGACAGAACTTGAAGCATGCAGCAAAAGTATTCAGACACTGACAAAATTTTAATATTCTTGCCTCCCTTCTTTCAGTGAGCAGAACCCACTCTCAGGCTTAATTTGTGCGGTGCTAGAAGCTGGATATCCATCTACTTCAACTGAAACTTTTAAAAAGTGTAGTCTCATTATAGACAATTTGGGAAATCCAAGAAAGCAGATAAAAATTCTTAGTCTCATCAATCAAAGACAGTAACATTTAACTGTATTTCTTCCTAATGTCAGTTTTTCTACTTAACTCTTAGTTTTCTTCTGATGTATTTTTATGTAGTTCTATCACTACTTTCAACTTTTCAACTCAAGTATTTTTCAACTTAATGTATGAATATTCTAATTTACCTATTATACTTGAGAGTAAATACGTGAAAAATCTAACAGTACAAACTGATTCACTAGGAAATGACACAAAAATGTAAATCTCTCTCAATTTTACAGACGTGCCTGAGTGATCTGTCTAATCTCAACTCACAGTCGTAATGTGTACGTATGACACTTCACTCAAATCAACCTTAAATCCCCTTATTTCTAGATATCCTTTTCATTACTCATGACTATGTGAAGGCATTCATCTTCATGTTAAGCAGGTACAATATATTATCTAGAGAATAGAAAAGATAAACATTAAACTTTTTGAATGTCAAAAAGTGTCAAATCAAGAACCAAAGTTTAGAATCTAGAAGTATAAGAAATTAGGTAGTTAATTGGAAAGAGTGTCCTCAGGAGAAAAGAAAGGTTTGGCAGTGCCATTTCAAACTTTTGCCTACATTCCAACCACCCTGCCACTGGCTGATTGCCTTAATGCCTGTCATCTGGTTTTGATCTCTTTCCCCATTAGTGAACAGAGTAGATCAAAATCAGGCAACATTCCATCTGGAACTTATTGGGTCAGTTTATTTGATGTGGAGATAGTATGGTGGTAAAGACTTGGCAATAATATTGACACAATATGAGAAGTTTTACATCTTTGATTGGACTTCAGCCATTCCAGCAACAACCTACACTGCTGTGTTATAAATTTTGGATGCAGCTATCTTAACAGAAGGTTAACTGAGATTATGAAGAGACAACTGTTTGGCTCATTATAAAGTCAGATGTGTTCTTTGGCATTTGAGTGGACAGCAGAGACTTTGACATTAACACATGGCTCATTAGGAATGAATTTGAGCTTGGCCTTTTGCTGCTCTTAAAACAAAAGACCTAATACAGAGAAGCAACCCCTTGAAAATACCGATACAATCTCTTAAACATACATAGCTGTAATTTAAAATGAAGGCACCACTCCTCCAGGCATTTGCCATTAAGAGCACAGTGCGTGTCTTAAAATTGTGAAGAAAACAATGAAACAGCACAAGATCATGTTCCTTTTATCTTTCTTGTTCCTAGTGACAAATACACTGACTTTTCCTGTTTCTTCTAACTGTTTGTCATGTTCTAGAATAGGCCATCTTGTAGTTTCACAACAGGGTCATGTCTACAGCATTACATAGTAGTTAACAGTCAGTACCACTTTTATGATAAATTTGATTTTGCAACTCAGCTGATTCAATTTGCACCAAGCTGAAACTTGAAACATAAAACACTTTACTCCCTTGAATCTACAAACAGAATACTCTTTGATGTTAAGGCAGCTTAACAATGTGCATTGGAAGCAGTATGTGCACTATTAGCACAAATTCTTTATTTAATTTACAGTGTTTATCAGCTTTGCATTTCTTCTAACTTGCATCATTTTTGTTGCTTCAAATACTTCTAACTTTCTATAATAAAATACAAAGAGTTCATTCTAAAATAATGTGAATATCATTTTCATTTAATTTTGAACAAATTTACGTTATAATTTGTTTAGCTACTCTGAGAATGTAAGACTCTAAACAAATAAATGCTGCTTTCATAATTTATATAAATCAAAATACATCCACCAAGTCAAATGAGAGAAGTATGTCTGCCACTCCTGTCAGTTATGATGAAAATTACAAATTCTTTATACTTTGAGAGATGTTTATAGAAGCAAGTGTGATGCTCATGGAAAGAGCACATCCATCAAATATTTCATGGACAACATGACATGACTAAAAGCTTCAGAACTTGAGTAATGCTGAAATGCACAAAATGGGTTCACATATTTTTAAACCTTGAAGATTTAAAATGATAAAAAGTAGTACAAAGAGTCCATAAAACAGATAGACAAAATAACAGATAAAATGAATCTCTCTAAGCAAAGAAGTTTGTTCTGAGACTGAACCAGCATCCACAATTCCCTCTTCTGTTGTTTCTTACTGGTAGGGCCTTGAACAAGGCATACTTCATACTGCAAATGATGGAATATTCTGCAAGGGGTACGCAGACTAAGAATGTGACAAAAGTTTCCTAAGGGGCCTCTCTGTCTTGTGTTTAACTGAAGTAGATCCTAACCAGAATGAACCTGTATTCTGTTCTATTCCTGTATTCCTTCAAGGTTCCTCATTCATAAAAGTCACTAACTAGATATTTTTAAATGATCAAATGTCTTTTAAATTATTTTATCTTTGTACAAGTTTTCCAAAAGAAAAGTGTACACGGTTGAGTCTGAATAAATAAGATCCCAGAAGACGAAGTGAAAATAACTACATAGTTAATAGCACTGAATAAGAATCAGGATAGGTGCTTTGTAGATATGACCAGTGATAAACTATTTAAACTAAGCCTTGTTTTTTTAATCTGTAAAACAGAGAGAATGATATTTACCTTTCCAAACTCCAAACTTGTAAAGAATAGAAAACCTATAATAACACTTCACAGGAATTATAGCTACATAAAGTTTTGGAAAATGGTGCTTATTTAGAAGGCTCAACTTTGAAAATAAAATCTTGAAAAGATTTATGAAATTTATTGAGTCTAAATTCCAAATAGAAAGTGCACCTCTTGCATATACTAAAACAGCTTTTTGGAATAAGGAAGTACATCTAATTAAATAGATGTAAAGTTTTTTTTTATTTCTCCATGCTTATTGTTTTAAAGGTTCATCATCATCTGAGAATTCAGAGAAGTCTGAACTAGACTTCTTTTCTAAGCTAGAGATCCAAGTGCCCCTGACCTCAGACATGTACTAAAGAATAAAACAGTTTGGAATTCTCTGAAGAAGACTTCTGGGTCCTTCTGATCAATTTAGATCATCCTCATTGAATAAATATTTTATAAACAACGGAAACATTCTGATTTAACCCTGTTTTCTACAGATAAACAATATGTTTATGTTGCTTGTTCTACACGAAGATTACAGAGAGAATAAACAGCTTGAAAATGTGCCTGCCCAATTATTTTAAATAGCTTCACTTGGATTTGAGAGACATAGAGTAAAGCCAAACAAGAGCGAACACGAGAATGAGAGAGAGAGAGACTGTATGACACAAGATGGGTTTTATAACTGTGAGCAGTATATTGGGTAAAGATTTATGAACTATCATAGACAAGCGTAAGAATATTTGTGTTGAAAAGTACAATATTCTATTGCTATTTGGCAAATATTCATTCAGTTCCCAGCATGGAAGCAGGAGGAAGAAGATGTAAAAATGTCTCATTTGTAATAATTCCAGCATTGAAGAAAATATGGATTTGAGGAATGATGGCTAAGAAACTACTATTCTGTCAAGTACAGCAGGTAACTATATTCAATTCAAAAAGTATTTTATTAATGATTTTGGAGACCCTGCCACACACACACACACACACACACACACACTTTTGTTCATTTAAATGTTTCCAATTATCATTCCCTTAAAAATAATATATTTTAGGCATAAATAATGTATATGTCACCTGTGTGGCACTAAGAAAAATGGAGTCCTTGACTAAAACACCTTTCACATTTCTCCAAGAGACTGTCCAGATTTTCTGCAGTATAGCCTGTGAACTCACTGCTGCCTAACTGAACTAACATATCTAGAGTGCTTTAAAAACAGCTCCAAATTCACTGCACTCCTTACCCAGCCCCCTCCCTGATTTTCAGCTCCCCAAATACACATAAACATATCTTCTAATAAGATTCAGAATAAAAATTCCTGTTTATCCCATAGTTCCCCAAGGTGTATAAGCAAGCTAAGTGACTCTAAAAATGATCAGGGATTAGACATACATGTGAATCTCGGGAATAGTAAAGTTTTTCAAAATCATTATTAGTGACAACAGTTTATTTTACCTCCGTTTGCCTCTACATGCATTCTCTTATTCATCATCAGTTTTATCCATCAATACCCCAAAGCTTCAGATTAAGAGAACAAAGGGAGAGACTTAAAAAATAATCCTCAGTTATGCCACACGTATGATCACTTCTGGAAAGGAAAGGGTGGAGATGATTCTCAGCACACAGGATATTTTTGGTTTTAAGCTCCATGGCCTGATTTCTACTTGACTAGCATATTCATTTTTATTTGTGAAGCCTTCATTTACAGGTATATAGTAGAAGAACTTGTGCTCAATTTTATACCATCATATATAGTTGCCATATTTTTTTTGCTTGTTCTTGACAGTGCGTCCTCTCTTTTGGAATTAAATTTGATGAGAATCTATATCCCCATCATTTCTCTAACAAGAAACATTTTAAACAGACATTGGTTACTGGTGAAACTGTAAGCAGTGACCTCTGAATGTCCTAAAGGAAAAAGCTCTCATCCACTGCCAGAAAAGGTCTCTCAGGGATATTCCTCTTTGTATTGGCTGGATTTCTGAGCCTGAGAATCTCTGTGCACCACAGAGAATGTTATCCCTCCTGGTATAATCATCCTATCAAACAGTCATTTATCCTGAACAATACTGTGCTGCTGCCTACATTTGGTCTCATAGCGAGAATGAAGTTATTTCTCATGAAATCCCATAATACATATCTTTACAACTCATTTTTTATTGTAAATAAGGTGCTAGGCAGTAATAAAACATGATAAAATGTAAAATGCATTTACGTTTTTGTTAAATGTCAAGATGGTGTTGTAACTTAAGCTATATTTTTCAGAAAAGCTTTCTTTTATTTAAATAGATAGGGCTCAAAGTTATTTTATTCAGTAATTTTACTTTCATGGGTATGTGAAATAATCAACAAAGAAAGGAGTAAGGAAACAGGGAGTTTAGCATTGGGTATGCTGCCTACAATGACCATATAGCACCAGAAGGACAGCTGAAGAGAAAGAGTCATTTCCCTACAAGGTAAGTCCCCAGTTGAGCGAGGGATCAAACCTGATATTTGAACACATTTGAAAAACTCATCCACAAGAGGAAAATCAAGTGTAAATAAAAAGGGACTTTTATTATTTGAATATCAACACAGATTTGCATAAATTTCAGTAACTTTATTTCAGAATTTTTGTTTGTAATATGCAAAGGGTCAAGCAACTCCCCTCCTCATATGGCAAAATGATTGAGCTCTTTCACTAACTTATGTAGAAAAAGTAGTCTGAGGTATTTGAAAGATGCTTTTATCCTTTGATTAGATTTGGATAAAACTGCAAAAGAGGTAAAACTTTTAAAATTGTTGTTTAGTTTTTCTTTAATAATCATAAACTTAACTCTGCAATCTAGCTAGACTGGGAGGGGGATAAGGAAAATATAGACCAAGGACTGCAGCAAAAGCACAAAGATGATAGGATGTGGAGAGCAGATACAGGGGTGTTCTCCTGAGCCTCAAAAGAGTCTGGTGGTTGAGAGAAAAAACAGGTCAAATTTACTACAGTTGCTCACAGTGGGCAATGATGATCTTCTTGCTGGTCTTGCCATTCCTGGATCCAAAGTGCTCTAAACTTTCTACAGCATGTATGCACTCTTTCACCTTCTCAAAGACCACATTTGCCATTCAACCACTCAGTCTTGGCCACACAGATGATAAAATGGAAACTTTTTGTGTTGGGTCCAACGTTTGCCACGGACAAGATGCCAGGACATGTATGCTTCAGGATGAAGTTCTCATCATCAAAATTTTTCCCATAGATGGACCTACTGCCAAGTGCCATTATGGCATGGGAAGTCACCAGCCTGGCACATAGACCCTAGACTAATTCTCTGAAAGCAGAAAGCCTTATAATCAAATCCTTTCTCCCCAGTGTTCAGAACACAAAAGTTTTCCGCTGTCTTTGGAATTTTGTCTTCAAACAGCTCAAAGGAAACACTGTCCAAAGGCTCATTGTTGACGATAAAGTGGAAGAACATGGTGGGGCTGACCAAGGCTGGGTATCCCTCCCGGTGTGTTTCTGGCGGCGGCAGCAGCATTGGCAAAACCCAGAATAGGTAAATTTGTAATTGAATTCTTCATTCAACTTTTCCTCCCAACGTGTTCTATCACATCCTCCAGAACAGCACCCCTCGTGTATCCTTTGGCCTTAATATTCTCTTCCCCTCTTATCATAAAAAGGAAAGCTGATAAACACAGTCTGATCAGATTTCAATATCTCAATATTTTAATCCACAAGATATTTACTCATTTACTTATCATGGATGCTGTGGAAGAAACCAACAGGTTCTGCTGTGTTCTCCATTTCTTTTTATGCATACATTCTCCAGCCTCTGTTGCAGGCAAGGGGAGGCATATGACTGATTAGAAATGGTAGTAGAAGTGTGGCACATCAATTTCTGGCCATAGACCATAAAACCATTTGGTTTCCTTTGTGCTTTTTTTCCTCTGACAGGATAGGGTAGAAATGCTTGAGTTGACCATTAAGATCACACATCAAGGAGGCAAAGATTCCAACAGGCTGCATCGTGAATGACTATTTAGAGAAGGACCCTTTCTGCTGATCAGAAACATGTGTCTTTGAGCAGTTACACAGCAAATCATAAATCCTATTCTGTTTGGTTCATTATCCACTTTCTGGTCTATATGTTTCAGTAAGAAGATTCTCATTTAATCTAATACAAATGCCAACAGAGATTGTTTACATATAGTGGAATTTCAGACATCCACACTCATAGGTTATAGTCAGAAAAAATTTTGCTTAACAATTTATCTTAGATATCTTTCCATATTGGTATGAAAAAACATATTTCATTGTTTTAAAAGCTGCATAATATTTCATTTTGTCATATTTTATTTCTCTAGTTCCCCACTGACAGGACATATTTCATTCTGTTATATATTTAAATGTATTCAATGCTTACTGATAGTCTTTTTATACCATAATTTCATCATCCCTCATTTATTTTATTTAATTATTACATCAGTTGGCCAAATTGTGACATTTTCCTTTTTTTCAGGAATGTTTGGATGCTATCATCTCCCAGTGCTTTATATGTTTGAGATTTTCTGTCTTCTTTATACTTGAATGACAATTTGGGCCGAAAAAACCCGGAATCCTTGGTTCATGCTCATTTTCCCTTAAGATTTGTAAGACACTGTTCTTCAGTCATCTTATGTTGAATGTAGGAGTGTAGAGTATTGAGACAGTCCAGATTTTTCCCATTTTTTTGTAACTTGTTTTCGCTTGAATACTGATAGGACGTTTTCTTTACCTTGGTGACAACTAAAGCAGAGATTACTCCAAATTTCCATAAGATACATTTTTTTACTCTATTAGGACAATACTATACAAGAGTATCAGTTAATATTTACAGCACTCTAGCAATTCCTCTTGGACAAATATGCCATGTGATTTGGAGATTCAGGTTTTTTTCTAATGACTATATTACTCTTTTATAGTGTTAGTAATTTTCAGGTGCATCAATTGCGCTTAAAATTTAACACCTTTGCCTAATTTCTTTATATATCACCATCTCCTGGGTCTTATTTATTTATACATTTTATTTTTTATCTACTGCAAATTATATGAATTTTCAAACTTGACACTGACTTCCTTAACTCAGTTTCAAGGTGTATTCTTCCTAATGCTTATCACTTCTACTTTGTTTCTCCTAGTTTATGTCTTTATTTACACTTTAGGTATCTTTCACTGAAAGTAAAAACTTATTTATTACTTCTTATTATATTCTTTCTTCTTGGTTATCAAATATTTTTCATTGCCTTTATATTCTTAAGTCATATTCTCTATTTTATGATAGGGAGTAGGAGTTATCTGATTCTTTTATTATATAAAAATTTCATATATAATATTTTTATCATTTACTTACCTTTTATTTGTTATATCTGTCTTGTCTACTAACCTGTCAATGGATGCATTTTATGCTGTGCTGGCTTTATTATTAATAATATTTAGACATGCAAAGTCTATCAAGAGCAACAACTTGCCAAAGAATAACGATCAATGAAACTGGGGAATAAACTGGAGGCAATTAGAAATAGAGAACATACTTCTAAAATATGGAACTGCAGGACAGATTTAACTAAAGAATGTTTAGACATTCTTTAGTTTAGACAGTTCATCTGTGTTTTCTTCATTGCTATGAGTTAGCGATCTAACAAAGAAGATAAAAAAAATATATGTTTGGGGAAATAACAGAGGGAAAAACATTTGACTAAGAATTTGGGACATGCAAAAATTTTCCAAGTTGAAAGCAAAATCAAGAAGAGCATTTAAAAGAAAGACCAGAAACAAAGTAACTAGAGAACTTTTTATGTCCCAGAAACATTTCTGAAGATAACAAGGTAGAAAAGAAGGCAGAATATGTGAAGCATGGGAATAAGCTAAGAGAGACGATGTAGGGCCTCTTGGACTAAGCTAAAGAACTTGATGTTATTTATTATGGCACAGGTAAGTGTATAAGTTTAAACCTGGTTGATATTCATCATTGGCTGTCATACTGTGGCAGTTGCATGCTGCTGTGATGCTGAAAGCTATGTCTCTGGTATTTCAAACACTAGCATGGTCACCCATGGTGAATAAATTTCAGTGGAACTTCTGGATTAAGACAGACTAGGAAGAAGGACACGGCCACCCACTTCTGAAAAAAGTGGCCATGAAAACCCTATGAATATCAGCAGAGCATTGTCAGACATAGCACCAGAAGGTGAAAAGATGGCCCAAGAAGACTGGGCAGGGTTCTACTCTGCTGTACACAGGGTCACTAAGAGTCAGAATGGACTCAATGGCACTAACAATAACTGGTTGGCATACACATCTCTAGTTTTTGTGGTTTTATTAAAGAAGAAATACGGCAATACAGTACATGGTAAGCCAGTTTGAATACAGATTATTCATAGTTAGACCCAATAATTCTCTTGGAATAGTCCAAGTAAAGGCTAATCAGTGATGATTTAAACAGTGGCAGTGTGGTAGAAAGGAAAATCTATATTCAAGAGCGAGTTCATTAATAGATTTGATAAAATGACTATAGAAATGTCAAGGAAGTTGAGTTATGATAAGAGAGAAAAAAAGAGAAGAGAATAAATAGTAATGGAATTTGTTGACAAGAGAATTTACATATATTATGCAATATCTCGGGAAGGTAAGTCATGAATTCAATAAAATAGTTTGAGTTAAAATAATTCTAAACGGGAATTCTATTTGAAACTATTTGTATGAACTTTCAGTAACTACATTCTGAAATGTAGTATAGTTTAGAGTAAGAGATATCAATTTGAGGATGCCCAGCTTAGAAATGATAAATGAAATGATGAGTTAATAACATGACATTAAATATTTGTCAAGTAAAAGTTTAAGTAAGAAGGTAAAGTAATCAAATTGAAAATGGCTAGGAAGGCCATCATTTAATGTTTGGTAGGGGCAGATGACCTACAAAGGCAAAAACTGTCAAGAATGTAGTAGAAGAATCAGGTGCTACCAGAAGAAATGAACTGTGGAAGCCAAGGAAGAACATATTGTAAAATTCAGGATACTGACAATGCTATCAAATATTTCAGAGAGATAAAATATGGTAAACTTTTTGATAAGGCCTTATCAATAATCATAAGTAGCCAATAATCACAAGTTGATATTGAACATAGTTTTTAAAAGATTGAGTAAAATAGTTTGAGTAATGGCCAGACACTGATGTCTTAAGAAACATGTGCCATTACGAAATTTGAGAAAGTTGAGAAAATAAACACAAAACATTATTTCAAGATAAGTGGTAAAGGAAAGAAGAATTTTCTAAGGAAATGGATTATGATAGTCTTTTTCTTGGTTGGTTGGTTGTTTTCACTACAAAAGAATGCTTATACACAAGAATTGGGACAAAGACTGAGAGAGAAAAAAGGATCAAAGAGAGAAAGAAGGAAAGAGAGCAACAGAGGGAAAGGAGAGAGAGAAGGAATAATAAAGATAGTTAGGGGTGTAAGATTCCTCACAAAGATTTGTAGAAGACAGAAGGACAGAAAAGAGACACGAGCTCTGAAAAATGAGAGACATTACAGCCTCTATGACAAAATGGAAAAGTGGAATAGATGTCAATAGGAGGTAAAGAAGATGGAATTTTTTCCCGACATTATTTTTAATATCTGAAATATGAGGTATGAATATTGCCTTTACAAGAGGGAAGCAGCGTTTCTTTAGACTTAAATGGTGTCTATGGATTTTACAAAGAGTCTTTGGCACTACAAAGAGCTTTACGAATGTGTTTAGATCCCAGATATGTCTGGAAAGTATGGATTTGTAGCTCCAGTCTTCAAGATTGTGCACTTTTCTCTAACAATTTTAAAACAATAAAGGTGAAAACAGATGATTTGTTTCATTCAATGCTTCAGAGGTTAACGATAAAGATGACGTTAAGACAGTTGACAGCGTTAGGGAAAAAACGCTGTTGTTGGTATTAAGTCTGGAATCCAGGTTTGCAAGTTCTTACGCTGAAAGCTAGTATTCCATTTGAAAATCACAGTATATAAATTCTTGCATAAATCCACTTTTCTATATTGAATCATCCTAGTCTCTTTGTCTATGCCTCTCATTTTGTTCTATACAATTCGCTCTGTAATCAGTGGTCGGGTTTGAATTTCTTTACTTGCCCTACAGAGTTATTGGTAGTGGCACACTTCAATATAACTATGCTGTTACATTCATATTCTTTACCCCCCCCCCCAATAATTTCTGTACCCAAAGCTAGTAACTCAGTAGCACTTACACTTGTATTGCAACCCGTCTTCCATTTGGATGTGCATGTTCTGAAGCCAGTTTTTGAAGGTTTAATCAATAGAATCATATACCTTTCAGAAATGAATCTGGATACTACAGTCAAATTTCCACTATAATATTAAGATGTGCCTTGTCTGTTCATTAATGTATTATAAGAATTAATTAGTAATAAGTTTTCAATTCCCTCGCCTTGGCTTTATGCAGTTTATAGTGATTTCACAGCTTCCAGATAATTAAATCTGCTACTATTCTTTGATCTTTAATCAACATTTCACATTCTTCTGTTTATTCCTAATGATACCCTGCAGCTTTTAAATTTACTCTATTCCCACTTTATTTTCAAGGCCTAAAAGTAAATCTTAATTTTCTAGGTGTAATAACAGGAACAAAACACCTGTGCTTCAATTTCAATAGCAAAAAAATTAAAACAATGATAATAATTAGATAAATACATAAAAATAATTGAAAATACAAAACAAGTAAAAACAAAATACCTTCTACTAAGTCCTTAGAATCTCATTCACTGCTCTTACTGAGGTTTTCTAAACTTTAACATATATGTACTATAATTCGAAATTTACAAATAGTAAAAGCTTAAGATCTTAAGACAATAAATATATCAATGTGCCCTTAGTATCCAAAATATGTCAAAAAAGCTGTGAAGGCCAAAACATATTAGATAATTTTAGGCACATTTTTACCTCAAAACAGAAGACTTATAAAGCACACATAATTTTCCTATATCCCAAGAGTTAGTGCTATATTTCAGTATTGATTTTCAGTAGGAAAAAAGATCACAATAAAACATTTAGTTTTCTGCTACAGATAATTGATAACTGATACTGACAAAAACCAAACATTTTCTAAAGGAACACAAAAAAATATTTACATGAATTGAAGGTTTTTTAAAAAGTGGACAGGGGCCAGCCCCATGGCATAGTGGTTAAGCTCAGCATGCTCTACTTCAGTGGCCTGGGTTTGCAGGTTTGGATTCCAAGCACCTACCTACACCACTTATCAGCCATGCTGTGGTGGCAACCCACATGTAAAGTGGAGGAAGATTGGCACAGATGTTAGCTCAGGGTTAAGCTTCCTCAGCAAAAAAAGAAAAAAAAAAAAGTGGATGATATGACTCCATAGGTAGAAAATGCAATGTCTAAGAGTTATAAATATAAAATATATTTCATGTTTAGATATGAGAAGATTCTACTTGCAAAATGTTTTGCTAAATGGTAACAAAATGCTTTGCTAAATGGTAATTAAAAAATGAGTTGTAGAGTTGACAACTAATTTTTAACATTATATTAATGCATTCACTAACTTTCAGGATGATAAAATACAGTATAAAAACACCTTAAATACAAAATCCACTAATTGGAGATAATGCTAAAATACAAAGACTTGGATCAAAAAAGAGTGGAGCTGAACTCAAATAATAGACTCATCATGAGATTTTCTAAAACTCACTTAGTTTTTTATGAAACAAGAAATTTACTTACAAAATGCGTAGAACTACAAATCAAATATCAAAATAGGGAAATGATGGTAATGACAACAAAATTTATAATTTCCCAGACTTACCATAGTATTTTACGTAAATTGCACTTGACTTCACTCATTTATTTTTTAGACACAGTATTTCTTTTCATATTTCTTTCTGTATCTAGGCTTAAAAAGAAAATGTGAAATTTTAATCTCAAAATGTGAATGAGAGACTTTCTTTGCTAAAATGGAACAACGTGCAGAAGTCTAATGCTCCCAGTGAAACAATCAGATTGATATTTGAATATACATAGATATATAACTAGATATAAAGCTATAATAAAAGCCTTAGAGATCTGCTGAGACAGCAAAGATTTAAAGTGCTAAGATCTCAGAAAAAAGAAAATCAAACAGAAGTCAGTCAATTTTGCCTCCAGGGCAGTGGCCTGTTTTTGGCAAATCTAAGCAGAAGGCTACTGCTGAGGAAAAGACGAGCCAGAACAGTGTTTTTGCAGACTTAGACTTATAGGGCTTGGAGTGCAAAAGTTAGAGTTCTGGGCTACAAAAGCATTTGGTACACATGGGGCCAAGATCCCAAAGAAAAGAGGGGCGCAGAAACATGAGTCTTTTATTTTGGTGCTTTTCCATAAGGCATTTTCCAAATTCTAATTATACAAAGACCAACTAGAGGGGTAAGAAATCAAAAGTTAAATATAAATAAAATTAAAATGATGGGATTTTCAGCAGTTTCACTATTCTGAACTAACAAAAATAGGAGTTCTGAAAGCAATCCTTGAAAATACAACAGGGTCAGCTGGAAACCCTTGAAGGCTATACTGTTTAACTAGGCAAAACCGACATTGATCAAATCATAGAAAGAGTGCAAGTGAGGCTTGGACTATAAAATCAACTAATGACCCACAGATGACCCAAATATTCATCATATTAAACACGGACATTAAAAATAACAAATAATAAGGAATAAGTTCACTATCTATAATGAAGATCTTGACTCCATTTTTTGATGTTTGCTCATAGCTTTTAAATCTCACTCTTCCTTCCTTTTGTGCCTCGCATCTGGACAAGCTAATACGACATTAAATGTGGGTGGCCCAAACAATAACGAGGATTCAGGATTTCAAAATTCTCAAATAAACAGACCCATATGTTTTCATGCCAAATTTCATAGTCTCTGTTATTCCCAATAAGGGACACCAATCTTGGAATAGGAGATCTACTTGGTTTGAGAATTAATCCTGTCTGGAGTTCTGCTTCTCTATGTAATTAAGTCTTAGGTCTCAACCTCAGCTCTTTCTGCATCCAATTGCAAGAGATGACAGTCTCCAAGCTGCCAGAGTCCCTCTGGCTTTCAAACTTACCCTAATTAGTGACTAATGAAACTCAGACTTTCATTGTCTTTCTTCAATGCCTTGAGATCACCTAGCGATTTCATGGTATTTTCTCAGTAAAGTTCATTTCATAGTACTTTAAATTAGTCCTTCCTCCATACTTCTCTAATACCAGGCATTGGATAGCTAGTGCATTCTCTCCTCTCTCATTCATCACTGATGAGAGTTTTGACAATTATACCATTAGTGTATGCCAAGAGTTATCAGTATTCCAACTACTTTCAATAACATTTCATTGTCAGCCTGCTGGAAGGTAATCTGGCTTCAAAAACTCATTTTAGAGACTCCTTCCTAGAAACACTCCCATTACCCAATTGTGTTAGGTCTATTCTCTGGAACAGTCTCTGAGGTGGAGATTTGCAGGACAGAAGTTCTTGGAGGATGATCTAAGAAACAATATTTGAAGAGACTGAGGGAAGCTAAATTGAGTACAGGAAGATGTTCAATTACACTGTGTTGCAACAGAAGTCTCTGATGATTCCATGGGGAACTCTGGAGCTGAGATTGCCCTTTAGATTGGTCTCAAATTGAGGCAAGGGAGTTTGGTTATTATACCTCACACAGTATGAGATATAGATTGCCTTCATAGAGAATATGTAATCTTGGGTGATGGAGCTTCTTTTCTCCAAGGGGAATTCTCTGAGAGGAACATATATGTGACCTGTCAGCAGCCAATATTCCTGGCAGCCATAAGTGCCTTAGTCTAGAAGGGAGATTTTGATAGCACAATCTAGGATCTATTATCCTATAGTCTGCATAATTCCAACTTTATATAAGTTTACAAGAGATAAAACTATACCAATAGTAATCAAGATAGAAGTTAACTTTAGGAAGCTAACGATTGGAATAGGACATGAAAGGGGTTTCTGTAACGTTGGTGATGTTTTATTAATGATATGAGGAATTATTACATGGGTAAGGTCAATTTAGGAAAATTATTCAAGCTATAAAATTATAAATTGTGCATTTTTGTACACATGCTATATTTCAATTAAAAGTTTAGTTTAAAAGCAACATGACATTCAGACACATAACTGAAAGGATTATTTTATAATTTAAACTTTGGTTTTACTTTCATACAAGTTTGTATTTTAGAATAATTTTATTGCACTCTTTATCAGTAATTTAATATTCAATTCTCCATAGTGATATGGATAATTATCATCATCGGTATATTTCTTAAACATCCAGTTTCACAGATTATTTGCATAAAAGTTTAACTGATTTATAAAATGTCTTATCCCACATTATCAAAATAAGAAAAACAAGTATCAGAATAACTACAAAAATGCCAATGACAACTGCTTTCAGAAATATACACTTTGGTAGTTAAAAGTTATTTAGCTCAGCCACTTTGCCTGAACAAGATTTAGGAGATGGAGCTGACTAAATTAAAGGAAAGACAATATAATGGCTTGGTAATTGCCATATAAATACCCCATCATTACAGTGTGAATATGTGATTACTTCTCTCCTTTAAGGAAGACTCCAGTTTACATGGTATTTACTTAGGGACTATTAAATGTAATTATAGAGTACACTTCAGGAGAATGGAAACAGTGAAATTTAGTTTTGCATATCTATATACTCTAGGAGTTAACAGTTATTTTCCAAAAGTCATTTTGTTTGGATATGAGTGTATTGCTTGTCCCTGTCCTTAACCAAGTGATACAGTTATACAGTTGCCCCAGAAGAAATTTTTCACATGACATAACTTGCTTAATATGTTGCATATCTTATTTTGAAATTATAATAATATTATAGTTCAAAAATAAAATTATTAACCCTGGGTACTCAAGAAATTTGTCAATGATAATGTCACAAGATGATCTTTGTTATACAGTTTTTTAAAAAATGTTCTTTATAATGTTTACTTGATAATGCATAGACAGTAAGACTGTAGCAGATATTCTGTCTGCATGAAATGTGTTTCTACTGCCTGCTGGGGAAACCAGACTATATTTCCCAGCATCACTTACAGTTAGATGTCACTATATGACCAAGTTTTGGCCATAGGATTGTCTTTGAAGTTGAAGTACACCACTTCCAGACCTGGCCCATAAACACTCCTCTAAGTAATTTCCATGCCCTCTCTTACCCTAACTGCCAGCAAGAGGCTGATAAGCCATCAAAGCTTCTGAGGCCCTAAGGATAGTAAAGAGAAAACATGAAAAGAGTCTAAGCAGCGAGGTGACCAAGTCCAAGGCTGTGCAAAGACTGGAAATATCCACATTGTACTTTATGTGAGAGAGAAATAAACATATTGTGTTAAACCACTGAAATTCAGATGTGTGTTTGTCATAATACTCACTCATTTACCCTAAACAATTAAAAAAAATTAACTGAAATTGATGTGCTGCCATTAAAAACTAAACTGTGTGGCATTTGTTTAACAGTCAGCGAATGGACAAGAAAACAGATATCACAGGCTCGAAACCTAGAAATTTCTGTTGAGCTGTGACAAAACTTCCATCTGCCATAACTTGGAAGGCAAGTCATATACATAATGATATTACTGCTCTAGAGAAAAGTGATTGGGAAAAGGCAGAGTAAAAACGTGTGTTGGTTACCACACTGGCTGCCTTTAGCAAAGTGTTTCTAGAAAGACATGTTACAAAGTTTAAAAAGAACTGGAGAATGTCCAGAGATGAAAAGCATTTAAGGATTGGAAAGACAACTGTTCTAGAGTCTCCTCTAGAAAGTGCTAAGTATGAAAACAACAGCAACAACAACAGTTTAGTGAAAATCAGGTAAATAAACAGTTGAGAGAAACAGAAAGTGAGAGAAATAGGGAAATCAATACTAAAGTGTATTTAAGAACTTTGGGTGTGCTTATTGGCCCATGGAACAGATTGGACTCCTATCAGAAGCCTAGTAAGGTTTTTTGGGAATTATATAACCAAAAGAAACTAAGAATCTCATCCAAAAATGCCTGTGGCTTTTGAAGTCTTAAAAAAAAAATCCCTGAAGGAAGTAAACTGCAAGTTCATGTAAACCGCAATCAGGACATACTCTCCTTTGCTCACATAAGATATGATCACAGAGGATGACAAATAAGAATGGCCCTAAAACTCTGGAGCCAAGGCCCTGGGAGAAGAATGAATAGAGAGAACACGGATGTTTCTCCCAGAGGTCAAAATCAGAGTCTAATTGAGTTTTCCTCACCAACAACCACCCTAAAAATGAGTATTCAAAAAACAAGCTTAGCAGGATAGTGAACTCTGAAATGCATCTGCAGTGCTGTATCTTTCAATTTCCCTATTTTATTACGTTATTCTGGACCTGCTGCACCATCATGTATTTGACGTATTGGGGGTAAATAGCCTGCCTTTTCTGGTCCCTTGATTGCTGGGCCAGAGGAATACGGCTGGACCTGCTGAAGAGGCCAGTGTATCACCAGAAAAGCTTTAAGGTGGATGGAATAACTACATAGGATATTGGATTGTCTCCTAGGGTTAGTGTGTCCCCAGTGTGGGGAGTAGGGGTAGGAGGAAAGTAAAACAGATACTTGCTGATTAAAAGTCAGACAAGCTATGCAGATACTGCTTTTCTTCCTACCTTCCTAAGATCGAGTTCCCCAAAATCCAGACTCTGAGATGCCGAGCTGCAGGGGGGTTTGAGCACCTGTGTACAAGGAGTGAAGGAAGTAGGATTTCGTAAAGGGAGGATTAGACTGTTATGAAATCACCACAAAGGCCTCAGCCATCCCACAGGAAACATTGGAGCTGGAACGGCCCTTCAGAGTTGTCCTGTCTTGTGGCAAGTGGGCCAGGCCTTTAGAGCCCACACTGACCAGACATGGAAGTGGGCTGTCTCCCAGGATGGGGCAAGAACTTAGCTGGGTCAGATCTCTTTACCTGAGGGCAATTTCCCAAAAATGACTTAGCTGAAAGTTAGCCCCTAACAGTACTCCAAGGACCTGGAGAAATAAGCGCCTCAATCCTGAAGGGGAATCTGAATGACGGACACCACAGCGTCTATTACACCGCAAGGCAGAAAGCAAAACTACATTTTCCACTCCGCCACTTTTGTAGTCAGGTATGGCTACATGACCAATGGATGTACCCAGTTTCCAGGCCTGGTTCATAAAATTCTCCTGCAGGATCCTCCACTCTGCGTTCCTCCATGTACTGCTTATTGCAGATGACCCAGCAAAGGACAAGGTTCCAGAGTGAATCTAGAAGACTAAACAAAACTTGGATCCTGAACGACCAGGCTGAATATTGCCACGTGACCAGAAATATCTAAGTCTGGATTTTTTACAAGTAAAAAGTGAACCCGTTTTGTGTTAGGGAACAGAGATTTGGGAGTTATTTGTTATAGAAAGCAATATTATTTATGCTAACTAATAAAGATCGAAACTGTGACAATATATCATACATATGTGACAATACATAACTTTATCCAAAGTTCAAAATAACAGTAGTAATGATGGTAATCATAAGAAAAAAACCACAAAAAGAAATAGGCTTTGCATATTTGGTAATTCACTTGAGCTCTCTTAGTTTGTTTTTTCATTGGTTAATTAAAGAATTGGACTGAATCACTAAGGTCCTTTCCAGCACTAATAATCAATGATTTTATGACATCCTCACTGGGACAGAATGGTGGCATACAATCATTTTTCAGAACTTCATAATTCTATAAAGCTGCATGGGTCACCCAAAGAGAAATTTGATATTTAGAATTCATGCCAAAACCCATGTAATTCATTTACTGTAAATCCTATGCTTCATCACCGGCCAAGATTCAGACCTAGATGCTGCATGTTCATGATTAACGTGCTTCTTTTTGGAATGTTTAAGGCCTTTTCTGCCAGCAGTCTAACTTTGCTCTTAATTGAATAAATTACCAACACCTATAAAGACTGCCAGTTCTTCACATGTAGGTCATCTTAATGTATGGACTACTTATATCCTAGTAGGAAGGATTTTCAGAAAGTTTTTTCCTCTTTCTTTTAAGAATTGGTCTGTTTCTTGTGCTACTAGAAAGATTTTCCATGACCCAGTCAGTCATAATATAAGGATGCCTTCTCCTCAAAAGGTGTCTTTGCTGGCTCTTAATAGTTGTCTGGCCAGCCATAGTGTCAGACTGAGATAAACTATCGGTATAATAAGTGCACTAGGAATATTACTTAGCAGTAAATGGATACAGTGTCTAAATCTGTGTACAGGCGATAGTCAGGAGGGAGGGTTTCAAGTAAAATTAACAGCCACCTTGTGCTTTTTAAAAAATCAATGTATTATTGAAAAGGTATTCCTTCAAGGTTGCACAGCTGGTTTAATGCTGATTATGCTTTAAGCCAGAGAGAATAATTAAATAGGATAGAAAATGGTGTAAGGTTATTCACAACAGAGACGATGCCAAGAACACTAGAACAAAGGCCACTTGCTGATAAAAGAAAGAAGCTAAGATAAATATAGTGAAAAACTATCAGTTGACAACTTTTTTTCCTCATCTAAAGGAGTTAGCTTTGTTAAAATATTGCACACATTTGGAGAGTTCTACACTTAAAAACAACTCCAATACACATTCTTGTTCTCATTTCTATGGCTTATATGCAGTAAAGACGACATATAAAACCCAATTAAAGCTTAGCCTTATGGACTTTTGCATATATATATATATTAATCAAATAAAACAATATTTTTAAAGGAAAGGGCACTTTGGGACTTAGATTAAAACATAAAAATGAAATAAAAATGTAAGAAGTACAATCCTATCATAATCATTTTAATGGGTATTCATGAAATAAACTTGTATCATGAAATAACTTTAAGTAACTTGGATTTCATTGCCAATACCTTTAAAATTTTTATTAGTATTTGATTTTCTTTGTAATGTCCTTTTGTTAATGATGCATTGATACATTTTAAATATTGATGCTTCTGGGGCCAGCCTGGTGGCATAGTGGTTAAGTTTGTGTACTCCACTTTGGTGGCCTGGGGTCTGCATGTTCAGATCCTGGGTGCAGACATAGCACTGCTTGTCAAGCCATGCTGTGGCAGCATCCTACATAAAAACTAGAAGAAGATTGGCACAGATGTTAGCTCAGAGACAATCTTCCTCAAGCAAAAAGAGGAAGATTGGCAACAGACGTTAGCTCAGGGACAATCTTCCTCACACACACACACACATACACTATATATATATATATATGCTTCTTTAAGCATAATTAAAATTACTCAAAAATTCAGACATCATTTTTAAAAAGCAATACTAAACTCATTCATGTTGTAAATTCTTGCTCTCATCTTTAGAGAATTAACATTATGATATTTCTCAGTTGAAATGACTTGTTTCATTTATATTAGATTATTTTTAAGGTTGCTAAATCTATTTCAAAAATGTATTCACTCTGGGGCTAGCCTGGTGGCGCAGCGGTTAAGTTCCTGTGCTTCATTCACTTCGGCAGCCCTGGGTTCACCAGTTCAAATATCAGGAGCCGACCTATGTATCACCTGTCAAGCCATGCTATGGCAGGCGTCCCACATACAAAATAGAGGAAGATGGGCACAGATGTTAGCTCAGGGTCAATCTTCCTCAGCAGAAAGAGGAGGAGTGGCAATGGATGTTAGCCCAGGGTAATCTTCCTCAAAAAAAAAAAAAAGTATTAGCTTTGTTATTATTGGTCAATATCTAACATCTTTAAGTGTTTAGTGCACAAACATTTAAAGGATTTCAGGATCTTTTTAGAAACAATTTAAATTTATGCATATCCATTTATATACACATTCACAGAGGCTGAGGTTTGGGGAGATTCTACTTGTCTCTGACGAAATTACTGCAATTTAAAAATTAAAACCTCAACTTTGAAGGCTCTAATAAGTACATAGAAAATATCTAGTTCTCCACCTGGATGGTTTCACAAATGCATTTCATAGAGGAATCACAACTATTTGTTCCATTCTCTTCTATAAATTTTAAACTCTCTAAGCAGTGATGCATTTCACTGAGCATATTCTGCACTCTCATGACATCAGATAAGGAAAGAGCAAGATGTAAAATGTCTTTTCACTTTAAAAAGGAAATAAAACTTCCTGGGCTGGGAATTGCTCTTTTAAAGAAAGAATTATTTTCATAGATTTTGCATTGGTTCAGCAGCAAAACTGGTTCTACATTGTTTTGCTCAGCATCCTGCTGGTTGTTCAGTCTGTCACAATATATAAAATATCATTGCTCTGATATCATTGCAAGCTTTCCAAGCGATTGCATTCCAGACATAATTAAGAAGAAACTAATGCCTTCAGACACGCCACTTTTTTTCATTTCAAATGATCATTTTACAGAAGAATACATTATACTTTTCCATCAGAGTTTGATTTACTAGTCACAGTTGAAGAATAAATTTGATCTTTTATCTATTGGATACGTTAAAATAAATTCCTACTTTCATTTAAAAATTGATTAATTTAAAGCTATATTATCTCTTCTTCTCAGTTCATGTTCTCCCATAACCTTCAACTCCTTCTGAGAAAAGAATCTAGCAACTTTTTCATATTGCTTAAACTGATTTTCAAAGATAAGGTAATAGGAACCCAAATAGAAAATCCTATTTTAGCTGCCCTTTAATAATGGGTTTGAAGAGATGCATTATGGTCTTATAATTTTCAGTTAACAAAATGGAAAATTTCCCAGATGTTACTTTGATATTTCAGGTATCAGGGAAATAGGAAAACAATTTTTTTAATCAAACAAAAAAGTGTTTTTTGAAGAGTACTCAGTTGTGACTTTGAAAAGCTTAGTGTAGATTCCAGAACTTCATTCCCACTGCCAGGGCACAGAGAACATATTTCATCACTCTCACTGCTCCTTGAGATACCATGTTTCATAGTGGATACCTTTTATTTTTGTTTTGTTTTGTGAGGAAGATTGGCCCTGTGCTAACATATGTTGCCAATCTTCCTCTATTTTATATGTGGGGTGCTGCCACAGCATGGCTTGATGAGCAGTGTATAGGTCTGTGCCCGGGATCTGAATCCACAAACACTGGGCCACCGCAGTGGAGTGTGCAAACTTAACTACCACGCCACCAGACCAGATCCAGTAGATACCTTTTAAACATTGTCATGGTCAACCTTCCACGTGGGTTCCTAATTGCAATGAAACACTGCATCTTCAAATTAACCATTTTGAATAAATAATTTCTAACGGTGTTAAAAAATGCCCACAATTCAATTCACCTGGACTACTCATTACCACCACATTCTTATTCTCAAACATGATTATTGCAGTTAACAGGACTTAAAAACAATCTCACTCAGCTGTGTATCTTGTATTTGAACTCCCTCTGTACATCTGATAAACGATGCCCCTATCTGTGTGGTGCGAGAGGCAATATACAAATATGTTCTCCAAGCTCCATTTTATGATGTTAGAACCAAAGAATTCCTTTCAAAATACCTGTCCACTCAGTGGACTTCACACATTTTATTGTTTTACCTTGATCAACGTAGGTTTCTTGGAAATTAGTCACCTCAAAATTATCCACTGTACCTTCTGACACTGAAGCTACCTTCCCCAAACCAGCTGATGATGTTTACATACGTTTACCTTCTATATTTTTTGTATGTGTTTAAGACAAATTTATAACAGCCCATATATGGAGTACCTGTGTTTACCATATTTTAGTTGAAAGGAACAAACAGCCTAGTCAGAAGACAGTATTTATTTCAACTGAAAACTTTTTAAACTAATTTTCATTAAGGCACTCAATATTTCAATCAAAGTTCATTTCTGGTAAGATGACTAAAATGTTCCAGCACGTAAAAGGATAAGCTTGGTATTTTTAATATTGGATATATTAAAAAATCCTTAAATTTTGGAAATACCTGGCTTATTCACATGCTGTATCTAATTTCTAAGAAATTAAGCAATGTTCTATCAACAAGAAAAAGAAAAAGAAGACATATCTGGCAGAAAGGGTGCAGCCATGTGAGCAGCAGTCCACTCAGTTGCCAGATCCACCCTGATTCATCCTTGTTTTAGTTTTCTCCCCTCATCAGGAGTTGTACAGACAAGCATACACTAGCTTTGGTTAGGTATAATCAAACCACTTCTGCTGTGTATTCTTTAAACCCTAAAGGCTTTCATAGGATAGTTTTGCTAAAAGAGTATATTAAATTGTTTCATTTCTCAACGTGAGGTGCAAATGGAACCACCTGGGCACTGACTCTGGTGAGACGCCACTGCTTCTGAAGGCACCAGATGTGATTCCCCATCTCATGTGGCCAGACTGCCACCAAATTAAAACCTGGTAAACTTGCTTTTAGTTTCTTGAGTATGCCATGTTCCTTCTGATCTCAAGGGCTTCATGACTCCTATTCCCTCTATCTGAAATTATCCAGTCATATCACACACATTAGACCACCTGGAAGACGTCCACTTAATTACCATGTTTAGTCTACCTCAATCTCCTTTTCACTCCACCTGCTTTTGGTTATGTGGTTTCAAAACACACTAAACTGTTTCTTCATAGCAATTGTCACAACTATGATAAATTTGCTTTTCATTGGTGTTTTTTCTATGCCTGCCTATCCATATACACCTTAGTTGCCAGTAAGATTGAACCTGCCTCTGTTTTTTAATTACTTTATTACCAATAAATGAACGTTTCATAAATGTCTGTCAAAAATCTATTCAAAGAATATAGATACATTTACAGAAGTATTTGGAATGGAGATTCATACTTTTCTTCCCTCATCAAAGTGATTTTTTTTCAGCATAAATAATTCTAAGAATAGCCTAGAGTAACTATTATTATTAAAATTAACAAAATATTTAGTAGGTACCTAAATATATTTTGCTGCAAGGAACAATAATGACTAAGAACTCAAAGTGACTTTCAACAATAAGGGAATTTATTACCTCATATGACAAGAAGGTTAGGTACAGGAAGAATCTAGACTTCATTAACTCAGTGCTCAAAAATATCCTGAAGGCTCCAGGTTACATTCATCTTTAGAATCCTAAGTGTTTCCTCAGACTAGACAACTTTAACAAATCTATAGTCCACTTTGAGAAATGAAAAAATTCAGAGAAGTCGCTTTTTTGTGTGCATACTTCTCTTTGGAGAAGAGTCGCGTCTCTGCTCCAGGTCTCATCAGCTGGGTGATATACATGCCTACAGCTGAACCAATCACTAGCAAGAGGAATGGGACCACCTTGATTTGCTTAGAACAGACAGGACCGACCCTTGGAGCAGGAGATTGTGGCAGCTCCCCTGAGGCACAAGTTACAAGGAGGAAAGGAAAATACGAACAAATCAGTTTTCTTTTAGAAAGAAGGAAGTGGTTTGGGGGGATTAAAATTAGGTAGGTAGGAAGCAGTGTCAAAATTCATGACCCAAAACTATGAGGTAAATATGATTAATTTTTTAAAAAGTAAAAACAATTTCAGGGCCAGTCAAGTGGTGCAGCGGTTAAGTTCACACATTCTGCTTTGGCAGCCCTGGCTGGGTTCACCGTTTTGGATCTCGGGTACAGACCCACACACCGCCTGTCAAACCATGTTGTGACAGGCATCCCACATATAAAGTAGAGGAAGATGGGCACAGATGTTATCTCAGGGCCAGTCTTCCCCAGCAAAAAGATGAAGATTGGCAGCATATGCTAGCTCAGGCCTAATCTTCTTCTTCAAAAAAGCAAGAATTTCCTCTAGCATTTTATAGTTTTGCCAAAGAAAACACTAATTTGAAAAAGCACATTATGTTTTTTATTTTCCCCAACACATTACACAATTTTCACCTTGTAATTTGTGTGAGCTATTTTCTTCCCTTTAAAATGGAAAATAGAAAAGCTTCAACGTTTGGACAGGGTTGTGCAAGAAGCAGAGGGTCATGATAGGAAAAGCTAAGGGAAAGGAAGTTCAGCCTATAAAATTACAAAGGTGAAAAGAAACATTATTTTTTTACTAAATGGTCTTTCCTAAAACAATGTATTCTGTCCATATTATATGACAAAGTTATGACAATGAGATGTCTTTTGTCTTGGGAAAAAGATATATAAAGATAATATATCCAAAAAAAGCATTAAAATGTGACATGGCACACGGAAATCTTTTTTTCTTCTGACTTTAAAATAACTATAAATTCCTTATATGATTCCAAAATAAGGGTTCTACTTTTTTTCTTTTTGTCCTTTTTTTTTATGAGCTAATGTTCTACTCATGTGTTTAGTTGAAATTGGATGTGAAGTTCAATTAACATGTGTTCTATATAGTCAAGAATATTATGAAAAGCATCCTAGCATGATACTAAAACCTCACTGTGTACAAGCAGGGAAGTTAATCACCATCATTACCATTTACACCTCGTTCTGGGAACTGCTGAGTTTTGCAGCAGTAAATTACACAAACACTATAAAACAGCAAAAAACTGCATTATATTCAGCAGAGAGCCCAAAAATACTGTATTCAATATCAGTCTTAAATCAGATTTAATGATTATTTATGTAAAAATAAAGAAAAGAATGGCACTAAGTAACACTAGTTTTATCATGGCAAAGATTTCAAAAGGCTCACTAGTTTTATACCAAGTAGAAGAAGCCAGCTATGCTAGTATTACAATTGCTCTGACTATAGTTAATCATTGATTATTCAAGAATAATTGAATAATTATTCAAGAATAATATATCCACTATGGGAACTGCCCAAACCCCTTTACTTCTACTCTATTGCTCTCTTTCCTAATTTTTGATCATTTCAACCCTCATTAGCATATCCACTAAAGGATAATGGAGAGAATGAGGCCTAATACAAATACACCAGTCAAAGTGACTCTTACAGAGGAAAGCACTGAAGACCTCAGTTGAATATCAACTATTGATTATGGCATAACATTCAGAATATATTACTGAAAGACTTAAAATTTTAAAAACATCAACAAATTCAAGCATAAACTATCTGAGTGGTGTATTTACCTTGAAAATTTGAAAACACCTAAAAGAATGACAAAGTAACAGGAATATGGCATTACAAGAAATCAGTCTCGTATAAAAATGGTGTCTTGATTCTCAAGTCAGCACTCTATCATGTCATGCTTACATTTTAGGACACACAAAAAATAATATGTTCACTTTTAACAGCTTTATTGATAAGAATTGAGGTAAAATAAATTGCATATGTTTAAATTTTCACATATGCGTACTATCACCACAAATATGATAATGAATATACCTAACACTCTAAGTTCTGTATGAATTTTAAAATGAGCTTTTCTATTTCTGCTACAAAATCTATTAGAATTTTGCTAGGGATGAACGGAATCTGTAGACTGCTTTGAAGGAGTATGTCATCTTCACAATAATTAGGTATTCTGATCCATGAATACAGGCTCTTTCCATTTATTTAGATCTTCTTTAATTTCTTTCAGCAATGTTTTATAGTTTTCAGTGTATAAGTCTTATACGTCCTAGGTTAAATCTATTCCTAAAGATTTTATTCTTTTTGATGCTATTGTAAAAGGAATTGGTTTTAAACTTTCTTTTCGATTGCAAGGAGCTAGGGTATAGAAATACAAGTGACTTATGTATGTTAATCTTGTATCCAGCAACTAATTCTGGTAGTTTTCTGTGGATTCTTTTAGGACTTTATGTGTAAAAGATTATGTTATCTGAGAATGGGGATCGTTTTACATCTTCCTCTCCAATTCAGACGGCTTGCTTTCTTATTCCAGCCTGATTGCACTGGATAGAAATTTCAGTACAATGTTGCATAGCAGAGGCGAAAGTGGGCATCCTCATCTTCTTCCTGATTTTAGGATGAAACCTTTCAGTCTTTCACCATTGAGTAACTGTGGCCTTTTCATAAAAACCTGTTCTCACATTGAGGAATTACCTTTTATTCCTAGTTTTCTGAGTGTTTGGCTGTTTGTTTGTTTTTTTAATCATGAAAGCGTGTGATTTGTGAAATGCCCTTTTGGCATCAGTCAAGGTGATCACGCAGTTTTTCATTCTCTCATTCTATGTTGATTATTTTTCATTCTATGAACTACCCTTGCATTCCTGGAATAAGTCCCACTTGGTCACAGTATAGAATCCTTTTAACATACCACTGGGTTTGGTTTGCTAGTCTTCTGTGGAGGATTTTTGCATCTATATGCATAAGACATTGGTCTGTAGTTTTCTTATAATGCCTTCAGTAATGTATCACTCATTATCACATTAATGAGTTAAAAAGTGTTATCTCCTTTCCTATGTTTTGGGAGATTTTGAAAGGAGTGTTGTTAAATCTTCAAATGTTTTGTAGAATTCACCAGTGAAGCCATCTGACTCTGAGCTTTTCTTGGTTGGGAGGTTTTTGGGTTTTTTTTTCAACCTTTTATGGAGATTATGATAGTTTACACCCTTGTGAAATTTCAGTCGTACATTATTGTTTGTCAGTTGTGTTGTAGGTGCACCATTTCACCTTTTATGCCCACCCCCATGCCCTTTCCCCTGGTAGCCACTAATCTGTTCTCTTTGTCTACATGTTTAACTTCCACATATGAGTGGGTCATACAGAGATTGTCTTTCTGTATCCAGCTTATTTCACTTAACATAATACCCTCGAGGACCATCCAAGTTGTTGTGAATGGAACGATTTTATCCTTTTTTTATGGCTGAGTCGTATTCCATCGTATATATATATACTATATCTTCTTTATCGAATCATTAGTTGATGGGCACTTAAGTTGCCTCCACATCTTGGCTATTGTAAATAATGCTGCAATGAAAATAGGGGTGCATGGGAATTTTGGAAGTGCTGATTTCAAGTTCTTTGGATAGATACCCAGTAGTGGGATGGCTGGGTCATATGGTATTTCTATTTTTAATTTTTTGAGAAATCTCCATACTTTTTTCCATGGTGGCTGCACCAGTTTGGATTCCCACCAGCAGTGTATGAGGGTTCCTTTTTCTCCACAACCTCTCCAACATTTGTTACTTTTTGTTTTGGTTATTTTTGCCATTCTAACGGGTGTAAGGTGATATCTTAGTATAGTTTTGATTTGCATTTCCCTGATGATCAGCGATGATGAACATCTTTTCATGTGCCTATTGGCCATCCATATATCTTCTTTGGAGAAATGTCTGCTCATGTACCCTGCCCATTTTTTGATAAAGTTGTTTGATTTTTTGTTGTTGAGTTGTGAGAGTTCTTTATATAGTATGGAGATTAACCCTTTGTCAGATATATGACTTGCAAATATTTTTTCCCAATTGGTGGTTTTTTTTTTTTGTTTCAATCCTGTTTTCCCTTGACTTGAAGAAGTTCTTTAGTCTGATGAAGTCCCATTTGTTTATTCTTTCCATTGTTTCCCTTGTCTGAGAAGACATGTTGTCCGAAAATATCCTTCTAATACTGATGTCAAAGAATCTACTGCCTATATTTTCTTCTAGAAGCCTTATGGTTTCAGGTCTTATCTTTAGGTCTTTGATCCATTCTGAGTTTCTTTTTGTGAATGGTGAAAAAGAATGGTCAATTTTCATTCTTTTACACGTGGCTGTCAGTTTTCCCAGGCCCATTTGTTGAAGAGACTTTCTTTTCTCCATTGTATGCCCTCAGCACCTTTGTTGAAGACTAGCTGTCCATAGCTGTGTGGTTTTATTTCTGGGCTTTCAATTCTGTTCCATTGATCTGTGCACCTGTTTTTGTACCAGTACCATCCTGTTTTGATTATTGTAGCTTTGTAGTATGTTTTGAAGTCAGGGATTGTGATGCCTCCAGCTTTGTTCTTTTTCCTCAGGATTGCTTTGGCTATTCGGCGTCTTTTGTTGCCACACAAGAATTTTAGGATTTTTTTGTTCAATTTCTGTAAAGAACGTCATTGGGATTCTGATTGGGATTGCGTTGAATCTGCAGATTGCTTTAGCTAGTATGGACATTTTAACTATGCTTATTCTTCCAATCCATGTGCATGGAATGTCTTTCCCTCTCTTTATCTTATCATCAGTTTCTTTCAGGAAAGTCTTGTAGCTTTCGTTGTATAGGTCTTTCAGTTCCTTGGTTAAATTCACCCCAAGGTATTTTATTCTTTTTGTTGTGATTGTGAATGGTATTGTGTTCTTGAGTTCTTTTTCCGTTAGTTCGTTCTTAGAGTATAGAAATACTGATTTATGTAAATTGATTTTATACCCTGCAACTTTGTCATAATTGTTGATTATTTCTAATATTTTTCCAATGGATTCTTTGGGGTTTTCTATATATAAGGTCATGTCGTCTGCAAACAGCAAGAGTTTCACTTCTTCACTCCCTATTTGGATTCCTTTTACTCCTTTCTCTTGTCTCACTGGTCTGGTCAAAACCTCCAGTACTATGGTGAATAAGAGTGGCGAGAGAGGGCACCCTGGTCGTGTTTCTGTTCTCAGGGGGATGGCGCTCAGTTTTTTCCCATTGAGTATGATGTCAGCTGTGGGTTTGTCACATATGGCCTTTATTAGGTTGAGGTAATTTCCTTCTATCCCCATTTTCTTCAGAGTTTTTACCATAAATGGCTGTGGATCTTGTCAAATGCTTTCTCTGGATCTACTGAGATGATCATGTGCTTTTTATTCCTCAATTTGTTGATGCAGTGTATCACGCTGATTGATTTGCAGATGTTAAACCATCCCTGTGTCCCTGGTATGAATCCCACTTGATTGTGATGTATGATCCTTTTGAGGTATTGCTGAATTCGGGTTGCCAAAATTTTGTTGATAATTTTTGCATCTATGTTCATCAGTGATATTGGCCTGTAGTTCTACATTTTTGTACTGTCCTCGTCAGGCTTTGGTATCGGAGTGATATTGGCCTCCTAGAATGTGTTAGGAAGTGTTTCATGCTCCCTAATTTTTTGGAATAGCTTGAATAGGACAGGTATTAAATCCTCCCTGAAAGTTTGGTAGAATTCCCCAGGAAAGCCATCTGGTCCTGGGGTTTTATTATTTGGAGTGCTTTCGGTTGCTCTTTCAATCTCTTTTCTTGTGATTAGTCTGTTCAGATTGTCTGCTTCTTCTTGACTTAGCTTTGGGAGGTTCTAAGAGTCTAAGCATTTATCCATTTCCTCTAGATTATCCATTTTGTTGGCATATAGTTTTTCATACTATTCTCTTATAATCCATTGTATTTCTGTGGAGTCTGTTGTTATTTCTCCTCTTTCATTTCCCATTTTGTTTATTTGAGCTTTCTCTACTTTTTTCTTTGTAAGTCTGGCTAGGAGTTTGTCAATTATATTTGTCTTTCCAAAGAAACATCTCTTTGTTTCATTGATCCTTTCTACTGTCATTTTTGTTTCAATAGCATTTATTTCTGCTCTGATTTTTAATTTTTCTCTCATTCTGCTGACTTGGGGCTTTGTTTGTTCTTCTTTTTCTAATTCAGTTAGGTGTAATTTGAGGTTGCTTATTTGGGATTTTTCGTGTTTGTTATGGTGTGCCTGTATTGCAATGAATTTCCCTCTTAATATAGCTATTGCTGTATCCCATATGAGTTGGTATAGCATGTTATCATTTTCATTTGTCTCCAGATATTGTTTGATTTCTTCTTTAATTTCCTCAATGATCCATTGGTTTTTCAATAACATATTGTTTAGTCTCCACATCTTTGTCCCTTTCTCAGCTTTTTGCTTGTAACTAATTTCTAGCTTTATAGCATTATGATCAGAGAAGATGCTTATTATTTCAATTTTTTTAAATTTATAGCGGCTTGCCTTGTTTCCCAACATATGGTCTATCCTTGAGAATGTTCTGTGTGCACTTGAGAAGAATGTGTATTCTGCTGTTGTTGGAGGGAGTGTTCTATACATGTCTATTAAGTCCAACTGTTTTAGCTTTTCATTTAATTGCACTGTTTCCTTGTTGATTTTCTGTCTGGATGATCTGTTCAATGATGTGAGTGGGATGCTGAGGTCCCCTACTATTATTGTGTTATTTTTGATATCTTCTTTTAGGTTTGTTAACAATTGCTTTACAAGCTTTGGTGCTCCTGATTTGGGTGCATATATAAGTGTTACTTCTTCTTGATGTAGTGTCCCTTTGATCATTATATATTGCCTCTCCTTGTCTCTCTTTACCTGCCTTATCTTGAAACCTACTTTGTCTGATATAAGTATTGTGACACCTGTTTTCTTTTGTTTGCCATTAGCTTGGAGTATCATCTTCCACCCCTTCACTCTGAGCCTGTATTTGTCATTGGAGCAGAGATGTGTTTCCTGGAGGCAACAAATTTTTGGATCTTGTTCTTTAATCCATCTTGCCACTCTGTGTCTTTTTATTGGAGAGTTCAATCCGTTTACATTGAGGGTGATTATTGCTGTATGAGGGCTTAATGCTGTCATTCTGTCACTTGTTTTCCAGTTTTCCTGCATTTCCTTTGTTTCTCGTCCTGTGTGTTTTGGTGTACCCATTGACTTCTGCAGTTTTTTATGCTGTGTTTCTTAGTTTTTTCCATATTTTTTGTGTCTCTGTTCTGCTTTTTAGTTTAGTGACTACCCTGAAGTTTGTATTCAGAAACTCGTGCATAACATAGTCCATTTCCTAATGGACTCTTATTTCCTTAGTCTAAATTAATTCAGTCCCTTTCCTCCTCTCCTCCTATCATTCTCATCTCTTATTCCAACTTGTGTTGTGAGTTTGTGGCTAAAATGATAAGATCGTCTTTGTTTTTGGTATTTTCCTTCCCTTTAGCCTAATGCTATAGTTGAATATTTGCTATCCTATTCTGATTTTGTCTCCTTACTCTGTGTTTTGTGACCCCTTTCTCCCTTTTTTTCTTTTTTCAGGTATGAGGGGCTTCTTGAGGATTTCTGCTAGGGAGGGACTCATGGCTACAAAGTCCCTTAGCTTTTGTTTGTTTGGGAAAGATTTAATTTCTCCCTCATTCTGAAGGATATTTTTGCTGGATATAGTATTCTTGGCTGAAGATTTTTATCTTTTAAAGTTTTGAATATGTCATTCCATTCTATCCTGGCTTGTAAGGTTTCTTCAGAGAAATCCGCTGAAAGTCTGATAGGAGTACCTTTGTAGGTTATTTCCTTCTGCCTTGCTGCCCTGAGTATTCTTTCTTTGTCCTTCATTTTTGCCATTTTTACTACTATGTGCCTTGCAGTAGGTCTTTGTACATTGATAAATCTAGGCAATCTGAAAGCATCCTCCACACATATTTCCTTCTCATTCCCTAGATTTTGGAAGTTCTCTGCTATTATTTCTTGGAGCATGCTTTCTGCTACATTCTCCTTCTCTTCACCTTCTTGGATATCTACAATTCTTATGTTGCATTTCCTCATTGAGTCAGATATTTCTCAGAGACTTCCTTCATTTCTTTTTAGTCTCAGTTCTCTCTCCTCCTCTGTCTGGAGCAATTCAACATGTCTATCTTTAATTATGCTGATTCGCTATGGTGCCCATATGAGCATTCAGGGAATCTGTATTTTGTTTTCTCTCTTCCATTGTATCTTTCATCTCTAGTATTTCTGTTTGATTCTTCT
The DNA here is from genome assembly GCF_021613505.1 of Equus quagga. NCBI lineage: Eukaryota > Metazoa > Chordata > Mammalia > Perissodactyla > Equidae > Equus > Equus quagga. The sequence continues at coordinate 20,268,916 of NC_060268.1, forward strand.
TTATAGTTTCAATCTCTTTTGTGAAGTAGCTCCTGAACTCATTGAATTGTTTCTCTACATTCTCTTTTACCTCATTTAGTTTTTTGACAATAGCTATCTGACTTCATTGTCGTTTAGTTTACTTATTTCTGAGTCCTCAGCACAGAATTCTGGGTATTTGTTTTCTCTCTGGTCTGGAGTTTTGATGAACTGCTTGATGATGGAAGAACGGTTTTTTCTCAATGTGATATTATTCGGTTGCAGTTACAGCCTCTCGCCACTGTATGGGGGTGGAGTTACAGGTATTCTGAGGGCTCCACCTTCAGCTGAGATGGCGTGGCACAGCATGGGTAGGGGGCGGCACTTTCTCTTGCATGCAGTTCCTGCTTTCCCGATTGGTTCTCACTATCTGGTCTCCTGGGGTCTTGGCTTGAAGAGGTCACCCCATGTGAAAACTTTCACCCCGTTAGAGGGCTTCCCTCTAGGCTGAAAGGGCACTACGGAATCCCAGGTGATCCTGCCGACTCAAGACCCACCCTTCACTCCTTCCTTCACAGAGGCTCCCGCGGCAGTGATCACAGTCTTTAGGGGAGGGAGTGAAGTTCTCTCTTACCCCACTCCAGCTCCTCCAAGGGGGGCTCCAGCCTCTCCACCCTCTGTTGTTTGGCTGCCGTGACTCTCCGAGAATTCCTGCGCTATTAGGATATATTCTGTTAGAATATAGTTGCTCCTTTTTATTGTATGTTGGAGGGAGGAGAGTCCTAGGCAAGCTCACTCTGCCATGATGCTGATGTCACTCCTGGTTGGGAGGTTTTTGATTATTTATTCAATATCTAAGCAATCCTTTCACTGCATCCCATAATTTTGGAATGTTGTGTTTTTATTTTCCTTCATCACATCTAATATCCCTTGTGATTCCTTGTTTGACCCATTCATTGTTTAAGTGGTCTTTAAAATTATTTTCCACATATTTGTAAACTTTACAGGTTTCCTTCTGTTATCGATTACTAGTTTAATTCCATTGCAATCGGAAAAAACTTTGTATGACTTCAATCACTTAAAATTTATTGAGACTTGTTTTGTGACCTAATATAAGATCTATCTAGACAATGTTTCATGAGTACTTGAAAAGAATATGCAATCTGCTATTGTTTGTTAGAACGCTCTTATCTATGTGTTAGGTCTATTTGGCTTATAGTATTGTTCAAGTCTTCTATTTTACACATGCTATTCTGTCTAGTTGTTCCTTCCATTATTAAAAGTAGGGTATTGTAACCTCTAACTATTATTGTAAAAACAATCTATTTATCCCTTCAATTATGCCAGTTATTGTTTCATATATTTGGAGACTGTAATATTAGATGAGTATATGTTTGTAATGTTCCATGTTTTAAGTGGATTTAATCCTATTATCAATATAATACTTTCTTTTGTCTCATGTAAAAATTTTTGTTTTAAATATACAAATATTTAGTAAATTTGCATGGAAAGTCTTTTTCATGCTTCACTTTAAACGTACTTGTGTTTCAATCTAAAACGAATGTGTTCCAGATAGAAACAGTTGGATCATACTTTGTTTTTACTCCTTCTATTCTGCCAATTTCTCATGTGGAGAACTTAACTTACATTTAAAGTGATTACTGATAAGAAAGCACTTCTGTCGTTCTGTTTTCTATATGTCATATCTATTTCTTGTTATTCAATTTCTCTATTAATGTTTTCTTTAATTGATGTTTTTGTGTGCACACCATTTTGATTCTCCTCTCATTTCTTTTACTGTATAGTCTTTAGTTATTTTCTTAATGGTTACTCTGGGGATTACAATTATCTTAATTATAACAATCTTGTTTGAATTAATATCAACTTAGTTTCAATAGTATACATAAAAGTGCACATATCTAGCTTGATACTCCCCACTATGTTTTTATTATTACATATTACAGCTTCATAAAGTGTGAGCCTTTGGATATAGATTTAAAGTTATTGTTTTATCCACTTCTCTTTTAAATCACATAGGTAAAAAAGATGAATTACAAACTAAAGACACAATAATACTGGCTTTTGTATTTACCTATAGAGTTATCTTTTCCGGTATTCTTTTTTTCTTCACATGGCTTCAAATTACTCTCTGTTTTCCTTTCATTTCAGCCCAAAGGATTCTCTTTGACATTTTTCATACGGAACATCTATTAGAATTGAGCTCCCTCTCTTTTTGTTTACCTGAGAAAGTTTGTTTCTCTTTCATTTTTGGAGGATAGTTCTGCCAGATATAGAACTCTTGTTTGACAGTTTTTCTTTGTCAGGACTTTAAATATGCCATTCACTATTTTTTTCAAATATTATTTATGCTCCTCTCCTCTGGGGCTCCCATTATGCATTCGTTGGCACACTTGATGGTGTCCCACAGGTTTAATAGGCTTTCCTTTCTTCGTCATTCATTTTTCTTTCTGCTCTTCAAATGGGATATTATCAATTGACCTATCTTCAAGTTAGCTGATTCTTTCTTCTGCCTGCTCAAACTTGATATTGAATCCCTCTAGTGAATTTTTTATTTGTTATTGTATTTTAACTCCAGAAATTCTAATTGGTTCCTTTTTTCATAATTTATATCTTTTTATTATTACTCTTTATCTGGTGAAATATTATTCTCCTTTCCTTTAGTTCTTTTACATGGTTTCTTTACCCATTTGGACATATTTAAAACAATTGATTTAAAGTATTTTTCCAGTAAGACTAACATCTGTCTTCCTCAGGGACAATTTTTTGTTAATTTCTTTTTTCTTGTAAATGGGCCATACTTTCTTGTTTCTCTGTATGCCTCATCCTGCTTTTATTGTTGTTGTTGAAAACTGGACATTTTGAATATGATAACGTAGTAACTTTGGAAATTAGATTTCCTGCTTCCCCAATATCTGTTGTTATTGCTTCTTGTGGTTGTTTGTTTAGTGATATTTCTGAGCTACTTTTGTAAAGTCTGTATTTTCATCATATGCGGGCACTGAAATTTCTGTTCCATCAGCTTAGTGATCATCTAGTAATTTAAAAAAGATTTGCTTAAACACCTGAAACCAAAACAAACAGGCAACTAAAGCCCAAAATTCTCCCAGTCTTTCCAGATTGGTTGTGTGCTGAGACATTCAGTTTATAGCTCTGTCTTAGCCTTCACTCCCTGCTTGTGTGGTGTCCTGAAGGCATGTGTCTAGCCCTGGTAAAACTCTAAATTGTATTTAACATGTGTGAGTTTTTCAAAATTCAATTCCTCCATATATTTCCTTCCCCAGCCTCCTCCTATTCAAATCTTTTGTTCTGGCTATTGTTGCTCCAAGTGTTATCCCTAGCCCCAGGTGTCAGTGGCTAATTTCATTTGTCTTTAAATGCTTTCAAGAAAAGCTATCCTGGAACTGACCTCAGTTCTAGGGAAGGTCCAAGGCAGATAAAATAAAGCCAAACCCCTCAGGGATCCTTCAAGGAACCATCAGACAGGCCATAACACAAAGTCACAATTTTTGGAGAAGAGGTCTGTTACTCCTTCTGTAACATCAACCTGCACCAGGAATGGAGACTGCTATCTTCAAGGTTCCCCCAAGCAAGGGAGTGAGAGATGGTAATAAGGTATGTTAAAATGCCATAGAGCTCTTTTATCAAAATTCAGCTGTTTTATTATTTTCTTTGTTAAGCATTCTCTTGCAAGTTTGTGATTAGATGCCAGAATTCAAAAGGAATTCTAACAGTTATTGCCAGTTTATTCACTGCTTTTGTGAAGCCATAGAGTTTTGGAATTTTTGACTTTATTATTTTCACTGATGTTGCTCTAATAATGTCATTTTATAAATATTGTATATTTTATTTCTTCCTTTGGAGTTCTCATACTTTTACTAATTTTTCTTGCCTCATTGCAATGGTTATAGCTTCTATTACAATGTAGTATAAAAGTAGTGATAGAAGTTATCATTATCATGTAAACTAATGGAAAATTTAATGGTTTACTTTTTTTTAACAGCGGCATTTAGGAGTAACTTGAATACTATAAAACTCACATTCAATTGTACAATGCAATGACTTTTTGTAAATTTTTCCATCAACTCAAAAAGATTCCTCAAACCTATTTGCAGTTACTCCCCATTCCCATCCACAGCCACAGCCAATCACTAATCCACACTGTCTCTTTAGATTGCCTTTTCTGGACATTTCAGATTAAAGGAATCATGCCATGTGTCATATTTTGTATCTGACTTCTTTCAGTTAGTATAATGTTTCTGATGTTCATCCATCATGTGGAATACATCATTACTTTTTTATATTGTTGAGTAACATTGCACTGTATGAATATACCATATTTTGTTTATCCATTCACCTACTGATACACATTTTGATCATTTCCAGTTTCTGATTATGAATAATGTTGCTATGAAAATTTACATACAAGACTTTGTGTTAATGTATGCTTTCATTTGTCTTGAACAGATTACCTAGATGCAGAATTGCTGGCTTGTACAATAAATTTATGTTTCCTTACTTATGAAACTGCCAAATTAGGCTCCACAGTGGCTGGCATATTTAACATTCCCATAAGGGAAGGACGAGAATTCCAGTTTCTTTACAACCTTGCCAGTATTTGTTTGTGAAGTGGTATCCCACTGTGGTTTTGGTTTGCGTTTCCCTAATAACTAACGATGATGAGCATTTTTTATGTCCTTATTTACCATGTGAACACCTTTTCTGGTGAAATGTCTATTAAAATATTTGAATTTTTAAATCTTTCCATTTTTTAATTCAGTTATTGTCATATTCTTGAATTGTAAGTGTTATTTAATTTTCCAAGATACACGTCCTTTATCAGCTATATGATTTGCAAATATCTTTTCCAAGTCTCTGGTTTGTCTTTTCATTGACTCACTGGTGTCTTTTGAAGTGCAAAAGTTTTTAATTCTCATGAAGTCTAAGTTAACTTATTTTTTTTTTTTATAGATTATAGTTTGGTTGTTGGGGCTAAGAAATATTTGCTTACCTCAAATTTACAAAAATGTTCTCCTGTGTTTTCTTCCAAGAATTTTAATAGTTTAAGCTTATATTTAGTTCTATTATCCATTTTAGTTAATTTTTGTGCATGGTGTAAGATAAGTCTATGAACTCAGCTTACTGCATGTGGTTATCTGATTGTCTCTACACCATTTCTTGAAAAGACAATCCTTTTTCCACTGAACAGCCTTAACCCCTCTGTAAAATTGCCTTGGCATCTTTGGTAAATATGTTTAACCACCTTTAAAGTAATGAAGCACACATTATTTTTGTTGTGGCTATTAGTGTTATTATTAGGATTATTAGTATTACATCCAGCTTTTGTTAGCATGCAGTATCCTACCTTATCTTAGCATCGGGACCTTACATAGGCTCATTAATGTTATCACCAGTTATTTCTATTTAAAAAGCACAAAGCCATTCAAATACCTAAGTCACCTACCAAAATCTTTTATCCAGAGCTAGAGTAATTTTTGGTTTAGAAGTCTTTTATAATCAAAAGCTAGTCTTTCAGTACACTGTTTTCTAAGTATGTAAACTTGTTTTATACATTCAAATTATAAATAATGGTGGAATAAATGCCTGATTTGGGTATATGCCTGTAGACACACATACACAGGGACCTTACTGCTATATACTGTATATATAACAGGATATTGCATATTCTGATATTCTTTTCACTCAAAATTAAATTATGAATACATTTCCATGTCACTGTTATTCATAGACATTATTTTTGTGGCTTCACAGTGTTCTATAATGCGAACCTTGTGATATAATTTTATTAATTTTCTATTACAGAGTATTTTTCTGGCATCAGTGTCTTCATGCCACTCTAAAATAGATTGTTCCTTTAGTTTTCTGATATCTCTTCTATCTTCAGGTCCATATCCCAGATATGATTTGATAAAGCCTAGAAATTTGTACAGGATGCCTTTACTTTGATGTTCTTTTATAATTGCTTTACCTATCTTGTGATTCAATTATCATATTTTCCTGTATTCAGGCCAAGTTGACCAAGCAACTACCTAAACTGTCAAGTGATAACTCAGAATAATGGAGTGTGTATCAGTCAGTTCATATCAATCTTAACCATTTTAAAAGTGATCTTTTTTCTTCAGGGACTGCAAAGTGATGTCTTAGAATATTAGAAGAACTTGTATTATTATTATTATGGCTCTGCTGTACTCAACACAAGTTTTCAGAGTAACTATTTATCTATTCTATGTCTCAAGCTTTGACACACAGGCACTAGTCAAAATGAGTTGGTTATTACCTAGGCTTATAATTTTATATGAGTTATACAATTATAGGTCATGTATGGAAATGTATATAATAAATATTTGAATCTTATACAGTTTGTTGAATAATTGGGTAGTGTGGATTCAACCTCAACAGAAGCAGTAGTTCTAAATGTTCTTTAAAATATACTTTTACAAAAAGGAAAAAAGTTATACATATATAACTTTTGTTGTGTGTGTACGTGCATGCATGTGTGTATATGTGTCATATGCACATACACAATGACAGAATGACAATGAGAACCAGGAACATTTTTTATTTGTTCAATATCACTCGTTAGGTTTTAGAAAAGTAAGGCAGCTCAGCTGTTACTAGACATTTTAAAACACTTTAAAGACAAGAGTTTTTAGGAGCCGTATAAAAGTGTCCACTTGGGAAGATGAGAAGCAGCTCATCAGATTAAAGCTCTGAGAATTGTGCAGAGCTGAGTATTTCTCTGTTAGTGACTGTGAAAAGTAACGATTATGCAATTATAATACCCAGATCACTGCACCAACATTTTTCATTTTATGTCAGTGTTTTCACTCTTTCTCTGTTCATTTCTGGTTGCCTTAGAAGAGAACAGTTATTCTTTGTCAAGTTGAGGGCATTCAAGTGAACCAAAAGGTCAATCTAATTAAAAAAGGGAAAGAACTTCAAACCACAAGGGGAAAAAAGATCCAGCTAAATGCCAAGGAATTTATATTACTGAATGCATGAAGTAAACAGTCAAACAAAGAGATGAATGCACAAAGGTGTCAAAGAGGAAAAAAGAGGTAGTCTGTGACCTTTAAATTATTATTTTTTTGTAAATTAAATGAAATTTACTCCTTGAAAGAGAAATATTGCACATTAGAAACATTTAAAAATACAATTAATTTTTATCATGTCTTAGTTTTGGAAAGCTTTATTTTCCTCCAGTGATTCATAAAAATATTTGTATTCATAAACTATTGAGTTTGGAAACTAGACTGAATGGTAGCATCCTCTCTGAACGATTCTTCCCAAGGACACACTTAATAATTTTAATTTTTAATCTTTGCAAAAGCTATCCATCATTTTGAACTGCCCCTCAAAAATACTGTTCAAAATACATTGCTAAAAGTTCAGTTAAACCTTTTCAAGAATAGATTTCAAACTCTGTGGTATTAATGGTCTGCAAAGCAAAACAGAGAAAATAATTATAGCTAGACCTTTTCACTGTATTTTTTCTCTCCCATGCTATTTTTTATTTTTTTAACCAACACGGAGCCGTACAGCAGTGACTATATAATGCAAATTTAGAAGTTCAATAAAGGGTGAGGGTATCTTCCTGCACAAACTAGATTGTTAATTAGACTGACCACACTGCAGTCAGTCACCAAGTGATTTTAATTCATTTTAACAATTTAGTTAAATGTCCTATGGTAGAAGTCTATTAACAATCACTAGGTCACCAGGGACCTCAGTGTCATGGTGGATGGGAAGTGAGACATTCCATTAATAATTATATTATCAATTATTTCACCTGTTATACTTACTGGCCCAAGCATACAACATGCTCAGTCAGTCTTACCATTAACCATTTTTTGGCCTATGCTTTAGAAAATCATAAGAAACCAAAGTACAGTGCCTCCGTAAATTGATGGCCTCCAGTTTTACATAGCTTATCAATAACCTAAAATGACCTTTAACTTTTCCTTAGCCAAATCATTTTTAGTTGAAAGATGATTGATGATCCACTACCCAGGTGCTAGCCTCAGGCTCATAAACAGATTGAGGCAAAACATTTCCCATTTTTCCTATTGCTTTCACCTTTTTCCTCAGTGGCTACTCTGACTCCAATTGTCCTAATTTCCTGGGCTAATACCGTGATTCCCCACTATGACTAGCATTCAAGCCCTCAGCACTGCACCCTTGGTCGGACTCTAGCAAACTAGCTAGTTCTTACCAGGTTCCTTGCCTTTGGTGACTCCAGCATCCCCCACAGCTGCATCTGCTCCCACTTCTTCTTATGTAAATCTCTCTCAGAATCCTGATTGCTGCCCACCTATTGTTCAATATTTGACAGAACAATGGATTTGCCTCTGCTCTACCTCACACCCTGGATAAATTTTAAAGGTGTTTGTTTATAACCACTTGAATTACAGTGGAGACCACTATATCTCTTAGTATTTGTACCTTGGAACTACTGATTGCCCATAATCAGCGTCTGTTGTGGGACTAACAGTCCCAAACTAGTCATGTATTTATTGAGTGGGTTTTGGCCTAGTCCTATCTATCGTGTCACTTCCCTGTACTGTCAAAGTATCAGCATATCTTCTGCCAATGCTTCCAGCTTTAAGGCATAACCAACTGCCATTTTCACTAAAAACAAAATCAATCATAATGTGGTTGACTGTGTGTCTCTGTATACGCCTTGTCAGTTACTCTCTGTGCTACGAACCTTATATGAAGATAATCCTGAGGCGGCCTTTTTTACAGAATTTAATATTTCTAATGCCAACAAACAAAACCAAAGGATTCGAAAATAATTTGAATAGTGATATATTGTCCATATTCCTTTTTTATTTTCAAATTAAAATTTTTAACCTTTGATAACATATTATAAAGTGAGGACGTATATTTTTCAAGGCCAGAACCATGTCTGTGAAATGATATTATAAATAAGCTAATATAAAAGGGAGGAAACATGATAAATTGGCTATATTTCAGTAAAGTTCTCACACACAGAATATTTTCTTTTAGAGGAAATCTATTGATATTCATTTGTCAAGGCCTCTGGAGAGCTTCTAGAGCCTCTTCTTTGTTGTGAAAGTACTGAGAGATTTAGATTTCCTTTCTCAACAGGATTAAGTCAGTGTAGGCCTCAAAAACAAGCAAAATAACAAGGAGGCAGAATCCCAGTAGGTATGATTTGCGGTAAAATAGAATGACATTTTTTACACTGGAGTACCTGTGCTTAGGTAGTGATTTTCTATAAATCTTTATTGACAGTCTAAGGATTCACTATGACTTGTGAACTGTAAAACTGTCCTAGAGAATTAAAAGGCTTGACGACTTGGAACATAATGTTACTCTTATCTCCACTCACTGTGGCATGTCTTATGACCCTTCCTTGCAGAACTTCTTGCTGAGTATAGGGGTATTCCCTGACAACAATCCACAATACAAATAAAGGTATGAGTTCATGATGATAAGATCAGCATAGTTTTAATTGTTGAACAGATTCTAATTTTTGGAAGGAATCTAAACATGAGGCAGTAATATAAGGATGCAAATTATCAACTTCCCTTGAATATTTTCTCTCATCATCTTTTGTCCCCAGTACTTCATAGACATTAGGCGACCAACACATATTTTTTGTGTGAATTGTTAATATTTTCCATTGGTCCAAAGACTTAATGTTGTCAAGCTCCAGATTTGACAATTCTTAGAAAGTTGACTCATGTTGATATTACAGTAGACGGATGCTGAAATGAACAACAACAATGTTGATTTATACTTTAAAATATACCTTCTAAAATGAAAGAACCCTAACACTTTGTTCAGACAAGGCATTAGGAGACCCAAATTATAATTCGTCAGTCTGTTGGTAAGTATGGGCCAGAGCAGGGGGAATTGGCATTTTAGTGCACCAGACTTGCATACATCAATGGCATTTGGAATACATGCTTCTGATATCAGATATGGGCTCTTGGAGTACAGAATCCTCAGTCATGGGCAGTAGTTGGAAAAGCACTCCTAAAACCACCCTGTCAGTGTTTTCTTTTTTCCCCCTAAGCTTTTACACTATTATGCTTTTCTTTTCCTGATATACATATCCTTTGTTTAGATGTATTACTGACTTTAATAGGATTCGACCTAAGTCTTTCCCTATCTGGTCTCTGCCCTACTCAGCCTCCTAAGGAAGTTGCCTGTGATTACCATTTGTTGTGTGATTACAGTTTAATTCATACATCCATTATACCAATGGTCTTCCTATCACCTTATTACCACCCTACATCCATAATTTTGTGTCTAAATACATGCATTGTGAGGATCTGATGTCATGATTTCTCATCCAGGCAACTATTTCTAAGCTGAAAGCAGAAACGAATAGCAAAAATTTCCTCCTTTTCTCATTTCTGTTCCATAGGCAAGATGAGGATATTTAGTCCTGCAACATTTATGGTTGATGAAAACATTCCTTTATATCAACAGGAAGATAATATGTGACATTAAATATTTTAAAAAAGAGTCATACTTACATTTTTTATGCCCTTCCTCTGCTTAAAAATAAATCACACATCAAGAAAGTCAAAGTGTTTTTCTCACTTGAAATCTAACTTTTCTTTACTGTATCTCTGTATTTATTTTTCTACTACAAATTTTGTCACACTGTCAGAGTAAGTGTTTTACATTTATATTGACATTTTGCAAATGGAGGAATTGAGGCACAGTAGGATTGAAGAACCTTCTAGGGCTGACAATTTGCCAAGAGTGCAACAGAAACATTTTTATATGTGCTACTCCAAGGTTACAGTTTGTTAAACCAAATCATGGAGTTTTAGTAGTATACTCTTCAATTTCTAGAATGGCATATCTAACTTCTCCTTTTCAATCTAAATCTAGTTCTCAACCTACAGAAATATTTTAGAAATCCTTAATAGATGATAACAAATTGTCAAGTATTAAACACTAACACCCACTATTTCTTCGGAATTTTAACAAACCTTCCATCGTTGCTTATTTCTCTTGCTGTAAGTCCTGTAAACGATAGCCAATCTTTGGCTTTACTTGCTGTTGCTAGCTATGAATCATGTTTGTGCTGATCTTAGAGCATTTTTGAGGGATACCATTTTAGATGTGCAGAAACTACAAAACATAGGCCAAGCAAATTCTCCGAGATCTCCGGATAAAAGAACTATAGATCCACATATCCCGTCACTAATACGTGCCAGCTTCTAAATCCACATCTGAGTCGATCATAAGTGATGGAGAATGGGGTTGATTATGACTACTGCAAGGAGAGGAACAGAGGCCTTGCATGGGCCTGTAAACCAGAATCTAAATGTACTAAGGCCTAGTATATTCCTATTGGAGCAAATATATTATACGTTGAAATCAGCATACATTGCTTCATTTATGTTATACATACTGTGAGATTATAACTATTGTAATATTAACATGCCTTCACAGCATATGCTGAATGATATATTAGCTCTCTGGATTTCCCTGGAAATGGTATGACTAATGTATAATTTTGAATTCTATACAAGAAACTTACTTTATTGATATTAGCATTTAAAGATCACTCAAAATAATCCAACTATTATAGAAAATTTCGAAAAGCAGGCAACAGTATTTTTAAACAAAGACATGGGGAGAAATAGACAAAAGTTTCATTTCAAACTTGTACTGTTTTTCTAAGTATATTTTCTTTCAGGAAAGCAACAAATATTGAAGAGGATGGAAGTATCCATAGCATTCATATTTGTAATAATTTACTCTGATTTAAAGAATTAATGCTGGCCTTGAGCTAATAAAATATCACATTATATTGCATGTATATGTTTTGCTTTATTTGTCAAAGATACCTTTTAAGAGAAAGATAGTAAGACTTAGCTATAAAACTAACTTGGTATAATGAGAAAACAAAGGTAATAATATATTTTCTAGTGACATTTCATGTGTAACAAATATTAAAGTAGTAACTAGTAATGTTAACAACAAAATATTATATTATTCTGGCAATATAGAAAAGAATAATAATCTAAAATTTTCATAATATTGCACTAAATTAGTGACTTAAAACATCTTAAAAGCTTCTGGCATATGACATAATGTACTAAGTTATGAGTCCCAAGTTTCTAGGCTAGACATTATAAAGGACGGTAAAGCGTATTCTAAGCTTCCATAGAAGAATTCATCATTTCTACTCATCTCTAGAACTCTTAAAGTAATTTGACTCAGAGGCAAAACCCAGCTAACTCCATTAAAAGTTAATAATATTCATTAATTGACTGAAAAGAATGGCTTTTTAAAATGCCTCTCTAAATCAATCAAAATGATACAAAAATGTGATAGATAGTTGTAGACAATGAATAAAAAAGTGAATTGTCAATTGTTCTTTAGATCATGAGACATTCAAGAGATTTTTATAACTGATGATTAACATAACTGGCAAGTTTCAATTTCTCTGTTTGCAAACAAGCAGCTTGCATTTTGAATTAGAAATGTTGGTAGAGAAATAACAGTTTGACTATGAAAACCTGCTAATGAAAGCTGCTACTTCATGCTCAATGCATAGAAATTACATAACTACTGCACTGAATTGATATTTTCATACCACAGAACTTCATAAAAATACCAAAGAATGTAATTCATAGCTTAGCAATTCTTCTTAAACATCTAGTATTGAATGAAGAAAACAGCTGAACATAGAGAAATTTTCTTAGTGAATATACAAAACAATGCAAAACTAGACGTTTTTAATTTTTGATACAAATTTCAGGTACATAAGATTTCTCCTCCTAGAAATACAGAATTACTAATCAATCCAATAGTAGTATTATTAAAAAGTAGTCTTGTACTAGATCAAAAATAGATGAAAACTATTAGATGATATATGAAAATGTTAGCCCCAAATTTCGGTTGGGGTGAAAGTGTATACTGTATCTATGGGCATATCAGAAAAATTGCCTACAGAAATTGCTGTTACAACACCTGTGCTAGTATTAACAACTGTATTAGTATAGTTAGGGACGTATAGTTAGTATAGTCAGAAATATATATATTAATATAGTTAGGGAGGACACACTTTGCTTATAAGTCCCAGATAACTGAGTACAGACTTCCACTTCCAAGTATGATGAATGTAGAATTATCTTGCTTCAGACTAATACTATAGCTAGAAAAATAAAGACTAATGACACAAAAAGAAATATCTGAGAGGACTGAGGTCATCAGGAATGAGAGGCCAAGATCAAAGAGAGAAAGCAACTACAGAGAGTTTAGCTGATATCCTGCTCACCATCCTTCCCCTCAGCATTTAATGAGACTTTGTACAAAGCAACAGGCTGACGATCATGATCAAGAGGTATGCAGAAAAGATCTATCAACAATCTTGCAAAAATAGACTTAAAGCTGACTTGTAAGAGAATCAAGTCTAGGAAACAATGGAATTACAGTTTTAAAAGGCTGAAGTAAAACTATTGCAAGTATAGAATTCTATATCCAATGAAACTATCCTTCAAAAGTGAAAACTAAATATTTGCAGATGATTAAAAAGTAAGGCAATTTACTACCAGAAAACTATACTACACAAACACTAAATCAAAGTCTTCACACAGAAAGGCAATGATCCCAGAGTGAAGCATTGAAATGCAGAATATAAATAAAAAGCAAAGGAAATGATATTGACTGTAAATAACAAATAGCAATGTTTAAAATATATGCATAATTAAAATGCATGGCAAAAATAGCAAAAAGTGAGGGTAAATGGAGTTAAAATGTTCCGAGGTCATAGCACTACCTGAGAAGTGGTATTATTACATTATTATAAGACAAGGATGCATATTGTCATATATGAGGTAACTACTGCAATACCCACTATGCCAGAACACCATTAGCATGACCTTTTACATTCTAGATGTGAATAGACTATCCTAGCACAGTTTACTTAGCTTTTAGGGAAGACAGATGACAGGAGACTCAGGAAACCGATGGGGCAGCATCAGTCCTGTCTCTTCAGTGGGAATTCTTACAAAAATTTAGGGACAGTCCTGTGGCCCACCAAGTGCAAGCTGAGATGTGAGGCAACACATCTGAGCATGGAATCAACATTATCTTAGAAGCCACAGGCTCCATATAAGAAGCCTTGAGCCTAACTTCCAGATCCCTGCAAAAAAACCAAAACCAAAACCACAAAAAAACCCTCTTTATAAGTCATTCTACACACAAGGAAAATCAAAGCTGTGTCTTCCAACCTGATGTTTATTATTCATCCATGGATCCCCCCAGTCCAGCTGCTGGGAGTTTACTAATTAATATGACAACTGAACTGTTGCCATCATCAGGGCTCTATTATGTGAAACAGCTAAGTGAAAGTTAACCCAAGGTCAATTTCCTATGTGGAAAGAAAGTTTTGTTAACTCTGTCCTCTCAATTATGAAAAACATAGTAACAAGATGAATATTAAAATAAGTTCATACAGAAGACAGTACAGAGAGAAAAAGGGGGGGGGGGAATCCAGAGACAAAGAATAAACAAATCCTAAGATAGTACATACAAGCCCAAATTAGTAAGTAATTGCATTAAATGTAAGAAGGCTAAATGTTTAGGTAAGACTTGTAGAGTGAGTTAGAAAATAATAATATATATACTGCTTACTAAAATCACACTTTTAGTGTAAGAAAAGAAGGATAAAAATAGAAGGATAAAAAATGTACACTGTAAGTACTAAGCAAAAGAAAGTAATACTTTCAAAAACGAAGGAAATTACATATGATAAATGGGTTAATAGAAATTACCAGGAATTTATGACCATTGTAAAGCTACAGTTGCTAAATCATTATCTATTCAAATTATATGAAGTTAATTTGCTTCAAATTCTACGGAAAAAATCCAAATCAAAATTAGAATGAGAAAATTTCAGGTTACTTTCTCAATAATTGATAGAGCAAACAAAAAATAAGCAATTATTTAGAACTGAACACAATTAGCAAACTTAACCTATTCAACATACATAACCCTAAATAACCAATAAAAGACATAATGTTCATTCTTTTAAAATGTGCAAGGAAAGTTGACTACATAGCAGCCACAAAGCAAGTCACTAAAAGTTGCAAAAAAATTTGAAATCACCAACAAAAAGAAAACTAGAAAATTCCAAAAAGAAGGGAATAATATATTTTAAAATAATCCATAGATGAAAAAAAATCCAATGGAAATTATAAGATATTATGAAAAGAATGATAATGAAAATATGATATATTAAAACTTACTGATTCTAGCAAAGCCACGACAAGGATAATTTATAGCCTTAAAATCACACAATAGCAAAAAATAAAAGGCTGAAATAAATGATATTTCATGAAGTTAGAAAAGAAGTGACAATTAAAACCAAAATATATAAAGAAAAATACAAAGTTGGAGTTAATAACAGAGAAAAAATATTTAATGCAAATAAAATTAAACCAAAATTTAGCTTTTGAAAAAATTAATAAAATCAATAAATTCTCTGCAAGTCTGATTTTTAAAAGGGAGGAAGAGGAGGCACACATTTCTAATATCAAGAACAAAAAAGAAACATCATAATATATCCTACATAAACATTAATAAGAAGATATTAAGAATATCTTCATAAAAACAGGAAAATGTCTCAGAAAAATGAACCTAAACTTGCCAAAAGAATCTGAATAATTCTATATCTATTTGTAATTAATTAAAAATAGTCCTACAAAGAATATCTTAACCCCACAAGTCTTTACCAATGATTTCTTGCATATATTTAGGGAAGAGATTTAAAAAATCATACACAAATTCTTCTATAAAATCGAAAAATATTGAATATTTCCCAGTCATTTAATGAGGTGAGGTTAACACAAACAAAATTCATAAGGACATTACAATAATAAAAAATCAGTCTAATCACTATCATGACTATATAAGAAATTTCTAAATCAAAATATTAACAAAGTAATTCCAGTGGCATATGAAGAGAAAAATATAACATGACTATGGTTCATTTTTCCCCTACGGAACAAGATGAGTTTAATGATCATAAATCAAATAATTCAACACATTAATTTCATATAAGATAAAAACGTGATAATTTTAATAGATATAAACAAGACAAATCCAACACCCATTAATGATAAAAACTTTTAGTCAACTACAATTAAAAAGGTATTTCCTGGGGCCGGCCCAGTGGCGCAGAGGTTAAGTTCGCACATTCCACTTCTCAGCGGCCCGGGATTCACTGGTTCAGATCCCAAGTGCAGACATGGCATCGCTTGGCAAAAGCCATGCTGTGGTAGGTATCCCACATATAAAGTAGAGGAAGATGGGCACGGATGTTGGCTCAGGGCCAGCCTTCCTCAGCAAAAAGAGGAGGATTGGCAGTAGTTAGCTCAGGGCTAATCTTCCTCAAAAAAAAAAAAAAAAAAAGGTATTTCCTTAAACTGAAAAGAATATCTATAAAAATACATACACCAAATTTTACATCTAGTTGGTGAAATTTGAAAAACTTTTCCATGAGTAAGATGAGAATGTCCAATATCTCCACTAATATTTAACACCGTCTTGGGAAATACGAGGTAGAGTTATAATATAAGAAAAAGAAAAAAATTTAAATAGGAATTGAAAAGGAATAAATAAATGAAATTGCCATCATTGATAGGTAGCAATTTTGTACATGTAGAAAACCCAAAGTAGATTACAGATAACCTATTACAATTAATAAATGAACTTATAAATATTCCTGGACATAAGATAAATACGACTTCATCAATGTTGTGTATTCACCCATACACACATACATAAAAACACCAAACTGGGCAATTCACTTATTTTCAAATCTCAGATCTGTCCTGTACAAAATGGAGATATTGAACTATTCCCTGGTGCTCCTTCTTATATACATATCACTTAAGTATCTGAATAGAGCTCTCACAAGAAAATGCAGAAACCCATAACACTTTTGCTTCAGAGAATTTCAGAGGTCTCTTTTACCTTCATATTAGTTGGTTTCTAAATTTCCTTCCTGCTCCAAACATCTGTGATTCCATGATTCATGGATAAGTCTTCAGATCTGCACAGTCCCATACTAGCTGGGTATATACATTCACCATTCACTTCCTGGCCTCCTACAATACCCTCTCACACTTCTTTCAAAACTTCATGGTCCACTTACATTCCTGGAACGTGGAAATAGTGTCCCACTTCTTACAGACTTGCTGAAATATTTTATTATCTGAAAAAGTATTTAATTAAATCAATGCTGATCAGCTCTTCCCATCATGTACAATATCTCATGAGGATAAACGTATCCACTCACAATCAGTCACTGTGCAGCAGTGAGTGCATACTGTACAATGTTATGCATAGATATTGATCTAGAAATTATCTATATCTTATCCTTTTTAATATTCAATTTGTTGTCCTATGTCACCTAATATGTATTTAATACATATCTTACTGGTACTTGATTTTTTAAAGTAATAGTGTTACACGTAATAGAGGATTAAAAAATGAATATAACATGCTCTTACACAGAGGGAGCATATATATCAGAAGTTAAAATGGATTTATCAACCAGGGATTTTTAAGTATAGCATGACTATCTTGTTTAATAGAGTAATGCCACATTTGCAGTACTATAAAAGCTCCTGATGTAAAGAAGGAATAATGTATGTATATGTACTATCCATGAAACTCAGACTTTTAGGATTTTTTTTTTAAATTTAAGAGTAATAGAACTGTGTACATTTACATTGACCTCTGAGAAAAACGTAGCATTATTCTCTCATTTTGTAAAAGAAATGAGAAATCTTCTCCAATTGATCAATAATATAAAAATGTATTGTGACAAATGAATGCAAACATAAAGTGGGTCTGAGAAGGTGTCGTCCCACTACTGTCCTTGCGATGTGGGACCATCTTGAGAGCTGATGAAGCTCTTTGTCATTAAAAGATATCAGCTACCATCAGTAAACTCATCTTGAGTTTAGAGGTTTTCTTCTTTATCTGGATGGCCAGATAAAGTGAACTAACCCACTATTTCAAAGTCACTTCACCTCTGAGGATGTAGGTTTCCACATCTGCAAAGTAAGGGGATTGCACCAGAAAGGCTCTAATATTCCCCCCAACTCTAATTTTCCATGAGTCTGTGTACACAAAGAATGATAATTCAAGCATCTTAAGATGATGCTCTGGAAGAACTGAGGTGGTTCAGAGAGGGAGGAGATGACCTCTAGATGGAAAGACGTGTTCTAGTGATGTGAGTTTTAAAGGGCTCTGAGAACTACTGTCCATGGAAGGGCATTCTAAATATAAGCAATGGAGGGTCACAAAATTTGATGGAAAATATGTACATTTAAAAGAGTATCAGAAATTAGCTTGGATAGGTAATCTGAGTGGGATGAATATACAGTGATATTTGAGACCTAAAAGGAAACTGGATGTAATCCATTAGGTGCTAGGGAACAGTTGTAAGCTCTGACAGAGGAGGGCTTAAGAAATGAGATAGGGTGTGGGACAAAGAAATATGTAAACTTTTTCCAGAAGTGAGCTCAATTTTTGGCCCTGTTTATTCATTTAGCACACGATGAAGGAATAAAGAAACATTCAGACTTGTAATTTCTAAGATATAACCTTACAAGCAAAGTGAGTGCTATAAGGGAAGGTAAATAATTTTTCCATACTATACAAATCATCATATTGCCTAAATGAGCGGTGTGAACTTAGCAGGTGTTGAATTAATATCTTTCATCTTGTGTTTAATGATGAATACGGGATATATATACACACAAGGATGAAGAAGAAATGAGGCGATATTAAGGAAAAAGAAGGAAAAAAATTTGGCTTGATTCTTTAATAAACATTCTTATCTATTTCCCTTAAAACACGAAAAACAAATGCATTTACGCAATTTTCCTCAAAAGCGAAGCAAGAATCTTTACATTATCACATCTGATATACTGATATAAAAGTTATAAAATATAACCCATGAAAAACCATTATTTCTTTGTAAAACTTATTTCACATCCATGGCAACAAAAATTCTATTAAACAAATATTATTGAAGTATAGTTTTGAACATTTCAACTTCAAAACAATCAGTATTAGTACAGTAAATATATAAAATATTCAAACGAACACAATGACTATGCTAAAATGCTCATTAATTACACAGTATTTAATTAAAATATCCAAACTAATGCAAATAATTTGTTCAGTAAGAAAAAGTATCTTTTTCTTAGCTTTAAATTCATATTTACATCCTAAGATATCCAATTAGTTTTTATTTTCATTCAAACACAAGCACAAAGCAAAACAAAATATAACACAAAATTAAGACATCATCCAACATAAAATACGTGCTTCATTTTAATAAATTACATCAAAACAACCATTGTATATACAGTTACAGTCATTTTAGGCCAGAGCTGAATTCATTTTATTTCCATGATGCTACACAATGCAGCAATAATCAAATGTAACATATATGGTACTATGCAATCAGACACTACTCCTAATATTCATAAAGCTGGCTGTTTCCTGCTCCAGTGGTGCAGCGAATTAATTGAAATTGAGTGTATCTCAACATAAATTTTGAAATGCCTTTGCTATGTTCCTTCTATTAAAACTTCCATGAATTAAAAATTCATTAGATATTAAGTGAGTTACTGTAAATTCTCTTAAACCTCTCAGTTATTTTGTGTCGTTTCTACTCATTCACCTTGATGTACACAAATTATTGGTATGTGAGAATTAATGAGTCATCACATCCTATATAAGATCATATCTTCCTTCATTCTATTATTCCTTTATGATTAAAACATTACATTCTGAAAGATGAGAAATATTACTGGCAGTGTGGGTTTTGATGTACATGTCTTATTAAGCCAAAAGGATGTCAAAGCGTTTTATTGTGCTGCCAATATAGTAAAGAAATAAAAGGGCCAAATACGAGCAAACTAATGAAAAGAAATTATCTTTGTGTCCCTTTAAGAATTAATTTAATTTTACTTTTATTCCTTTTAGTAGTTTTAAAATTTTCACCTTAATCACATATTTTTTGTACTAAGAGGTAGTTTTAGTTTCTATGATAGACTTTCTTTGATTTACAATCAAATAGCGAAATATCTATTTTCTATCTATGTAGCTTTTAATCCAAGTGAACTAGTGTCCCTGAGTGCTTAATTATAATCCTAAAAACACCCTATAATGTTTGTTTTATTTTTAGACACTTTTGAACTCCGTGTTTTTCTTTTTTCAGTACACAAATATTCCTAGACTAATACTCACGTTTAAATCTGCACTATTTTCTGAGAAACACTGCATTATTTCCTGGAAGATACTAAAAATCAGACCTAATTTCGTTCATAATTTTAAATTTTGATTTAATAATTTTATTTTACTTAGATTTTTACGTTCTGATAACCTAAAATATAGAATTTAGAGTTCTAAGAATTTATTTTAATTTGCTTTTACTATTTGTGATTAATATTTAATAATCTAATTAAGATGACTTATTTTAGGTTTATTTTACATATTATCCTTGCGTGGCTTCACCATTTACCTCCATTGCTTTGACCTGTAGATATAGCAATGTTTAAAAATTCAGCCTCTTTTTAAAATTTCCAACAGGCAGTTCAAATTCAACATGTTCAAATCTGAATTCTTAATTCTCCTTAAGAATCCTCGTACTTCAGTGATCCATGTCCCTATTAAAGTCATTACATTCCACCCGATTTTACCAACTAGAAACTTGAAATCATATTTTAACCCCATTTCTCTTCAATTCCCATGGCTATTCAACTATAACAGTCCTAGGAACTTCAAATCTTCTCTCTTTAATTCAGAGTTTCCTCCATCTCTACTGCTAAATTCTAGTCTATGTGCCATTATTACTGCATTGTTTATTTGCAAAAGACTCAATCCATGACCCAGGACTATTCTAAAGACTGAAAATTCATTTTTTACACTAGCGTTAGAACGATCCTTAAAACAAAGCAAAAACATATTATTCCCAAGCTTAACAACTGAGTCTAACACTGCACTCAATATAAAAATCAAAATACAACCCTGCATGATCACATCCAAGCCTTCCTCATCCATCTCCTTGAATGGTATTCTCCACTTACCGCCGTGCACTCCAGCCACATAGGCGTTGTTCCCTCTGCTAACACAAGCTGTGCTTCTTTTTGCTTCTGGCTTTTGCACTTATCGTTTCCACTGTCTAAACTGATGTCCACCAAGCTGACTTCTTATTAATTTTTAACCAACCACAGCTACCAAGGTTTAGGCTGAAAACAGGAACATCCCTAGGTATCTACATCAAGAAGGGATTAAGTATCAAGAAAGTAGTTGAAAGAACAGAAGTTTCCAAATGTGGACATGGAGGAACACCTCCCAGAACAAAACAGAATCAACCCACTTGGAAAGCTACTACCTCTGAGGGCCTTCCTGGAAAGACCTTAAGAGTGGTCCTTAAAAATTAGTTTAGTTCTTAAAATAATTAAGATGTCAAGAATCCAGAATCAAGACACCGCAATTATTGCCTCCACCACAAATGACTCTTGACTCTCATGAAGCTGAAGAATGGAAAATAAAATACCTTCCAAATCTTACATGAGTCCATTTAACAGGCAGAACCAATTTGCATCTAAACCCATGTTATAATAAAATCTGTGAA
Organism: Equus quagga; assembly: GCF_021613505.1. Taxonomy (NCBI): domain Eukaryota; kingdom Metazoa; phylum Chordata; class Mammalia; order Perissodactyla; family Equidae; genus Equus; species Equus quagga. The sequence goes on from NC_060268.1 coordinate 20,290,577, forward strand.
ATTTAGCACTAGATCTCAATTTTTTTTAATAGAGAACACCACCCTACAAGAAGGGTGGAATGTGGGTTGGGCAACCCAATCTCAAGTATCCACCAAGTCATCTTTCAGAGATCAACATAAACACCGCTCACTCAAGGAAGATTTACTTGACTTCCCCAGATAGGTCAGATTTACTTTGATGGGATGTAAGACTAATCTATGATCACAACTGTACTTGAAGGAATACTTGAGCAATTACTTGTGAAATATCTGGCTTCCCTGTGAGAATAGATAGAATGTAACTTCCATAAAGGCAGGGGCCAGGTCTGTTTTGCTCACAGCTGCATCAAAAGCACGAAAGGAACCACTTTGCATATGGTAAACACTCCACAAATATTTTATTGATTCAATCACAATGAGTACATAGATTATCAGTAGGCATTGTATTTGTTTTAATGGAACTAAAGAATCTTCTCAAGTACTCTATCAGGATCTGATGAAGAACTCTGATAAGATCAGCTTTGTATAATAAAGGCAGTTATTGCTACACTGGTAGTTTTTATAGAAAACCCAACTGAATTGAAAATTGTCTTATTTTAACCTAGTTTAACCTAGTTTAGCATTGCAAAGGAACCAGAGCAGGAATAAGTAGGGGGAAAAACCTAAATAATATTGGTAGTCTCTACACATATTTCTTAAAAATCTACTCAATGTTAAAAAAGAAAATTCTGGGTTTTAAATTCAAGTATAATTGGCACAATAAAATTAATAATGGAAGCATAAAAATCTCTTTAAATTTTACCTACATGGAATGCATAAACTAGCAGGCAGACAAAAAAAGGTCTTATTCCTATAGGAAGTATGTTATATACTAGCTTGAGAAACAGATTCTTTAGTTACTTTAAAAAAATCATTTATTTTTGTTTATTTTCTTCAGTTGCTTTTAAAAGAGAAAAGCATACAAAGCACATAGAAAATATCCAAAAAGAAAACCCTAATAGATAACACAAAAAAGTGAAATAGAAGAAATGAAGGAGTGTTGCATAATTTACTAACCCTTTCTCTCCTGAATCTGACTTAGCATATGTCTTACCAAATAATTCATTACATTGTACAGTAGAAAGAATTTTAGTATAGATTTCAGGATGGCCACCAAGTACCATTTAAGTTTCACATGGTTTTTTTCAGAGTTGAAAGGTAGATTTGCATTTTTATTGGGCGGGGCAATGACTTAAATTTTATTTAAATTCAGATTGAAGTAGGTTCATTTACTATAAGCCTCACTTATTATCACATTTAGCACTCACAAAAATCTTTAAACTAGATACCACAATTTGTATTTTCAGGGAAAATAGCTAAATGTTACTCAATGAAGAAATGTAAAACAATCATTCAAAATCAGGCTGCAATGCTCATCTACACTCTGTCAGGTCGTCTTCTATGAATATAATTTTGCTCTAAGGACCTAATATAATGTAACTGATGAGAATTCACTACCGAAAAAAGTCAAAAGATGTATTTCAGCAACTGTGTGACATTTCTTGGGCTAAATTGCAGAGTATGGAAACAGGGACTGACAAACAGTGACTGACAAACAGTGTCATGCACAAGTTAAATTTTAGAACATGGAGGTCTAAGCACTACAGTTACTGGGGTAGGTGTGAACTTCATTTTGGACTCCAGTCCCCTCTCCTTTCTAGCAATTCTTGGTCAGAGTTACTGTCTCACATAAAATGTTGAAATGAATAAATGAGTACTGCTTCATTAGAAAAACAGGAATAACAGAAGTAGCAAGATGTTAAACTTAGATTTACCAGGGGTACTTTAAGCCATTCATTTCAAACAGCAGTGAGATGATGCCAATGATGCGTACTTTCCAGGGTTGCTTGGTAAGTCAAAGTTAGCTAGATGAGCAGTGAATTATTTCAATCAGTGAAACACATCGCTGAAACATAAATGCTGACATTAAAAAGAATGAAACATTGCGACCAGTTAGTCTGGTCCTTGTTGTCTGGTAAAATCTAATTCCAGACCAGATGTACCGGCAAAGCCTCACCATATGATTTCAGCCAAGCATCTGGACATACACAACTTATTTTTTAAAAGACTTCAAAGGTAATACTAGTAATGTAAAATCTAGTTTGACTTAAAATTCTAGAACGTGACCTCTCTTTCCAGATTCTCATGAATTGGGGGAAAAAAAGAGAACAAAAAAAAACCCTACCTCAGTTAGGGTGCACAAAAATCATAGTATATGCTAATGCTGACTTATATAAAGTCCCCAAATCCAATGCCAGTAAAAATAAATGAAATTGTTCTGCAGAAATCATGTCTCAAGAATAAAGTGGAGGTTATTTAGTGAAGAATAAACTGGAAGAATAAACCATGAGTCTGGTATAACTTTAGTCTTTAGTTCCCTGGGTACAGAAAGAGAATGTCTTGCATGTAGTTTTGAGCAGAACTCAAACCCCACTCAGCAAACAAAATGATACTTTCATTATAATTTTACCACTCAAGTCTCTTTGGGATTAAAGTCCTCCAAAGTCATGGTCCTTACATGTCTCATGCTGTGAAAATGCCATTTTACTGAGGCCTGTAAAGTGTTTTCCACTAGACTTTTGCCATGAAAGACCAGAAATTATATAAGTACAAGAGGAATAAATACATATTATTATTATAAATCTCCAGGAGGCAGAATTCATGAGAGAGAATCTTTTCAGCTCCTCATCTGCTCACTTGAGTAAAGATAAAGTAATCTGGAATATAGAAATATTATCAGTAAACGAGATTCAATTTGGAATGTTGGATTTCAATTCTTCACCTATATATCACTTTTAAATAAATTTCAGATTAATTATAGACACGTAGTACAAAAGAGCAAGAAAAGTTAAGCTTATAAACAGGGCTATACCCTAACCATAGCCATCTAGTTAGAATTAAGAAAATATTTTTAGATTTAGTTCAATTCAATTAAGAAAATATTTATTGACACCTTACCACACTATTACCAAGACTTCCTTACATTTATTTAAAATGAACTCCTCAGATTTCAATATTAGCTGATTTTATTTGATGACTACAAGGGGTCTACACGAGACAATTTTTAGGGTTGTGAAGTATTCTGGGTGGTAGCATCAGTAAACACATGACTTCGCAGTTTTCAAAACCAACAGAACTGTAATCCACAAAGAATAAATTTTACCATGAGCAAATTTTTAAAAAAAGTTAACCAGCACATCAGGAGATCTTGGAATGGAATACTCATTGTGGAGACTTAATCTCACTATATTAAAATGGATGGCATAATCTCACGGAAGGAGGAGGGGAAGATGAAAGCAGTTGACTTAATTAACTTTGGAAAGCAGCGTTTTGATTGAATAATGTGACCAAATACAAAACCACCTGTCCATAAATACTGTACTCTAGCTGATAATTCTGAAACTACAAATATACTAAGTTGAACAAATAAGTAGATAAATTGTAGAAAACAGGAGCCAGGTTTCCTATTGTAAGAGACAAAAGTTACAAATAAGAAGAGGGTAGGCTAGAATAAACCCTGTGATGCTAGAACAGAATCAGAGACAGATGACAGACAGACTGACAGACAGATACTTAAATAAATGTTTACATACATCATTAGTATACATACAGATATTTCCTAGTTCTGTATGTTAAGATAGCCTATAAATAGTGACTCCCCAGCAGAAATGAGCATAACTGGAACTTATTTATATCTTGGTTTCTAAATATCATTCTCCAATAAACAGATCTAGGAGATCCTTTGAGAAATGGCTGATTCTAAAGCTATGGTAGAAAATACAAGATGAACGTGGAGTTTCTTGTAGTAACAGAAAGAAAGGAAGTACCAATATGCAGGCAAGATCCTCTGGTGAATGTTGAAATTGGTGGGCAAAACTTTAGAGAATAGATATTTGCATGGTCTCAACATAGATTGCTCAAAATATTTGTTAATTACTGTGGTGGTTTTAAAATACATCCACAAATTTTTTGATATTCTTCCCTTGAGGAGGTGGAGCTTAATTCCCCTTCATAGGTGGTCACTGGATTTAGCAGTTTGCTTCTAATGAACAGAATATGGAAAGGGAAAAACTAGTAACTCTACAGTGGAAAAACCTGGAAATACCATCTTAACCAAGTGATTAAGGCTAAAATCAACAGTAACAACTCATGGTGATATTATGTACTCACAATATAATGTGAGAAGAAGGCTACCTCATGGCTGTTATCCTTCCCCAAAACTCATAACCCCAGTCTAATTATGAGACACATTAGACAAACTCATACTGAGAGACATTCTACCAAACCAGTATGCTTCAAAAGTGTCAAGGTCAACAAAACAAGGAAAGACCAAAAAACAACCACAGGTTGAAGGAGACTAACACAAGATGACTAAGTGAATCATGGTATCCTGTACTGAATCCTAGACACAAAAAGGATATTAGTAAAAACACTTGTGAAACACAAGTCTGTACTCAGTTAATAAGTACTGTACCAATGTTAATTTCTTAGTTTTGATAAATGTACCAGATCACATGCGCTGTTAACATTAAGGACAGATGGATGCAGGGCATACGGGAATTCTCTGTACTATCTCAGCAACTCTTCAGTAAATCTAAAATCATTTCAAAAGAAAAAGTAAAAAAAACAAAAACAAGTTCCTCTTTACCACTAATTGTGACCTGAAGCCCAGTTTACTTGTCTTTTGTTTTCTGCCTTTATTATTTCATATTGTTTCCATTTTTCTAGAATATAACTGCATTTGACAAACCTCTCCTTTAGGTTTCTTTATGAGACTTCTGACTTTTAAAAATTGACTGGCAAAGTTCAAAAAAATTTATTCCCTGATCATTTCTTTATGCTGCCAATGCCACTCACATCCAAGATCTCTGACCTACAATTCTTCTAACTAAATTTCTACAGTGTTGACTGTCATTCAAAGAAACATAAACACCATCCTCTGGGAATTGAATGTGCTATATGGAGAGAAATGCTATTTTTCAAATGATTCAGTTTATTTTAAGTTCATCATAAAATAAGTATATGGAAAAATAGTCTGAAATTCAGGCTGAGGTAATAAATTTATTTCATTTATACAAGTCACACTTATGACCCTATCATCTAATGTTCATTGTATATAGAGCAGGAGACATGATGCAGCAGAACAGAAAAAGTAAAAATGGCCATCCTGTCCTCAAGTAAGTCATAAGGCTAAGTCACACACAAGTATCTCTGCCATTTTTATATGCCATGAGTCTACGCATCCTGGCACACATTTATTTCCAGTAATTGTTTCAAATGATGCTTTTAGGTGCCTTGACAATTAACACTAGATGCCTTCAATGATGGACTAGGGCATTGAAGAAAACTAGAACAGTTGTTATTTTTATATGACTAAGTTTCACTCTCATCCCTGATCTATATATTAAACATCTAAATGAGCCCCGACTCTCAGACAATTCCATTCCAAAATGTTCATTCATAGCCTCCATTTACACAAAAAAGTTACCAAGGAAGTCAACTGTCCTTACAGACTTATCCAGAATGGCAGTTCTATCTTAATTCTGCTTTGATGCTTCTTTATTATGTATCATATTATCTAAGAATGAGTTATAAGCCCTGTTTCTGGGTCAGAGGCAGTGGTAGGTTAAGGATAAAAGGATGAAATCCAGAACCAGAAGAATCAAGACAGATAAAAGGAAGAGTAGTAATAAATGACAAGTCAGTAGGGTGGTACAGATTAGGAAGTTTGAAAAAACTACAGGTCAAGAAGGAAATAATGCTCAAAAACCATCTAGCAATAAAATACCAGGAAGTATGCCCAAGCTGGAGATCAATTTGGTCAGTTAGATAAGGTTTTGGAGAAGAGAATCAGATATAGCACATAAGAGATTAGAGGACCTTTGGTTCAAGCAAAATCTGACCTCAGACTCATACAGAATTTTCACTACATCCTGCTGGAATAAGATTCACTGAGAATGACTAATCAGGGTAAGAAAAGTCCAGACTGCTGAACTGAAGTAATTCTCTTTTCCAAACCAATATTCTGAAATATACGAAGTTAAACTCATTATGTTCATCCACAAAACATAGTCTGTCTGTGCTTTTAGCTTTTTGTCTTTGAGAAAGGCACCAAAATATACCCAATGGTCTATACTTAAATCCACAAAATGCTTTTAATTCCTCACCCTTCCATGTATTTACCCGTCCATGGTAAATACATAAGGGCGCCTACCCACAAATATCTTTGGCATTCATCCCCTTTCCTCTATGTTATTGATTTAGTTTCACCTCTCATCATTTCTCAAAAGAAATTTCAATAACCTCTTAAATGTTTTCCTTGTTAAATGTCTTTTCATACTTAATTAATTTACTCAAAGCCTAGCATGATCATATCAACCACAGCCCAAAAACCTTTGACTGCTTACAGAATAAGCTTAACCTTTGGAATGAAATTGTAGATCCTCCCTGAACAGGCTGTAACACACACTTTCCAGAAAATTCACCTGCTCATTCAGACTTCATTGACATATATTGGCTCATTTAATCTTCCTGACACTCTAAACATTTCCCTATATCTACACAATTACTTACATTACTCCTGTTCTAAGTAATTCGCCTTGCCCTCACTTTCACTTGTGAAAATCCTCACCGTCCTTTATAGTTTAGCTTAAATGCCACTATGCCTATCAATCACTTACTATCTCTGATCAAATATTCTTCTGTCTCTATACTACCACACATGATATTTACCTCCTTACATCATACTAATCACATTGACTTTCTTCATCAATTGACTGTCAGCCACGGAGATGAGAAGGCCTCTCTGGTTAAGCTTTCTATGAGTCAGCAGTTATTGGGATTGAATAATTAGACTGAGCAATTTGGAATGACATAAGAATTAGGATAGAGGACCAAGAGAAAAACAGAATAAGGAATGAATGTAAGGAAAGATTTTATAAAAAGAGAACAATCTCTAGAATAGATGATTCCCTAAAATGTACCTAACCTGAAGAGATAAAACCAATTGCTAATAGTAAAAACAACTGATTTCGAGCATATGACACTGAAAAACTTATGGGCTTCCTCTTGTTGCTCAAAATAGTGCTTCTCCTTGGACTAGCAAGATTATCTACTTTTGACTCTCAGTAAAAGTTACCAATAGTCATTAGTCAGTAGATACCAGAAGCTACGTGGAGGTGGCTGCTCTTAATAAACTTTCCTAAAAGAATCAGGTGCTTCCAAATATTTTCACAGGTACGTGCCAAACTAACCAGGATAAGAAAAATATCAATGTTATACGCCTTTTACAGCTTTTTATTTTAAGATTATTCTCATCTAAGGGGTACTAAATAGGATATCCAAACTAACTCATCTCTACTATCATAGGCAATCACATTGGAATAGTGGCAACCAAACCACCTGACTTTCATCCTCAGGTGTTTGACTCACCCTGTGTTTTTTGGGCTATATTGCCAATGCTAAGAGGAAACCACTTGCTTTAATTTCACCATAACATAGATACAATCAAGAGATAATTTTTCAAGAAAGAAAATAGGAACAAAAATAGAGACCCAATCAAGGGAAAAAGAAAAAAAGCATTTTCTAAAACCCTCTACTTTCAGGAGAGTGAAGCTATGGGGGACTTTTCAAATTCTACTGCTTCCAGGCCCTCAACATCTATCTCCTCTCTCTCTCCCTCACTAATTAAAAGCAGATAAACCTATCCCTTTAGTTCAGTTACTGTAGCAGAGACAGTACTATCAACCACGTATTCCACGTGTTTCACTACATTACCCAAACTCCCTGAAATTATGTGAGGACTTGTGAATAGTTCTAACAAATGGACTATGATCATACACACTCATTCTGACAAAGCGTGGAGATGAGCTCTCCTACTGGTTTCTTTGCTCATCACAGTGACTACGGAGATGACAAGACAGAAGTGATGAGGATCACTCAGTCATTGTATGAAATCTTGGAAAGGTACTGGGAGTCACAGTGAATTTTATACCTGTGAGAAATGAACTGCTGTGTTCAGCTGCGTAGGTATTAGCATAATGTGTTACTGCAGAATATCCTAACCTTCTCTGTCTGATACAGTTAGATTCTGATTTTTGAGATAGTAGGGAGATTCAACATGTACTGTTCATATTTATGGTGCTTACAGATAACTAATCAACATTTTGGAAAATCTACTCTGGAAATAGAACACATCAAAAATTTTTATAAAAGGGTTCTTTCCACATACATTGTGTGTACATTTGTATTACATATGCAAGGGTTCTCAATCCTGGGCACTAAATATTTTAAGAGAAATAGAGAGAGAGAGAATAGTTATGCAAGCCTCTCAACTCACACCAATTAAATCAGAATACCTGGTCTTGAGCCTCAGAATCCAGATTTTTCAAAGCTAATATGATTCTAGTTCAAAGTGATGGTTAATAACCACTGCTATATGGGGTAAAGTTATAGTCTTGGGTTGGTTTCTCAGTTTTGGGATAAACATACTTTTGCCATAAGTCAAAATTTCAGGAACAAACTTTTTAGTGTATACGTTTCTATAATAAATAATAATAATAGTAATAACAACAATAATATAGGTATACATATCAACTACTCCTCTTTATTTCCAGAATATCATCTAACTCATATTTTTAGAAAGAAATTGTCTGAATCCAGTAAACATGCAAATCAGTAGAAAGACATAGATTTAGAGTCAAAGAAATGTACGTCCTAATATGAGTCCTTTACTTACTTACCATATGTCCTCAGGCAAATTCCTTAATCTCTTTGATGTCAGTTTCTTCTTCTGGAAACTTGAGATAATATCTTTATTAAAGTGTTGCTCTAGAATTACATGAAGTAATTTGCATAAAGCAATAGTCACACTATCTTAAAGTTCCTCAACAAAATTAGGTAACTACATAAAATCAAGGGTACCAAATTGGTCTTATGACTTGATAATACATTTCAGACTAGTCCGTCAATGCTGGAACTTCCAAAATTGGAAGTCTATTCTTTTGGTTAAGGATATACTTTCTGCTTAAGTCTCATATATACTTTTGAATGGTAACACATTATTCCTTATTAAGAGTGTATTCCCTTCCAGCATTGTGTCCATGTTCTCTTAAGGATTCTATGTTGAGAGCAGTCCTTGAGAGAAAAAAAATATTGGGAAAAGAACGTGGCCACTGGTTTCCTGGAAAACAGAGAGTAAAATGGCACTAAAGCAGAGAAATGACTTAGAAAAAGGTATTATCTTTGTTTCTAAAATTACATTTATAGAAATTTGGCCTACAAAGAAAGTGCTCTTAAGGTTATTTGAGTATTTTTGGCACTATTCATTCTCATTAAGCTCTTGGCTCTTCTTTGGCAATCTTCCATTCCATCTGAGACCCTTGTGTAGCGCCAAGTACTATAACCTGGATTTGTAAAATACCCTACCTTCAGAGAGCTGTCATTACAGTTGGTGGGAGAGGGTCAATATAAAACTAACTAGTAATAAGAATACAATAAGAATATAAAGGAATATGAACTTATACTTTAACAGAGGTATCAGCAGTATGCTATGAGAGAAGAAAGAAAACTTGATAATGACATTCACCAATTAAAGGAGTAAGTCCCCATCAAATAAATTTCCATTTCTTTTTATCATCCAACAAAATAAGAAAAGAAAGTGTTTATGGGGGAAAGAAAGGAGTAAGAAAGAAGGGCTGGAAGAGAAATATTGTTTTGGCTGCCCCAGATGCTTAAGGTCATTAACATGAGATAATTGACTCCACAAGATGAAGGCAAAGATCCAAACCACTTGCTCCATTCATAACAGATGCTCAAGCTTTTGAAAGATTGAATCAATGAGTAAATGTGTTCTGAGTCACCCAGCACTGACTTTTTCAGTCTCCTTAAGCCTGACCAGTAATTATTTGCCCCCAAATCTCTGGTAGTTTTGCGAATTTACGGATTGTTGAATTAAATTTGACAGAATCTGCAACACTGGCTCTAGAAACAACCTTGTAAAATAATATTCGCAAAAAGCATTTATGAAGATACAATTTTTTGAGAAATACAGCAAAAATAACAAGGACGAACGTAAGTCCCAAAAAGGTAGAAACAAGAATTTACACACACACATGCACACACAATCTAACTTAAGGACTACAAACACTTAGGAAAATAAATAGTTACTCATGCATTTGACAGCGTATAAAAATAATTTTTTCATGGGGCCGGCCTGGTGATACAGCGGTTAAGTGTACATGTTCCGCTTCGGTGGCCTGGGGTTCACCGGTTCAGATCCCAGGTGCAGACATGGCACCGGTTGGCAAGCCATCCTGTAGTAGGTGTCCCACATATAAAGTAGAGGAAGATGGGCATGGATGTTAGCTCAGGGCCAGTTTTTCTCAGCAAAAAGAGGACTGGCAGCATATGTTAGCCCAGGGCTAATCCTCCTCAAAAATAATAATAATAATAATTTTTCCTAGTCTGTTTCAATTTTGAAAAAATTACCACACCCATTACAGGACATGGTACAAAAGAAATAATTGCATTTAATATTCTTATAAAGTGCCCGGTGGCTTCAAGAGTGCTACTGAAAGTTAAGGAGATATGTGCAAAAGGAATTGGAGATGTGATTCATTTTGTTTGTCTGGTGTACACTTCTTCACAATACAAATGCAGGGAAAAAAACATTAGCAGTGAAGACATATTTAGGTTGTTAACATTTATATTCATTTAATTTTTTTCATAGGAAACTTTTCTCTAAGAAACTTGAACTGTTGCTTTTTGAGTAAGTCAAGTCATTAAAAGAGCCTAATGAGGAAAAGAATCAATGGCCCAGAAGAACTGAAATTAGAATTAAGAATTAATTGATTTTGAAAAATCAGATTCAAAAGGAATATTAAATGCAATTCCTCTAGAATCATTAAGCTTATAGTAATAAAATGAGTGAGTATTGCTTCTAAAGTGGAATATTTTGATTAGATAAGTTTCAAATTTCAAGAGCTTGGTTTTGAAGAAAGTTTCTCTGAGAGACATCAATAACGTCTTCCTTCATTAGTGAAAATAGCATAAAGCCAATGAGGGGAAGCTCCTTCGCTGGAAGAAAAGCAAACTCATGATTTGATATAATCACTATTTTCATATAAAAGTATGCATATTGTCATGTGTTATAGGTACAGATACATTCTAATTATAAATATAAAATGATTAATTTAGCCTTTCAACCTCTTTTCCTATCTTGTCTTTGCTTTGACATGTAAATTAGATTTTCATATTTTGCTTTCCCATTAAAAATCAGTCAGTTATAGTCTAATATATTGCTGTTAAAAGACTGAAACAAAGAGTAAAGCCATTCTGCAAATACTTTCAAATTATTTCCTACTGGAAAGTATAATCTTGCCATTGTGCTCTAAAACCAGAGAATATTCACAACTAATGTTGGGAAATTAGTCATCCTATTGTAACCATCTTTATAGTTTATGAAGTATCTTAGATGAGCAAATGTGTTTACGCAATTTGGTTTGATAATTTACAGAAAATGCAAAACTTCATATAAGTACCAAAAATAATAGGTGTTGCATAGAAGGACTCTAAGAAAGCTTTATTGAATTTTATAGATTTATCATTTAAAAGCCAAGAGTATATGATAGGATAAAACTGTAGGCATTTTAAGTGCTAAGAAGCTTGATAAGCATACATTCAAAAAAGAAAGAAGAATCTATTTAGAAAAAACTGAATTCTCTGCATTTCTCTGTGTCTGTCTTTGTCTCTCTGTCTGTCTGTCTCTCTATATATATACACACACATACACACATATAAAATTGTCTGCACAACAGACTAGCTGAGTGCATTGTTAATTACATCTAACCAAAATCACTGACGGTATACAATGAAGTCAATACAAGAATAGTTCATAAAAATGAAATTGCTATACAGTTAATATTATATTTTCAAATTACATACGGTTATATTAAATCTGGAGGGCATTTTCTTGAGTGTAACTCAAGGTTATTATTTCTTTGAAAACCTGTCTAAACTTTTCACATTTACACTACTTACATGAACATTTAGAGGAGGAACACATTTCCTCTACCAACTCTGGATCCTTCTGGCCAGACAATGAATCAAATTCACATGAGACAGAATAACAGGAGAAAATTAAACAAAGTTTTATAACATGTATACATGGGAGAGACCCAGAAAAACTGAGCAACTTGGCAAAATGGCGGAAGTTCTCACCTTAAATACCATCCTCAGCTAAAGACAAAGGAGGATGTTGGGGGTGGAGGGAGTCAGTTATAGGAAATTACCAGAAAAGCACAGTAAACAAGACTAAGGTTATTATTCGGATTTAAGCCCTTGCCTTCTACATTGATAAGAGTTTTTACAGACAAGGTCATCCCCCCTTCTTCTTGGTACAGAGAGGGAGACACCTTTACAGATGGAGATTTCCTTTACAAGTGTAAACATCTCTTTAGAAAGGGTTAAATTCTACTTTTCAGAGTTTCTCTCATGTCTGTAGTTTTTAAAAGCAACCAGCCCAATATAATCCTCATGCCAAAGAGATGTGTCTTGGGGTGGCCAATTCCAGGCCCCCACAAACACAACCCACTATATTGTATGATATTAATACATTATAAAACAAAGTAATACAATACAACAGTAATATGAAGAACTTTCTTTCCCCACTCAAACAAGTCTCTTATCTTACCAACAACAAAAGTTATAGTTAACATGTCCGGAAATGGTATGTTTAGAATACTAATTTTAAATGGTGGTTATTATAAATCTTATGCAAGATGATATCAAAGGAAATCAATTTTTAAATAGTAGAATGTTGCTAAACCATAAAATCTCTTCCACAGGTTTAAGTGGAACTTTAAGATATTGCTTTGCCTCAGAGTAATCACTATGATCATCAGTTATCAACATAATAGGTAGGTTTTCACTGAATTGAGGTCCTGTAGAAGTAAGCCCAGGCACTATTCTTGCCATATTGAGCAGTAACAGTGCATGATGGATGTTTCCAGCTAATTTGATAAAGAGAAAGATGATGTCAAAGTATTGGATAAACAAAATAATTCTATACACTTTTAATCAGAATTTCTGAAAAGGTATACATTTGTGTGCCTATTTTCGGTTGAGGCTGGAACTAATTCTTCCATTATCTGAATTCAAAGATGTCTTCAGAACATCTCATTTCTATCATTCCCATCTTAAGTAACCCAATCTAAAATCTCCCCTGAAACTGGATGAGACTTTTCGCTGCTCCCACAAATACCACATGCTCAATCTGTACTTTTTGCTTTGCTCCAACTCTTCGATGTTCATAGATTAACCTAAAACCTCCTTTGTTGCCTAAAAATCTTGAACCAAAAAGTTCTATTTTTTGATTATTGAGAACATAAGCTCATGTGTTAGACTCCTTGTTTTCCAAATCTTGCTGTATTCCTCAGTCACTGAGTGACTTTGGACAAGACAATTAGTTTTCTAAGCCTCAATTTCCATTTTTGTATTTTGAGAATTAATATTTCAGCTTTACTTCTTTCAGACTTTGTTTTAAGTGAAATAATATAGATCGAGAGCCCTCAATGTTAACTATTATTATCTTACTCTTCTGGTTCACTATGATCTACTCCCTTCTTTTTTTTTTTTTTTTTTTGAGGAAGATTAGCCCTGAGCTAACTGCTGCCAATCCTTCTCTTTTTGCTGAGGAAGACTGGCCCTGAGCTAACATCTGTGCCCATCTTCCTCTACTTTATATGTGGAACGCCTACCACAGCATGACTTACCAAGCGGTGCCATGTCCGCACCCGGGATCTGAACCGGCAAACCCTAGGCCACCAAAGCAGAACATGCAAACTTAACCGCTGCGCCACAGGGCCAGCCCCTATTCCCTCCTTTACTCTCTGTGTTGGTTGTTTCCTGTGTCACTTGACATACAGATATTTACTTGTGTCATCACTAGATCATAGATTTATTGCAAGCATTGACTCTACTTTATATTTCAGAGAAATTACTCTTGATAACAGTTCTTCCACTGTAAAAACAGACAATACATGGCATCTTAGTACACTTTTGCTGATATCCTTGTGGCTACGGTGGAACACAATGGCTTAAATAATTGGCAATAATAATAATAACTATAATTTTTTAATTAAAATATAAAAAAGTATGCCAGGAAATTTAGAGTACTTCATTTTATTTGATTCCCACAAAACTTACTCTAAGTCACACAGCTAGTGTATTGAAACTAGGGTAAAAATATTGCTGTAGGTCATTCCCAAACCAAAACCCTGTGGACCTAGACATTAGAAAATCAGGATAGGTAAGAAGATTTCCTCTGTATTTATAGAATTATACATCTTTAACTCCATCTATGGTAATCTTAGAACACATTAGCCATGCCTTACAACCTGAGCCCTATCAGTAAAAGTTATTAACCAGTGTTCTGATTTAGGTAAAGAGAATCAAAGCCTGAGGTTTTTTTTGTGTGTGTGCGTGGTTTTTCTGCTTTTTAATGTGGTAAAGTGGTTGTCAAAGCAAAAGTCTTATTTTCTCTGGAAGCAGTTTGAAATAGATAAATGAAACTTAAGTAAAAATTGTAGGGTTAAATTCCAAAGATACTGGCTGAGTAACCGAAGGCTGTGTTTAAAAAAGTAGAATAAGAAGATTTTGTTTTCATGCCCTAGTTATACCACTTGATGTCTAAGTATATTATTAAAGAAATAAAGGACAGTTACCTTTTTTAAAAACTAACACAAACATACAAGTTGCTTTGCATCTCTGAAATACATCTGCATTGAGACTGAGTTTAAAAAAAGCAAACATTTACTGGAAGCAATAGATGCATAGCTCAGATATATTTGTAGAGCAATTTTATATTTGCCCCCAGAGGACAATTGGCTTTGTAACCAATATAATTTATCATAGAATGACAAGATGGGAATGAGCTTGAGATTCCATAAACTCCATTTTTTCCTCCAAATAGAATCCAGACTAATTTATCTGAAGCAGACAAGAGTATTTCAAAGTAACCAAAAGGTTCTAATATGGACTGCTACCTTGCGGACTGCACTGTAGTGCTGTTAGAGAATAAACTGGTCATTGATGCCCTGGCATGAAAAATCGGTTAGTATGAGAATCCCTTCCTGGGGAGGTAAGACTTCATTCTACACAAGGCACCCATCACTGGTGTGATTCAATATGTCACTTGCTCAATACAAAGCAGGAGCAACTATTTTTACACTGAAAATCAAAAGCAAAAACAAAAATATCATTGGCTTCAATGAGCCAAATAAACTCTCACAGAATCCATGTTTTTACTGAATACTCAATCCATTTTGTTCAGACTCCACTCAGGACTTACTTTTTTTTTACCAAAGCAAACAAACAAAAAATAAAACAAGTTTCTATTGCTGCATCACCATGCATAAACATAGGATCCAGCATGCTGAGGTCAAAGGTAATTAGTAAAAAGCAACAATAAAAATATGCGCTGGGCTTTGGCCAAAGAGCATTATAGATTTTAATTCATTTAACTCAATTCCTTGCAAAGAGAGAGAAAATACATTCCTCAAAAAATGAGTATGTAGTGACATGCATTTTGCAGAGATTAACAGGAAATAAAATTCCATGGAAATATCCGATATAAAAACTATGTTATTTAATAAATTTTGAATAATTATGAATCTAATGACTGAGAATATGTTAGTTTTGACGTAAAAGGTGGCAACCATTTTCAAATTTGAATTTTTCTACTCAACCATATTTACTAAGTCAGTTCTATATTATAGGTTTCCTATCAATCCCAGGGACTCAGTGGTGAACCAGAAAGGTACGACGCTGCCTTCATGAAGAGTGTACACAATAGCTCAGGACTCACAGAAGTTGATGAGCAGAACACAGAAGACCTAACCTGAAGAAATTCCATTTCCATCCTACCCCTATGCTAATACTTTAAATAATCTATGTAAAATTATAGAAAACTAAAAATTCATATCAGAATCTGCTGATAAATCATTTGTACTTTTGAAACATACTTATGGTTATGTTATATATACAGAAAATATATATATTTATTATTATTCTGTATTGTATTTTGAGACATCAAACTTTCAAAAATTTGACTTACAACCACATTTCTTTATATTTTACAGAATTTTCCTGATAACTACATGTCAGGTGTGTCACATGAAAGCCTCTACCAAAATAAATATCATATTATCATCTCCAGAAACGTTATTTTCTTTCTTTATTTTCACTAATATCTTAGTGTTTTCATCTCTACCTTCAAAAATATTAGAGTTGTGCTTTCAGTCATCAGATCACATTTAGCTCTCAAAATTTCTGAAAGTAACTATTAATTAAAAGATGTTTCCATAATTGGATGCTTAAAAAAATTGACTAAATATGTTCAATTTTTGGCATAGTTTTATCTTATGTACATGTATTTCCTGAAACTGGGCTAGGGAGCGATGAGCACTAGCATGTAGGTTGGATTGGCCATCTACCAGAAATTCCATCAGCGATATTCTTCCCTAGTAGTCTCTCTAAGATCTTGACAAAAGAGTTAAAGATGTGCAAAACATAGTAATGTGGACGTCTAGTCAGTCTGCACCTCTTAAATTGCTCTTGCTGAATCTTTAGATTTCATAACTGCTATCTCTAATATAAGTCAGATGAGAGAAACGTGTGGAAGAAATATAATCTTATATTTCACCCCACAAACTAGAGGCACATTAGATATTTGAAATATTTGAGTAAAAACAGTGTTTTCACGAAAAACAAAAAGCCTATGTCCCCAAATAAAGTTATTTCAATAAGATTAATTAGAGAAACACTTCGAAGGATGCTATCAGAGTGACACGGGATAAACTAGGATAAAACATATATAGTAAATTGAAGAGGTAATTTGGCTTAATGATTGAAAAGCAAATATTTTCCTCGTAAAGTTAAAGATGATATTGTACTGGGATTAGAAGGCACAGGAAGTTATATTATTATTCCATATCAAAAACAAATCTAAATCTGATCTCTGTTTTTCCTTATATTTATTTTCAGCCTTTAGTTTATTGATAAAATATATATAATATTATATTCAAGTCAGTTGTTCATGTAACTAGGTTATTTAACATATTGTTAGTTTGTGTATGTGTGTGTTTATACACAGAGAAGCTATAATGAAGTCTTTTTTCCATACGATCTCAGATAGATTTTAACTCTCAATTTGGAACAATTTGTAAGAACATCTATTTCCACTGAAGGTCACAACTTTAAATTTCATGATTACCAAGGGAAATCTGATGAACTGACAGTAAATTCTTGATTTTCATTCAGTTACCTCATTTCTATTGATTGTTCTCTGCAAAGCCCTTCGCTACTGCATTCCACTTTCACTCTCATGCTAATAGGTAACCACTTTTGCCTGCTTCCAAGAAAAGTAAGGGCTTGCCAAGAAAGAGTTTAGGAAATTTAATTTTGAAAATAGTGTCCCAAACATAACAGCATTCTTAACATGGACTGTTTTACTAGACAGACTGACAACTACCTATTCAACTCACTGACCCAGACAGAGCTATAAATTATAGTGAGAAATACTAGCAGGATGATGGCCAAATTTTTGACCTTATCTTTATGTTGTCAAATAGAAGCATTACAATGTTTATTCTGGTAATGGTCTCACGTGGATTATTTTTGCTTCAATCTCTTAATCTACAAATTGTAACTATTTTTCTAGTTAGTTAATGCGTGCATTGATCCCAAGGAGAACATAACACCAGATTTTGGAAAATTATAATCATGTTTGTATTTTTGACATGACTTAATTAAGAACCTCTCATACATGATACTAGGTGTCAAAGGCTTCCCATATGCTTTCTGCTGACACCCTGAACCAGCTATCCAAATAAACAGATTTAATGAGCTACATGTGGTTACTATAGAAAACTAAGTGAAATATAAGAAATCTTTCCAACTAAGAATAAAATTGATCAGTGTGAATTTGTGTAAATACTAAATTATATATTCCTTTTGGAAACAAAATTTTACGAATAAGCCTAAGTAGTAAAACTAAACTAAATATTATTTATTAAATATTTATAGATCATTTAAAAATAAGTAAATAATAATTTGTGATTTTTAAGTAAGTTTTAGTGTAGAAATTTATTTTTCAGGTTTGACATCAGTATTTTAAATATTCTTTCTTTAAATCTATGTGCTTATTCAACTTAAAAAATTAATAGAAAAATCAGTGATGTGTTTCTACCCACTCATGTTCAAATTTTCCAAAAAGATGTATTAAAGACTTAAGGAGATTTTATTTTACTCCCTAGGTATTATGTGGAAAATAGATGTTTTTGTCTGCATGAGTGGAAGGAAGAAAAATCAAATAAAAATGTTTGTTTGTGATATATAAATATTTAAAAGATAAGAAAGTCTTCACAGTGATTTCACGTACTATCAAATTAGACTGAATATCTAAAAATGTAACTTAGTATCCTGTGAGAGCTTTCAAGTTAGAACTGCTTCCCTTCTGAATGTTTTGCTATAATTGTGATGAATGGCCAACTAGAGCAAAAGTTCTAAAATAGAACTTAAATTTAATTAGCCAATGAAAAGTCTAAGTGCTGCCATCATATTTCATGACTATAGTCAGTTCCATAATTTATAGTATAGTTATGGGAAGGAGACCTTTACTCATATATAAACTAATCTGCAATATTTTAAGGGACAATCAACATGCCCTGTAGTCAGTGACTTTTTTAAATAAATATAACAATAGCAAGATACAATCTGCTGACATGCTTATAACACAATCTGTGATGATTCTTAACTCCTGAGCCTTGAATCCATCTATTTGATTTCCACCTGGTAAACTTTCAGTTTTAGCTCCACATTGCATATAGGACAAAGTCAAAGAGCTTTAACAGGGCAACACACCTACATGACCTAGGCCCAGCGTCATCCCTCACCACTCTAAAATGTTCCTGCAATATCAAAAGGCATGGAGCCCTCCCACGCTAGGCTCTTCTTACTTCAATGCCACACCTCTCAAGTATTCCTCCGTTGAGGCTCTCTTTAGTTTCTTGTTCACTTGATTAACTGAGTCATATACAGTAAGGCTCAGCAAAAACTCACCTGGAGTAACCTTCCCTGATATTTCTGAACTGGAGTATTCTAACCAGTCTTATCTTCTTCCCAGCCTCAGAACCTAGGCATACTTCCAATACGGAATTATAATTTATTTCTCTATTAACAGCACATCATGAATTAATAGAAAGCATAAATAATTCATCTTTCTTAGTGCCTTTAATCTGGCTATGTATATATAATGGTTCTATATATATAGTGGTTCTATATAATACATATATAATATACATAACTATTAAAAGGAAATATACACCAACTGCGTAAATCAAGAATTCTCGGGAAAACAGAAACCACACTTTCCTCATAGAAAAAAAATTAATTGAGAGAGTAGTATGCTTCCCAAAATGCTGGAAGGACAGGATAATGAAGATCAAGAAGGTTGATCCAGACAGTTTTGATGAAATTGGATAGTTTTAGAAATCACAGGAAAACCACCAATTAGGTCACAACTACCTGCACAACTAACATAGGTAATTTCCAGGAAACTCCTGAGGGATGCATGTCTATCAGTGCTCTTGAGCATCCTTGCCACTGTTGGAAGTTACTAGTATGGCTTTTCCTTCTTTTCTGCCTTTCAAATATCAAACGAGTATCTGCCAGAATCTAACCTAGATTCTTGCTAGCAAGGACTCTGAGAACATAGTTCCCAATCTTTCATTTCTTGTGATAATGCAGAGACACAATGCTACTGAGCTGCCAAGAGACAATCAGGCACGTTCCATCACTTTAGCTATAAGCATCCCTACAGCTCCTTCTATCCATATCTACATTCCAAATAATATTACATTCCAAATAACAACAATTACAACATCAGCATTCTTCACTATAATGATGTAACCACCCTTAAACAAAATATCCTTAAACAAACAAAGACGTGCTTACCCTTTCCAACTCCGAACTGAATAGTCCATTAACCTGCGGTTCTGAAGCAACTGAACTATTACCATGGTCATGTCTAAAAGGACAAAGGAATGGAGTGAATATAAAACAAGAGGATCTGTAAGGTCAACTATCCACAAAGCAGCAGTGACATTCAGGACAGGGGAGCAGTTAGCATGAAGCAATACTAAAGGGAGAGTTCTGGAACACAAACACTCTCTTCCTCCTTCAGATCTTTTACCAGGAGTCCTCTATTGGCCGAAACCAACCAGGAATCAGAGATTGTTGACATGGTTTATACCATTCAGCATCCTAGAACAGAGTAAAGATTGGAGATGGTGAAGAGTAGATCAGGAGGGGCAAATGAAGATATGCTTTAAACTAAGGTTAATCACTTAGGAGTGGATGCCAATATACAAGTACTGGAGTACATTCTACCTCTGCATTGGTTCAATGTCAGAAGGAATCAAGTGGTAGTCTCAGCATGCAGTTTGGTAAAAACATTGTTTACCATAGTGGAATTTGAAAACTAAAATTTTTAGACCAACAGTATTTAATCCTGTGGAGATGAGAAGCAACACAGGTGACTAGCTTATTAGAATCAATAGATAGAGAGCCACTCTCACGTTTGTCCTTGGTTCCTGGACTCATATTTTCCAGTTATAGGAGAAAGAGAACCATTTATTGGCTGCTGGCTCAAAGCATATACTGCACTTTGTAGGACATCCCTCCATCGTCAATAAGTATATTAACAGTCTTTAATAGGCCAACAATTTCTGCTTGATAGGGTATATGGTGGTAAAACCTCTGAAACTTAGAGAGTGAACCAACTGCCTGACTAATTTTCCTCTATGATTACTTCCTTGGTTAGGAGGGATATTGTACAGGATACTACTATCTTCTGCCTGTACCCCAGGCTTAGTCTCACAGAAAACAATGAACATACTTCTTAGAAACATATATAATAATACAGGGGATTTACTGGGCCCTAGGCTCTTCATAAGAAGAGTAAGAATATGGTGTAATGTCTAGTTTATACTGCAGGCTACCGAATCAACTGTCAATGTACGTGTGTGCTGCCAAGATAAAGATTCAACGATTTTAGTCTTAGGGTATCTATTCAGATTCTTATCATAAGAACAATTAGTCTCATGACTGAACTCACCATTTCTCAGGTCCACCTATCATGTACAGGCTTCTGTGCAGAATGCTAGAGAATATCTCACTGAGAGAAAACTTGCCACTGCACAGTGGTTTATGGGTGACTAGCTGAAGGACTTATCAGTCCTCACAGCTTGCTGAGATGAAAAAAGTTCCTTTTAGATCATACATATGCCTTAATGTAAGTATGCTGCTTCTTTTCCCATATAGCTGACTAAAACGGACAGAATCAAACCAGGCACATTATGATAACCCTAGTTCACACCACTAAAGATGGGAAATTGATTGGATTAAACTTAATTTATACTAATTTATTTTATTGCTCTAAAACATAAAAAAACCTCAAGATGTACATAAACTCCTCTGGACAGTTAAACTTTGGTACTGGTTCATATGCTGAAATATCATCCGATCCTTTTTATTAGAGGGTAATAAAATAATTAGAAGATCCAGTCTTAGTGTCTCTTTGAAAGTAAGATGCCTATTGGCAAAAAGACAGTAAAAACAGCTCATTGATTATTATAGCAGAATTAATAAATTACTAATACACAATCTTCACTATACAAACTTATACCCAGTAGTTAGTTGTAACAGAGACCATATGCTCTACAAGGCCAAGACTTATACCCAGATGATAACCAAGGTAAGCTATATCAAATATTTGATTTTAAAAATTAAGTCAAAAAATATTATGATGTAAATGATACCAAAAAAAAGTAAACATTAAGTAAATTGGAACATTCCAGTTGTTTATTATAGTAGTAGTTATAAAATTGAGTCAAATTGGGTTGATTTTTAACACATGCCTCTGCAAAATTTAATGTAGCTATAATAATTTATCTTCTTTAGGTAGGAAAAAAGCCACACAGGCCTCAGTCTCTGGTTATTATTCATATCTACTATATTTATCCTATTCTACAAGAAGAAAAGATCAAAACAAACTTCTGGATAAGAGGCAATACCAATATTCATGATTCAGTTGTGACAAATAAATAGTTGCAAGAATGTCACACTTACCATGCATTCAATACGATTTCAGTAAAAAAAAAAAAAAGCTTCATAAGGAGATTAGATTGCTATCATTAAATAGTTAACACTGTGCTAAAATTAAAAGTTGCATAAGTCAAGGAAGTTAACCAGTAGAAATCTGAGATTCAAAAGAGAAAGTGATCAGCTTCTGGCAGAAGACGAACAGCTAAAGACATGCCTTTACCTCCACTTCTTTCTGATACTTCAATAAAATACAGCACAGGTGTAAAGTACAAACTCAAAAGGGTCAAGGCAAGAGATAAAATAAAAAGAGGCAACAAAAGTTGTCTGTTTTTACCCTTTGCCTTTTGGAAAAACTGCAAACAGTAATATGAGAAGTTACTGACTTTTCAGAACAAATAACTTCTCAGAACTTTTAAGAATATTTAAGTCCCTACATGGGCATAAACTGATAGGAAGCAAACAGATTTTCCGGCAGGACCCCAGAGATGCTCAGGAAGTGCAGGAACCAGGAGCCACAGAAAGTGCTAGTGAGTTGTGAGGTTGAAATTCACATTTGAGTAGTTTGTGGAAAGAAGTTGACCTTCCACCCACATTCCATATACTCTTTCTCTTATTAAGCAGAAAATTTGAGTTTTGTATTAGAGATTACAGCCACAAAACTAGAGCCTGCTGGTCAGACTCGTCCAGCCACTAATTTTGTAAGTAACTAATGGAACACAGCCACGCCTATTCCTTTGCATACTGTCTATGGCTGCTTTTGTGTGGAGTTGAGTAGTTGTAACACAGACTGTGTTCTGCAAGGCCAAAAATATGTACTATCTGGCCCTTTACAGAAAAAAGCTTGCCAACCTTTGGTCTAAAGAAATAAACTAGAGGGACCCAAACTGAGGTTCACCTAAAAAAGGAATGAAAACAACAAAGGGACAGATGGAAAATAGAGGGATAAAATATAATTCTACACATTATACAGTGAGAATTTCCAAACCCCTTCCTCTGTCCTCTGCTGAAAACACCAACCCAGGCTAACACATCTAGGTAGGGATATATATATATATATATTCGCTTGTTTTTGACAAAATGAGTACTTCAGGTTTTATTTTTTTAATAAAACAAATTAGTATGACAGTTCCAAGGTAAAACATTAACCAATTTTGAACTGATTAGTGATAATAGCACACAAGTCAATCCTTCCTCAGGGAAACAGTCTTCTCTCTGATGCCCTCTTTGGTCACAGTGCAGATCCTGAGTGTGTCCCTGGTGTACACAACCCTATTGGTTGCAGAAATGAAGATGTCTCTCCCCAGCCGCATGGCTCTGTCTAAGGACAGTGAGACACGTTCCAAGTTCTGCATGTTCTTAAAACTAACCTGGTTATAAAGCAAGGGCTGTAGCATGGCACTTGCTGAGCCTCCAGCCTTGAAAGAATCTTTCTGGTAGGACCCTGTTGGTTATCAAGAGGACATGACAGCTGGTTGACCCACAAGTGGGACTCAGGCAATCAGAGGCTGCTTAATCCCTCTCCTGTCCTTGGAATGTATCATCCACCCACTGTTCCTGCGCTAAGAGTTACTTCAAGGACACAGCCATGAGACAGTAATGTGATATTGAGACCATCTGGACTGTATTATGTCACTGATCCCTGTGAAGACCTCTATATAGACTCAAGAGTCTGACAGGTGGGTGTGGAAATCTACTCATCTTAGGACCACCCAAGACAAGCCCTATATATGAGTTCCCTTGCTTATTAAAACTGCCACCTACAAATCTGGATTGGTGTGACTCTTTCTTCAGTCTCTCCTTGCCCTCCATGTATCGGGGCCAGTTTCAAATTTTCCCCCCGGGGAACTTCCAAGATTGCGAACCAATAATCGGTGAGTCAGCCAGGAGTCCAAGTGAATGGGTCTTGGGAAAGAGGCATCCAAGGGGGAAATCCCAGGTTGACCATCAACCTCTATGTGGGGACGTGTGGCCTGTATGCAAAATGCTTGTGAACAGCCACATGAGTATGGGGACACCCTGGAAATACCGGCTGGTCTAATGCGCTTGTTTGAGAAACTGCATATAGCAAAGAACAGAAATGAATGGCTGCCACAGGGGGCTCACCTTGACTGTGGGCAGTTCAGCTGGCCACCAATGCCCAACCAGAGACTGAAACTGAAGTTAGAGAAGGGCATAAAGTTGTCCACTACTCTGCTAGCTTCGGGGCTAGCAGACAATGTGGCAAAGCAGGATAATAAGTTGGAAACCTTAGCATGCTGTTTTGCAAGCTAGGAGGGCACAAACTGCTGCAGATTAAGGTCCAAGTGCTTGTGACAAAGGCTGATTGGGACACTAATAGGTGGAATCTTTGGTAAAGTGAGGAGAGAAAAAGAGAAGGATGCTGTGGTAACTGACAGTGAAACGAATAAAGTACCCTACGCCATCTGACCACTAATACAAAGGAAAGCAAAAATCTAGCAAAAACAACCCCAGCCGGTGAGGCAGCCCCCAATTCAGGAAACGTTCATGATAAGAGAATAAATGCCCACTGGGCTTAATGATACAGCTGCCAAGTTCTAGTGAAAGGCCAGGAAAAGTACCAGATATGGCTAGTGTAGCTATAGGATACAGGGGATGATGGCATTTCTCTGACTGGGCAAGAGACAGAGAAAATGAGCAACATCACCACACACCCTGCCCTTCAGCACCTGCATGGGGCTTGGGGGATTCAAGGGACTCATTCCCTTACAGAATGAATTATTCTAGCCTTCAGGGAGGCTGACCCAATGTGTGGGATCTCCCTGGGCACGGTGGACACAAGAAATCTATAGGGGATATAGAACAAATTCTTACGGAGTTGGGAATGAGATAGACCGTCTATGCCCCTGTCTTTGAAGGCCCTGATAGGGTCATAGCCACTGCAGGAATGAAAGCCAAAATACTCCAATTCGCCCTAATAACTGGTATGGGATGCTGATATCCATACTGAGCGCAGTTGTAGGACAAGACATCCATGATCTTGGGCAGTCCACTGCTGAGCTGGGGGAAACTGACAAATTTCAAGAATGGGTACAGGCTGTGGGAAAGACCTGACACAGAGTGGGAGCTCTAGAATCCAAAAGTCTATCCCAATCAGCTGTAAAGGGTCCATCAAAAGTAACCCGGAAACAAATGGGGTTTGACCTCATTGCTCCTGGGACAACACCTGAAAAGATAAGAGTGGTAACCCAATGCTGTGTTGATCGGCCTGTGGAAAGCCTTATAACCTGAACAGCAGTTCAGACCTGCCCCTACTGCCCCTATCACCTCTACTACCTCTAGTGCCCCACCTACTTCAGCAGAGGCCTCAGGGAAGCGCCCCTATTCGGAGTGGGTGCCTCCCATTCCCAAGGTATACGACGCAGGCCAAGATCGCCTCCAGGTGAAGGCCATTGGGGGCTATCAGAGGCCTCATGCTGGACTCAGTATTCACTGGTCTTCCAGAAATAAAAAAGGGTGATGGCTGTCATTGAAACTAGAGCCAAATTGATTCTAATACATGGTGACCCTAAAACAAGCTACAAGCAACAACATGGATCAATCTCACATCCATAATATTGATTGAGAAAGAGAAGACACAAAAAATTGATTGCAGTATGATTTTATACACATGGTGTTCAAAAGCTAGCCAAAACTAAAATATATCATTTATTGACACATACAAAGGTGGAGAATTATAAAGAAATGCAAATAAGAGACTACTATAAAAATCAGGATAGCCATTACCTCTAAGGCAATGCAGAGATTTGGGATCAAGAAAGATACACAAGTAGACTACATCTGTTGGCAATTCTTGATCTGGGTGGTATTTTCCACAGATGGCAATGCTATTTTTTATGATTTTCTATTGTGACTAACACTTCAACATAGAAAATGGGTGCTAGTGACTGCTGAGACAAGTAGTAAATGGAATGAGCCAGGTCATGAATAGGAATAAAGTTCTGCCTTGCTTCCTCTGTCAGGACACTTACCCTTAGAATCCAATTACCATGGTGTGAGCAAGTCCAAATTATCCTACGGAAAGAGACTTCATGGAGAAACTACCTGGAGAGGCCTCAATGGAGAAAAATTGAGGCCTCCAACCAACTACCAATATTATATTGGCCTCCAGCCAACCACCAAACTCATAAGTGAATAAGCATTCAAGCCTTCTTGAGGTTGAGGCCCAACACAACGAGCAGAGAGAAGCCATCTCCTGGTGCCCCTGTTCACATTCCTCGCTCACAGAATTCACAAGCATAATAAAACAAGTTTTGTATCTGCTTGGTATGTTTTTGTAGTAATTGGAAAAGGTGGTCACTTTACAACAATTTGTTAAGTTATACTAACAGGTTCATCAATTTTACCATGTATGATATATTTTTCACAATAAAATATTGTTTTAAAAATCAGGTTTTTAGGGGCTGGCCCCGTGGCTGAGTGGTTAAGTTCGCGCGCTCCACTGCAGGCGGCCCAGTGTTTCGTTGGTTCGAATCCTGGGCGCGGACATGGCACTGCTCATCAAACCACGCTGAGGCAGCGTTCCACATGCCACAACTAGAAGGACCCACAATGAAGAATATACAACCATGTACCGGGGGGCTTTGGGGAGAAAAAGGAAAAAATAAAATCTTTAAAAAAAAAAATCAGGTTTTTAACCATGTGCCTTTTTTCTATTTTAACTTACATGGTATTTAATATGCTGCTTTTTCTTTAACTTCTCCCACTTACAGAGCAGCAAAACTCGGTTCAAAGCACATCAGTAAAGTTGACAGATTCCACAGATTCAACTCTAAAAAGTTCCACCTTCCCATTTCCACTGCTTGCAACCTTAGTATATCTCTTTTTACATACTGACTAGACACAATCTCAAAAACTGTATTTCTTATACCCATTCCGATCTATATTACACACTGTTATGTTATTTTTCTAAAACAGAGCTCAGATCATATTACTTCCCTGATTAAAAAAGAAAAACAAGGGTATCAACTAATGATTTAAGAAGGTAAATCAAGCACATACTTATGATCTCTCCCACTTAAGAATAAACTAAAATAAGAGGAAAATAGAAAAGTATATTCCTCAATCAATAAAAAGTATGTAATGTAAGATATGAGTAGGTAAGAAATTCCAAAACTTCTCTGGAAGATGAAAAATTGATTAAGATGACTAGATTGATAAAATAAGAACAAAAGTTGAAAAAATGTTAACAGTGGTAGAGGATACAGTTGAATGGCCCTGAAGAATATCCAGAGATGCTGGACTCCAGGAGTATAGTGACAGCAGAGATAGGTATGAGAAGTGGGAGTGGGAATTGGAGGTACTGAGTGCATGCAGGTGCAATGGTCCACCTCCCCTAGCCTCAGCTCTTCTAGTCTGATTACAGGAAAATCATACAGATTCCCCCAAAAAAGCCATCTCTAAACAGTTTGAACCAATAGTCGCAGAAGAAATAGGATAACAGGGTATCTATATCACATAATAATAGAGTCTCCACACATTTGTATGTTATGGAGTTTGGGGATACCCTGCATAATAGCTAAATTGCCGCCAGCTCGTTCTTAGCTGAAGTCTACCAGCCTGAAAGTCCCACCCACTATGAGATATGAGAGGACATTCAAGGACCATCAAACTTGTGAAGAAAGTTTGCAATACAAATGAGAAAGCTAACCCCTGATCCCAGATGGAAGAGTATATTTGTAACATTGGAGAAGAAAAAACTACATCTAATTAGCATCATTTAAAAAATTCTAGATTTTGTATTCATACAAACCAGAATAGGGTTCTATGAAAAATCAAAAAAAATTACCCTTGAAAATTATGAATGGTGAAAAATGATAGAAGAATTGAGGAAAACTCCTAGAATTTAGAGCAAAACAATTAAGAAACTAAAAATTTGGGAGACATAAAGGTACACTCCATGTTGTCAAATAGAAAATTAATAGAAATTTCTGAAAGGAGAAAATATAGGATGTATTCTAAGAAAATAATAGCAGAAAATTTCACAGTAATAAAAAGTGACAGGAACCTTAAAATTGCTAGGGCCCACTAAGCACAGGAAGGATTAAGTGCACATGCACACACGCACACGAACACAATGACTTCATCTAAACATTTGACAGTGATTTTTTCCATATACGAGGGATGAAAAAACTAGCAAATAGCTTACAGAAAGGAAAGGCAAAAACAAAACACAAAAACAAATACCAAAATAGAAAACAAAAAACACAAACAAGAGCTAAAAGGGCAGCAGAGTTTGCATCAGAAAAACCGCATGCTCAACACCAAGGACGACGAAAATGACTCAAGTTTTCAATGGAAGTAATCTTCTCTTTGAGTTATATGTCCACTAAATTAAAATTTAAAAGTATGAATATACATGTAAACATGAGAAATGTTGTCTGCTACCCATCTTTACCGGGGAAGTTACTTGGAGATGGACACCAGCCAACGGAGGGCCTAAATCTAAAAGCAGACAGACAAGTGTCCAGGGAAGAGTAAGCACTCGCTAGGGGGGCCAGGAAGGGAATGAGCGACGACAGTTACGCACCAACCGTCCAGAGTAAACAGTGCAGCTGAAAGTAGGAGCAATAATTTCTTCACAGTAAATGTGAGGTGTTAGAAGATCACTAAGATAACATAAAGACTAAAAATGCAATATAAAATAAAGCAATTAGACACTATGAAGGGATCATTACAAGAGATAAAATTATTTAACATTATATTAATTATAAATTACTCCACTTTGTTGTAAGCCATGTGTATATTACCATAACATAGGAAAAATAAACCTGGTATTAAAAGCCTTTCAAAATCATCTTTTTCTGATGATGACAGATCCTATGTATTTACTCTCAGGGCAAATTACATTACTAGTAATTGTTGCATAGTAAATGTTTGTTTAGCTTGCCTTTTTCAAAAATGTCATTTTCCTTCTGGAGAATGCTCTCTCACATCCACGTCACAAGAGCCTGCTGAAATTCCGTTTACTCAAATTAGTGTCGGTAAAATACAAAGACAAATGGCTTCATCCACAGGTGTATCTGTGGTACTGTGAGAGTTACAATCTCTCTGAAACCTCTTCTGATCTGCAGCCTATAGATTGTGTTTTCTTCCTCCTTTATAGCTCAACAGCACTGTGTTTCACCTCTCTAATGACATTTATATTCTGCCACATACTACAGATATTTTGGTGCTTGTTTCATCCTTCCTATGAGATTGAACATTTTTACAGAGCAGACACATTCTCACTTACTTTTATAGTCAGCACCCTGACCACGACAGAGGCTTGCTAAATGTCTTGAATTGAAATGACTCAGACCAAATCTCCTTAAGCCTTGCCTCTATACGAATCGTAGACACAGAGTTGTTAAGCCGTGAGTTCCTGGGAGGACTTTTGCACACAGCTCATCAGAGATTCTTTCCCTATTTACTTGATAAAAATGAACATTTATAATGC
This sequence comes from Equus quagga, assembly GCF_021613505.1. NCBI lineage: Eukaryota > Metazoa > Chordata > Mammalia > Perissodactyla > Equidae > Equus > Equus quagga. The sequence goes on from NC_060268.1 coordinate 20,320,215, forward strand.
TATGTTGCAGCTTTTATTATGCCACCTCCAAGTCAAACCCTTTTGAGACCCCTACTGCCTACTGCATCCATTAAAAACACTCAGCCTAACATTTAAGGCCTTTCTCAGTTTGACTGTAGGCTTCTTTCATAGCCTTCACTTTAATAATTATATAATGTACATTCGCACTCAATAACTATTAGCTAAAAGTATGATTTAATAAGTTAACGAAGTATTTTGGAAGAGGAGATCTAAGCCTACCGCCTTTCAGTTCAAGCAGTCATTGATATGCTATGGAGAAAGGACCTGGAAGTTAAAGGTCCTATTTCGCTTTTTTAAAAAAAGTTCGTAAAAGAGAAATAAAATTCCTGCCACTCTCACCCAGTAGGATACCACAAAGATTAATGAGGTAATGCAATAAAAAGTGCTCTAAGCTATTCATATGAATGATGCTTTACAGAGGTACTTTATTGTAATTATTCTCTGCATTTACCTTTAATGCCATATCTAAAGGATTTTGGACTAGAAAAGAAAGTAACTAAAGTTGTTTCAAAGTCATCTGTTCCAATCTTGACTGTTAGCTATTGTTTCTTAAGTTAATTAAAATCCTCATCTTACACAATTTGCTTGTTTGTCTCACCTCTCTAATGACCTTTATATTCTGCCACATACTACAGATATTTAGGTAGTTGCTTCATCCTTCCCATGAAATTGAATATTTTTACAGAGCATTCTCACTTACTTCTATAGTCAGCACCTTGACCACGATAGAGGCTTGCTAAGTGTCTTGAACTGAAATGACTCAGACCAAATCTCCTTAAGCCTTGCCTCTATACAAATCTTGGACACAGAGGTGTCTAAGTAGATTAATGTAATGAATTAAGTGAGATAACATATTTTAAAAAGTGATCGGTTCTTGGTAAGACTCTAGTAAATGCTTGTTTTTGTTACTGTTACTGTTTTCAGTCAAAATAGTTATAGTAGAAATTGTTTTAGAAGTTATATCAGTGCAGTTGGCAGGAGTATCTAGAAAAAGAGGGCAGCTCAGGGAAGCCAATTAAAGTCGGAATGTCGGCATTTAATCGACTATCCAGAATAAATGAATGGAGATCATACTCTTAGATGTTAGTTGCTTGCTTGTTTATCTGCGTGCTTTTGAGTGACCTATTGTCCAATCATATCACGATTTAAAATTGAACTTTCATAAACAGTTCACAATGATGGCCTAGTAGAGACAAAGTTGTTCAAGAAGCAACTCATTGGGGCCAGCCCTGTGGTGCAGCGGTTAAGTTCGCACATTCCCCTTCTCGGCAGCCCAGGGTTTGCTGGTTCGGATCCCGGGTGCAGACATGGCACCGCTTGGTAAAAGCCATGCTGTGGTAGGCGTCCCATATATAAAGTAGAGGAAGATGGGCGTGGACGTTAGCTTAGGGCCAGCCTTCCTCAGCAAAAAGAGGAAGATTGGCAGCAGTTAGCTCAGGGCCAATCTTCCTCAAAAAAAAAAAAAAAATGAAGCAACTCATCACTAAGTGATCAGTATCGAAGCATTTTCTTTTCTGGAACACAGGAGGTATAACCCAAAGACAGACTGATTTAATGTAGTAATAAATTGGATCTGTCAACAGCCAATGTAAATAATATCGTATGTGAACAAAAGTCATGGTGATAAACCTATATGCATCACACTAAACCTACAGGCATCACACTTTCTGATTTCAAAATATACCACAAAGCTACAGTAATCAAAGTAGTTTGGTACTGGCATAAAAACACACATCTCAATCAATGAAAGAAACAAAGAGCCCAGAAGTAAACCCACACATGTATAGTCAACTCATTTTCAGAAAGGGAGCCAAGAAAATAGAATGAGGAAAAAACAGTCTCTTTAATACTTGGTGTGGGAAAACTGGATATTCACATGCAAAAGAATGAAACTGGATCCCTATCCCACGCCACTCACAAAAATTAACATAAAATAGATTAAAGCCTTCAATGTAAGACCTGAAATCATATAACTCTTAGAAGAAAACACAGGGGAAAAGCTCCTTGACATTGGTGTTGGAAATGATTTTATGGATATGACACCAAAAGCACAAGTAACAAAAGCAAAAATAAACAAGTGGGGCTACACCAAACTAAAAAGCTTCTACACAGGAAAAGAAATGATTAGCAAATCAAAAAGGAAACCTACAGAATGGTAGAACATATCTGCAAATCATTCATCTGATAAGTGGTTAACATCCAATATATGTAAGGAACTCATACAACTCAATATCAAAAAAATAAACAAACAATCTGATCATAAAAGGACAAGGACCTGAATATACATTTTTCCAAAGAAGACATACAAATGGTGAACAGGTACATGAAAAGCTGCTCAACATCACCAATCATCAGGGAAATGTAAATCAAAGCCACCACGAGATATCATTTTGTACCTGTCAGAATGGCTATTTCCAAAGGCAAGAGATGACAGGTGCTGGTGAGGATGTGGAGAAAGGGAACCTCTATTCACTGTTGGTGTGAATGTAAACAGATACTATGGAGTTTCCTCCAAAAACTGAAAATAGAACTACCGTATAACCCAGCAATCTCACTTTTGGGTGCATATCCAAAGGAAACAAAATGTTTATCTTGAAGAGAGATCTGCACTCGCGTGTTCATTGCAGCATTATTCAGAATAGCCAAGACAGGGAAACAACCTAATTGTCCATCAACAGATAAATGGGTAAAGAAAATGTGGTACATATACAATGGAATATTATTCAACCAGGAAAAAAAAGGGAAATATTGCCATTTGCAACAACATGGATGGCCTTGAGGGCATTATACTAAGTGAAATAAGTCAGCGAAAGACAAACGCTATATGATCTCACTTAAATGTGGAATCTAAAAAAACCGAACTTATAGAAACAGAGAGCAGACTGTTGTTTGCCAGAGGCAAGCATGTGGGGGTGGGAATAAACAGCTAAAGGTGGTCAAAGGGTACAAACTTCCAGTTATAAGAGGAGTACATTCTGGGGATACAATGTACAGCATTATAACTACAATTACATCTGAAACTTGCTAAGAGTAAATCTTAAAAGTTCTCATCACAAGAAAAAAAATTGTAACTATATGAGGTGATGGAAGTGTTAACTAACTTTATCATGGTAATTATTTCACAATATACACATAATTTTGTATACTTTAAAATTACACAATGTTACACATCAATTCTATCTCAATAAAACTGGGAAAATTTTTTTTAAATAGAAAACAAAAAATAAATAAATCTAAGGAGACACATGTGACAGGCAAACATCTGCATTGGTCCCCATTGGTCCCCATCTACCTTCTCGTACTCATGACCTGTCTAATCAACACTCATGCCTTGAGTGATGGCAGGACATATGACTTGCTTTTCACCAATAGAATACGGGAAAGGACAAGGATCTCACTTCTGTGACTGTGTTACAAAAAACCATGACTCCATATTGCTAGCAGATTTTATTACCTTCTTGGCTTACATGGTGATGAAGCTAACTGCCATGTGGGAGAGGCCCAGGCTGCCAATAACTATTGAGTGAGCTTGAAATTGTATCCTATTCTAGCCAAGCCATCAGATGAATCCATAGACCTTGGCTAATACCTTGGTTGCAGCCTTGTGAGAGACTGAAGCAAAGGACCAGCCTAAGCCATGCCTGGATGCCTGAGCCACGGAAACTATGAGATAGTAAGCAAATTGTTTTAAGCCATTAATATTTGGTGGGATTTGTTACGCAGTTGTGTCTAATGTGTCATTTACATTTGGATGCTTATTTGGAACTGAATTTTTCTGGGAGGGATGAGTGTGTGACAAGTTAATATTCTGAAGAAGTTTTGTAAAAATTCAATGGAATTAAGCCAGGACCCATGAATTTTAATATTATTAAAATTTTCTTTTTTCTAAAACAAAAAAAATTATGTACCTTGCAACGTTAAAAGCTCAAAACCTGCCTAGATAGCAGCAGGCTTGGACAAGGACTTTCAAAGTTTTCCAAGACACACATCATAGTGTTTGCTTAAATTATAAAAGAACACTGAGAGCTGAAACTCATTTTGATATAAAATAACCTTAGAAAATTTCTAAAAATATTGAGAAAAACACTAAAACTTGCCTTGATTTCCCGAGTACACTCAATGCTGCTATAAATAATTTCAAACAATAATACCTCTCTGAGGCAGATTTTCTTCTAGTGGATAGTTCTTGTTCTCCAGCGTAGACTGGCTCTATAATGATCATCTGTGTTAAACACCCTTGTGTTATCACAACATGCATCCTATCTGAAATAGCATATGTCCTGTCTCAGACCCACTTTTATGACTACTTCCTTTCAGCATATCCATTTACATAAATTTTAGTTCAACCAGAATGTAAAGGGGAAATAAAGCTATATTTGACTCAACTTTAATATGAATAACAGACTGAAATAGATTTTGCTACTTCTTATTTTAACATTTGATCATATTAGTCATAGCTGTTTTAAATTCCCAGTCTGCTAATTCCAACATCCCAGCTATGTCTGTTTCTGATGCTTGCTCTGTTTTGTGTTTTTTTTTTTTTTGTCATTGTGTTTTTTGCCTTTTGGTAAGCTTTGCAATCTTTTCTTGATAGCCAGATATGATGTACTGGGTAAAAGAAACTGCTATAAATAGACCTTTAGTAATATGGTGAGGTGTAGGGGGAGGGGAAGAATTCTATAGTCCTATAATCAGGTCTCAGTCTTTTAGTGAGCCTATGCCTCTGGACTATAAATTTCACAAGTGTTTCTTAATTTCTTTCTCACCTCATAGGTGGGACAGGATGGCTAGAGTAGGCTGGAGTTGGCTATTTCCTTTCCCCAGATCAATTAGTCTCTGATAATACCCAATCCCTTAGCGGCTGGTTAACTAGTTTCCCCGAGGGCAGGCCTTGTTGAGAAGAGCAGAGTGCTCTGGCATATTTCAGAGTGATTCCTCTTCCTCTTCCCCCAGTATGAAGTGTGAGATTTTTCTCTGATATCTATTGTGGGAATCTTGTTGAGCTCCTAGAGGTAAACCTCACAGTGTTGTTGCAGTCCCATATCACTGGGTCCCCAGGGATTTTTTAACTCTCAGCTTTGTCCACACCCAGGTTCTAGCAATTTACAGTTTGGTTTTCTTACCCAGGCACTGGTTCCTGGCACTAGTTACGGCAGCAATTTCTACTCATGAGCCTCTGCTCCAGCAAGCCGAGACTTCCTGTATTTGCCCATTTGTCTCTCCAATCTTGGGTCAGCGGTTTGCCCTGTGTCCTCCCCTCTTTACAGATGCAAGAGTTATTCATTCTTCAGTCTGTTCAGCTTTTCACTTGTTGTCAGGACAGAGTGGGGACTTTCAAGCTCCTTACTTATGGAATCAGAAACCAGAAGTGTTCAATACTCTGTATTTATAGTAGGAACTGAATACATTGTTGAATAAAAAAATGTACCACTGAAGTCATCAGCATCCTAACGTGTGAATGTAACTAAGATTCCATTGGTGGTGTTTCCATATATTTGGGGTTAGAAGAAAATTGATTTCAGGATGATAATTAACTGTATGCTATTTGGTTAGGGACTAACCAGTAACAAATTGCTCAGTGTTTATCAGGCTCTCATATTCTTGGGGAAAGATATAATCTTGAAAACTGTATTGTATATCGGTAACAGATTCTACATATTGTTGTTAAATGAACTGTACTCTTTTTAATATATTAATCGTTGTAAGTAGGCTTTTACAAAATAAGCATGATAAGCATGTTATCACAGAGACAAGTAAACAATAACTGTCTCACATTTTATCTATATAAATACTTAGAGTATTGAAAATAGAACAAGAATTTGTCTTAAGGGTTAACTGTCCTTGTTTAGAAACATCATTGATGGAGAAAAAGGGTCATTGACAGAGTCTAGATGGAGAGGGGAAGATGAAGGGAGGACTAAATTCCTTTGCATGAGAAATGTATAGAACCTTTTTGGTTGCTTCTCTACTAATTTTGCCACAAGAAAAAGGGAGAAGACGAAAGAAAGGAAAAACAATCAAAAAGGTGTCAGGAGGACAGACGTTATTTGAGCAGGCATGACAAGTGAATATTAACAGTGAAGACTTGGGATAAAAAGCTACTTTTAGAATAATGAATGCTATTGTTTAGTCTTAAATAGACTATTTGGGGGATGTTGATTGTTACCATTTCCTAAATTTTTCGGTAAATTATGCAGCACACACAAATACCTCATGAGATTGTGTGTGTGGTTTCATGAGTGAATAGATTCACATCCAAGTGTGTGTGGAATGGGAAGCATGGGTAGGAGTTGATCTATGAAATTAATTAATTTGTTGAAGGAGAAGCTTTGAGCCAGAGATGATTAAGTTGATCTAAGTCACAAAGGTATTTATCCTAATCTTGAGGCAGAGGTGGGTGGGTGTATATTGTCACTGGATTTTTGCACTCTGTGGATTTGAGTCAATATTGTGGCTAATTTAAGGGTAGCATGACAATAAACTAATTTAAAATGAAAACAAAATTCCAAAAAGAAGCAACCACAAAACTGACTTCACATACACAACATGCTAAAAAGAAGTATTTTCATATATTCACCTACAGGTAACAGACAAATATTTTTCCACATTCTATACAATCTCAACCCAAACTGGGGAAGTTGAAGAAAGTATAGTGCATAGATATGGTATATTATTAAATATCATTTATGATAGCTTCAAATTGTAAAATGTAGTCTCTGATAATCCAATTTCATGTTTACCCATCAATAATTTTTTTTATAAAATACAACATCTTTTGTGATGCAGATTTGATGGAATAATGTAAAATGATGAATTATACCTCGAAATCACCACATTCTATTATCTTTATAAATTTTACCAGCTTTGAACTTATGACTCCACCATAAAACACGAAATGCAACACCATCAACTAAAATTTGTTCAATATTCTAATTTGCTACATAGTTGGGCTCTTCAGGAATATAATTTATTGACATCAAGCTGTTTGTAACTCTCTGTGTTTAAATTATATTTTTACAGCCAGTGGGATACATATCATCTAGTCGCCTCCAAAAACTGAAGCACTAATGGAAAAGTCAGAAGCAACATGCTGATTTCCCTTTAGAGCATGAAAAATAGAGGGAGAGAGGAGAGAAGAAGAAAGAGAATAAGAAAGATAAGGAGACAGAGAAGGTCTGAATATTGGAGACTGAAGAAGTGAGAGTTAGACACATTTTGAATATATCATCATACCAGTTTCCATTATAAATTATTAAAATAACACCTCTCAAGTTCTCTTTGAAATAGCTTGAAATTTCCATGCCATCCATTTGTAAGACTCTAAGTGGATTATTTATAAGTATGAAATGGTCAATAACAATTCACTTTCCATTTTAAAGTCAGCTATTTTTTCTGTATTTTGGAGAGAGAAATGGGTGAAAAAGACACTTTTTGAACTATGGCATCTTGAATTCAAAATCAAATGAGTAATCCTGGATTTATTCACAAGGAGAACATTGCAAGGTGGATTTTTTTTAACACTTCTTTTCTAACATTCTTCCTCTAGAAAAATAAGCAACTCACTGTGCCAGAATAGTGCATGACCTGATTCTTTAAATAGAATGCATCCACAGGATCACTGAACAGGCTTATCAAATGTTCTTAAAGGCAAGATCCCTTGATGAGAGATTCTTGGGATATAAGCATGCCCTGAATTTATCAATAGCTTGAAAGCAAGATAGGGATAAGACTGGTCACTGACTACACAAGAATCTATCAAGTTCTCTTTGAAATAGCTTGGCATTTCCATGTCACCCATTTAGGATGTTTTACATTGACAGATGCTTTGTATGTTTTTGAATTAAATTCCAAAGGGAAGAAAAAGCAAACTCACTGACCTTAATGGTGGAGAAATTTAACTTCCAAAATTATGAAAAGAAAAAAAAATGCTATCAGTATATTCTTACATACCATTTATCTGCTAAAAGGATGAAAAAGTGTTAACGGCATTAAGAGAAAAGAAACTTTTTTTACATTAATGCAATTTATTTCCAGAGGATAATACTGAAGCAAGTAGTTTAGTGGAATTAAAAAATGGATTGATTTATGGGGCCGGCCCTGTGGCCTAGTGGTTCAGTTCGGAGCACTTCACTTGGGCGGCCCAGGTTCACAAGTTCAGATCCCAGGAGCAGACCTACATCACTTGTCAGCCATCCTGTTGCACAAACCCACATATAAAATAGAGGAAGACTGGCACAGACGTTAGCTCAGGACTAATCTTTCTCAAGCTAAAAAAGAGGAGGATTGGCAACAAATGTTAGGTTGGGGCAACTCTTCCTCAGCAAAGAACAAAATAAAACAAAACATGGATTGACTTAGTGAATGGAAAGTTATTTTAGCTGGGGATAAAACAAGTAAAGTCTTTATGTTTGCATGCTTCAGTTATAAAAACTATATGCTTAGCTGGGGAAAACTTGCCCTTTTATTATGGTGATTTATTATAAGTAAATGTATTCTCACAAACAACTAGCACAGCTTTTTTCAGGTTCAGAAATCAAATTAAATGATCTACGAACATCCTCCTACCTGGGAATCCAATGGTTCCTATCTTGATGAAAATCTTATGACTATTCCTTAAACTACCATAGTGAAACACAATAAAAGGAATTATGATCACTTTAAACTGGGTGGCATTCATCAAATGGTAACCTAGGGGTGAAAGGTCCTATATTCCATTTCCAATCCTTTGTATCATCTACTGAACTAATGTATTTTTCTTTTTAAAATGTCCCAAAAGATATAAGATGTCCTTGTGCTTATAGGATTTTGAAATTTTATTTTAAGGAATCAAAAGAAATTTGCTCTGTGAGCAGGTTTTTAAATTTGGCTTCAGACCTCTGATTCAGGGAACAAGCAATCTCCTTCCAACCTTTTCTTCTACTGGAAAGATGTCCCCTTTTAACCCATGCCTCTTGGCCCAACACAAATCAATGAACTCAAGACGCAGTATACCACGTCTTAAAAATCCATTTAGAAAACAATTGCTCCATTCAAAGTTCATCTCCTTCCCTTATCAGAAATTGCTGGAAATGTAATTTTGCAGCAAACATTTCATTTCTTGTCTTGAAATAGATTGAGGTAAATGTAAAGCCAATGATTAGATAAATGTAATGTCTTGGGTTGATGCCACAATGCAATATTCGATGGTGTGGTCAGTACTGATGGATGTTTTGTATAGTTACTCAGCTGTATAACAGGACGAATTCCCATGACTCTATTTCAAATACTGTGTGGCTCCTCTCAATTAATATTACCAAAAGTACTTTGGCACAGACACAAAAAGCATGAGGGATTAGTGCTGAGCATGCAAGTGCAGTCATCATTGCTCTGTACAGAGATTCTCCTTTATAGAATAAACTGTATCTGTGTGCAATTTATGTACTGAGCCTCACTGCACACAGTAAATGACACAACAAAGATTCTTTCTCCCTCAAAAATCACATCTATGAGGTTATAAATAGAAAGCCTGTGCTAAGTAATCACCTACAGTACAGTTAAGGATTAAATCCTGATGAAGTTAACACACATACAAGGGCACACACAAGCACTGTAGCCGTAGAAACACATTACTTATGAAAGTCTTTATTTTAATGGCAAGGAAACATATTTCTCTTCTGTCTTCCCTGCTAACAAAGCACATATCATTCAATCCAAAAGAGGAGGAAAGGAAAAGACATGACTTTCTCTGAGAAGGAATAAAAAACAGAAAATTGGTAACATCTTTAGAAAACATTTTTTGGAAATGTAGAGGCTAAATTTTCTGACACTGGTACTTAGATTGCATAAGATAGGAACGAATCATATAACACAATCATAAATATCTTTTTTTCAAGTTCTGCTTCTCATGATGGTTGTTCTTTCGTGGTTATATTTCACTGTTATATAGAAACCCATGATTATCAGGGACAATATCAAGTCACTATCATTTGTTTCAGTGATCAAAATGATAAATTTCCACAATTTACCTTTTGTGTGTGTGTGTGTGTGTGTGAGGAAGATTGGCCTTGAGTTAACGTCTGTTGCCAATCTTCCTCTTTTTTGCTTGCAGAAGACTGTTGCTGAGCTAACATCTGTGCCAGTCTTCTTCTATTTTATGTGGGATGCTGCCACAGGATGGCTGGATGAGCAGTGCTCGGTGCACACCCAGGATCCAAAACTGTGAACCCCAGGCCACCAAAGCGGAGTGTGTGAACTCAACCACTGCGCCACCAAGCCAGGCCCCATAACTTCCCTCTTTTAAATTAAAATGTTCAGTACTTGCTAAAACATCTAACACAATAATTATCAATAAATCAACATTTTATTTTCTTGCATCCTTAGGTCCAGCATTGGATAGTGATTTAGAAAGATCTGTCATCTCTCCTATTGAAGTAATATGTGATCATTATTTGCAACTCTTAAAATAATTTTTATGATTTTTTTCTAGCCTCCATCCATGTCTATTGTTTAGCATGCAATAGACACTTTCTCTTTTCTTCTTGAGGATATGAGTTACAGACTTTTTTTGTCTTTTGTTTCTTTCTTGCATTCTCTCAGTATCTTCTGATTTTTTTTGTTTCTTATTTATTTGTTTTATTCTTTGTTTTTCCTGTTGGAGGCTTCACTACTGGTGGCAGTCAGATAAGTTTCAACTGCTAAAGAATTCTCAGAGTACTGGTAACCTTAATGCTTAGGAATCTACGGGTTATTGCAAGAAAAGAATGCAAAATAGCAGCAGCATTGAAATAAAAGAAATGCATCTCAACCAAAGATCTGCCTCACAGCATAGATCAGGAGAAGCCAAGAACTAGCTCTTACTGTCCTCCATCTGCAGGACCACAGCAGAGGCACTTTTTCTCTCAAATCAGAACCACCAAGATAGGCACAGAACACCCTGGAACCAGGGAACCTAATGTAGGCACATTCTTGTGAAGTAACCAGCCCCAGTGGTAGAGCCCTCTGGAAGTCTCACTTAGACCAGGTGTAAACCATCATCTCACTGTTATCAATAAACGATGCTCACAAGCTGGTACAAACTACCAGAAACTGCCCTTTGGCCCCTCGGTTGAAAAGCAACACTATTAATCAGTACAACTCACGCCTTGACTAGGAGTCAATACTGTCTTGGCACATCTCTCACTTCAGCAAAACAGCTCAGACCAATTCCAGGCACGCTGGGATCAACCCTCACACCATAGCTTTTCTTAAATAAAACTGTGCAACGAAAACACTGACTGAAACTCTGGATACACGTGCATGGCTTACCTCTGACTCTTGGTGAACAAGCATTTTCATCGGGGAACACCAAACGGAAATTTTGGAAACTTCATTATCCGAGGCAACTTAGACTCTCTAGGAAAGGTTATGATCCGCGAGAAGCCGGAAGTCACATAACTACCCATCGGGAAACCTCTCGCGGGACAGCAAGGCCTGCCGCGAGATGTCGTCGGCCGCCGCTCTGCGCTCGTCCTGGCGGAAACCTGGCCGCGGGAACTCACAGCCCTGTCGTTTTCGTGCGCTTTCCGTCCTACATCTGGAATGGAGTGACTGCTGTGGCAATTCCTGGAGAAGATTTAATTGTTGCTTTTGACAGTTTGGTGAAGGATTTTCAATTCACATCTGGCCCCAAATGTTATAAATTAACAGACAAAACAAACATTGGATGCGGCGGTTTTCATGGAGCCTGAGGCTGACAAGGGTTATTGAAGCAAGACTAAAGATGTATACGCATTCCAGTATTAAGGCGTGACTAGGGGAGCTGTTGCTGTGATGCCGTCTGCAATCCTCTCTCCCAGGTGCTTCTTTCCATACTGTTTGCAACATCTTCAGGGTGAAGAAGTAAAGGGAGTCATGTACAGCTTGGACGGTGTCAGGGTAGGGTGTCTGTTGGTTCACGGTCCTGGGATTTCCCAGGTGAAATTCAAAACTGGCCTGTGTCCGTGGAGAGCAAGGAGAGACTGAAGAAGGAGGCAGACCACTCCAAATTGGTAGGTGGCAGTTTTAATAAGCGAGGGAACTCACATGCAAGGCTTGTTGTGGGTGATCGGAGGACGAGGAGATCTCCTCACCTGACCACCAGAATCTTAAGAATTTATATAGAGGCCTTAATGGGCTTCAGTCACGTTTACACTCCAGGTGGTCTCAATAACACATTACTCTCTCTGGGCTGTGTCCTAGAAGTAGCTCCTAGTAAGGGACCGGTGTGTGGAACATACATTCCAAGAACAGGGGAGAGGGTGAGGGGCCTCTGATTGCCGGAGTCTAGTTAGAGAGTCACCCCGCGGCCACGTCCTCATGATGACCTCCTCCAACACTCCAGCCCTCCTGCCTGGCTCTTAGAATTTTACACACACACACACACCCCTCTTCTGCAGTGTCTCCTGAGCCGTCCTCAGGTTTTTTTAGCATGGAGGTGGCTCATTTGGTAGCTGTCTGTCTGCACTGCAGGCAGATATCACAACCGTAATTTAGGCACATGTAAGAGAAAACAGTTTAAGATAATGATTCCCAAAATAAATAATTTTTTTTCCCACAAAGTGCCCATGATCCAAACCACTGATTTATTGAGTCTCCTAGGCTGATAGGTCAGATCACTCAGGGCGTTTACTTGTGTCCTCATGTGATTTAGTAAAGATGATACATTTGCAAACTCATTAGGTATGAACACACAACATTTTGCTTGGGTAATGGGATAGGTGCCTCCTTGCCAGGCAGTAATAATGTCCAAGGCCATCCTACTTGGAGGACAGCTTTTCCCATTAGAGACATCTCAGTGTTCAGTAAGAACAGGCTTTGTCGGCTGTCGTGTAAAGCTTGCTCAGTGAATTTACTAAGGGAGCTATGACATCCTCCAGGCTTAATGGAGGGAACAAAGATGGCGCCAAATGGTTGTAGCAGTGGAAAAAAGAACGTGCCCATTTGGCCTTGAGGAGAGGGAGGTTGGCAATTTTTGTTACAGCAGGTATATTCTCCCCTGTGCCTGGGGAAATCCCAGGGTGCAGTGGCCCAACCACCCAGGTGGAAGCCATGGCCAAAGATTTGTATCACACAAATCTTTGCCACAGAAAACCCCATTCGGGGCTACTCAGTAAATACTGGGGAAGAGTAACCAGTCAGTGCCAAACCGGTAGCAATCATGTAATGTGACAGAATGACTACAGAGTTCCGGTGGTATCCACTCCATATCCCTGGGACAATTGGGGTGGTTCTGTTTAGAGTGATATTTTTGTTCCCAGCATAGGGGTTCATGAGAGCTCAAATGTCCATAACCTGGGGTAAGCACATTAACCCATCCCAAATCTCAGTGTGGCTCCCTGTGGCTCTGATGATGGTATTTTTGGGACCTTTCCTGACAGCAGTTTGGAGGGCTGCCTATGTAGTTCGACTGACAGAAAAAGAGTACCCATGCCCAGCATTATTGATAGTGTATAACACAGGCCAGATTTCTGGATCAGTAGTACTATCAGTTGAAGTAGGAGTATTAGTCCTAGTTTGTTCTTCCTTAATGTACTGCTTTAGGGCCTTCCACTCCCCTCCCTGTATCCCGCCATGGCAATCCTAACAGGCTAAGAGAGGCAGCTGCTCATATACCCAACAGTTGGATTGATTCCTTTTCCCAATATATAAGTGGGCCCACTGTAGAAAGGTATTATCATCAGGTGCCCATCCCATGACTGGACACCACAGGAACAGCAGAAGTCTAAGATCAAAAAGGTATATTTAGTAGGAACTTGTATGGGAAGTTATTCGCCTTCTGTAAGAATTATACTTGTGCCTGATTCTTAGCTGTTAAGGTAGCTGCAGCTTTAGGAATCTGAACTGGTTGTACATACCATACATTTTGGCTGGGGGAGGCAGCAATGTCAGGCATAAGGAGATGGACCAAGGGTGGGATATGCCAGACCAGGACTCCCACCATCTCCCCTGTTTCAATGATGCATGTTCCATTCCAGGTATAGTGTGTTTCAACAGGTCCATCTTGCAACAGGACAATGGGATCCCAGTGGAGATTGAGTAGTTCCCCTTTACCCAGAGGTGTGAAGTAACACGCCCATCTCGATGGGACACCCTATTGCAAATTCCAGTAGGTGACCCCTTTCCCAGGTGTGATGGAGCTTGGTGTTCTCAGCAGCACAGCATACTGATTCACAGTGAGAGTTGAGACAATGTCTGTCTCCTGAGACTTTCATACCTTTACGGTATTGGGTGACAGGGTTCCCAGTCTGGCATATGGGGCAACAGCCCCTACTGACTGATCATTCAAATGTATTAAAGCCTGGGATAGTACTTTAATCCACTTGGCCAAGGTGGTTTTACTTGTTGGTAATTTAATCTGCTGCTTTAATATTCCATTCTTCCTTTTTATTAACCCTGCTGCTTGTGGGTTATAGGGGAGATAGAACCTCTATTCAATGTCACGTTCTTTTGCCCAGTCTTGCATGTCATGATCTTTGAAATGTGATCCATGATCACTGTCTGTTCGATGAGGCTATCGGTATGTGGTACTCAGCTTCTCTAATCCTCTATTAGTGGCAGGCTGGTTTAAGTGGCAACAGGGAAAACCTTGGGTTAGACCACAGGCACTGTCTGCACAAACCAAGGCATATTTAGAACTCTCAATCAGAGGGAGTGGGCCAGTATAATTAATTTGCCAATCTCTCACTGGTTGGGAAATCTGGTGGATGGCTCCAGACTCCTTTGGCAGTTGCCTCGAGTGTTGTTTAGAACCCGCAGGACTTGCTATTACTGCATTAACCGAGTCACTGTATTTCAAGGGCAATCTCGCATCCTTAGCAATACACCAGCCCACCTAGGTGCTGTTTCTATGCACCCAATCTGCTGTATCTACTGAAGGGTCAGTTGCTAGGCTTGTACCTGGGCTAGGGGAGGCGCTTCCTGATTGCCAGGAGGTGTCAGCGCCTTATGAATTCAGATATGGAAGACAGTGAGGACTGCCTCAGGCTCTTGCAGGTGAATCCGAAGGCCTTTCCATATGTCCTGACCCACAAGGGTTTATTCATGATCATCCATTCCTTGACTTCCCATTGTCCCAGCCATAGGGTTAATCCCTTTAGAACAGCCCTACTGGCAGTGCAAAGAGTTAATAGCCAGGACTCATGAGGGATCACCAGCCAAACTGCTGAGTTCAGCCCACTGGCTGTTGCGGTTCATTCCTGTTTCCATCCAGGTGGTGTCAGTGTTGGGCTAAATAGCCACTGCAGTCCATGCAGGCAGGTTGCCCTGACTAGACCATCTGTATTCCAGGCATCAGGGGGATTTTCCCCCACTCCCTTTCTACAGGCTGCAGAGGCCACCACAGGAATAGGGGCAGGAGCATTTGGAGGATTTACATATTCTGCAGGGCCTAGTAGCCCCCGCATTTCTAGAGACAGTGGGCTAGAGGACAGGGTGCTCCTCTGCTGCAAATAGGAATGCTGCTTAGTCAGAGTGGGAGTTTGAGCCATGGTAGAGGTAGGTTGATGGAACATATTAATGCACCCCTTGATAGGAAGGGAAGTTCTTACCACGATATGCTGTCCCTTCCTGAGAGGCCCTACCTGGAGAGGTGCAGTGTACACTGTAAGGAGCTTTGTTCTATGAGGGTATGTCAGGTTTCTGCCCTTTTCCAGAGTTGGCACCAAAATCCTAGAGGTACTCTCTTTTCTGTTATCTCTGCCACAGTGCCCAGCCTATACCTTCCAGAATCACAGGCACATCTAACTCAAATGACAGCCCAGCTCGGGAGATACCCAGAGCTTTAATCTGCTTCACTGGAAATTTTACCTTCTCAAAAGCAGTTTGTTGCTCTGATCTCCTGTGTGCCCTTTGTTTACCAAGCAGTAGAAGAGACAGAGGCACTTTGCCAGGTGGGGAATAAAAGTCCTCCAAAACTCCAAAATCCCTCCAAAAGCTTGTACCTCTTTCACGTTCTCAGGGGTTAGATAGGCCTGCATCTTGTCGATAA
Organism: Equus quagga; assembly: GCF_021613505.1. Classification (NCBI taxonomy): domain Eukaryota; kingdom Metazoa; phylum Chordata; class Mammalia; order Perissodactyla; family Equidae; genus Equus; species Equus quagga. Next base: position 20,336,218 of record NC_060268.1, read on the forward strand.
CAGTCTGTCGGATAATGCAGGGCTTACCCAACTATATGACTCCCAAAAACTTTATGGCAGTGCCTGGGTCTTGAATTTTCTGTAGGTTCACTACCTATCATCTTGCTCACAGATGTTCCAGCAAAGTCTGCAGAGTGTCCTGTAGCAGAGGCAAGTCTTCACATGTCAACATTATATCATCAATGTAATGGGCCCATTTCACTAATCTGGGGAAGGCGAACAGGGACAGATCTCAGGCTACCATTCCATGACATATTGTGGGGCTGTGCAGGTGGCCTTGGGGAAGCACTTGAAAAGTCCATTGCTGGGGCCAGCCTGGTGGCACAGCGGTTAAGTTTGCGTGTTTCGCTTCGCAGTGGCCCGGAGTTCGTGGGTTTGGATCCCAAGTGCAGACATGGCACCACTTGGCAAAAAGCCATGCTGTGGTAGGCGTCCCACATATAAAATAGAGGAAAATAAGCATGGATGTTAGCTCAGGGTCAGTCTTCCTCAGCGAAAAGAGGAAGATTGGCAGTAGTTAGCTCAGGGCTAATCTTCCTCAAAAAAAAAAAGAAAGAAAAGTCCATTGCTGCTCCTCGTATGTGAAGGTAAATTGATCTTGTGACTCTTTGGCCAGAGATATACTGAAAAAAGCGGTTGTTAAGTTCAGTACAGCATGGTGCGCTCCTAGGACCGTGGCCAAGGTATCTAAGATGGTAGCAATGTTGAGCACAGCCACATTGATGAAGGACACTCCCTTGTTCAAGTCTCAGTAGTCAACAGTCCTCTGCCGTGAACCTTCTGGGTTTTTTTACCTGCGGGCCATACTGAGCTGTTGAAAGCATTATGGGCAGGGCATACAATACCTACTAGTTGCAGTTCTTGGTTAGTTTCTTGTATTTCCTTATGGCCTGCAGGCCCTTTATATTGTTTGACAGTTACTACTCTTCTGGGGGTGATAGACTTACCTGGTTCCCAGTTAGCATTTCCCCTCAGCAGTGATTTGATTACTCTAACCCTGAGGTTTGCTGAGTTTGACCTTGTATGATATCAATTCCCACTATGTTCTCCGGGATTGGAGAGATAAAAACCTTGTATTCTCAAGGGGAATAATGCCCAATTTGCAGTATCAAAACGACCTTCCTGATCATAACTGTTTGCCCTGTATAACCACTGATGGTGCTGAGAGGGCCAGAAACGTTTCATTGCTGAAATGAATATTAAAACATCAATGAGATACTGCTACACAACCGACTTGGCACAAATTAAGAAGTAATACCATATCAAGTATAGGTAAGGATGTGTAATATTAGGGACAGTCACACCCTGAGGGTGGTATACCTTTGAAAGCAGTGTAGAAATTTCTAGTGGTGTTAAAATTACATATACCAAAAGTGTGTTTATGTACACATGATGTATCAACCAAACATTCTCAGCAACATTATTTGTAATGTTAGAAAAATCCAAATATTTATTTTCATCAGAATGACTAAAGGAATCATTGTGCAATCATAAATTGAATGCAAAACTCTGAGAATGACATTATTTTATTCGTTTATATGTCTGACTAGTTTCAAAAATGAGCCCAGGCAACAAAATTCATGCAAAGAAATAAAAACAAATAAGAAATTAAGAAAAAATAGGGGCAATAAATCTATACAGAAGCCATTAATAAAGTGGCTAATGTTTATACATGCTATATTAATATAAAAATTCTGAAATTTGTGTGAATTTAGTTTTGTTTTCATAACATTACAAAATTTATGTTCTTAGAGCCATGTTTAACCATTATTCAGTGTAATCATTTGAAAAAATACTATTAATATTTTGGAGAGATTTTCGGAAATTTTCTTGAAACCAAAAGACTTTCATGAAATACGTAAGTGTCAGACTCAGCTTCCTACCTCTGTTATTGCTGCACGGGATGATACAGAATGGCATCAACATATTATATATTTCTCCCACACTCCCATTAGTACTAATATTATCATATACTTTAAAGTAGTATGTGGGAGGTGTGGTCATAAATTCTCGTTAGCAGCTAATGAAATCTCTGCTTATGTGGAGCTCTATTCTGTATGTATTAATACAAAAAAAATTATCTCTGTATTTGGGAGAGCATATATAAGTAAGCCATAGCCTGTGTCCATTGTTATAAATGTAACTTAATCCTGGAATAGGATGTCAGCAGCCTATGAGCATTTTAAAAGAAGGCAATTTGTTTTTCTCTCAGAAGTGTTTCTATTGAATTTTAGATTAAAATGGCACCAGAATGATCTATGCCTAATGCTTCCTTTTGTCCAAGAAAAGGTGGTTTTCCTTCTTTCTACTCCTGATAACCTTTTCACTGGGCGATCTTCTCTCCAGCCTTACCTCTGAGATCTTGCCCAGTTAATTATACCCTCTCTTTTTGAAAGATGCAATCTTGTCTGGCTTCTTTATCTAAAAAACAAGCTCAAGTCTCCTGTTAAAAATAAAAAACAAAAACAAGCAAGACAAGCAAAACACCCCCTTGATCCTTAAGCTGCTTCTTTATTCCTTTGTCTTCCAACTGCCTAAATATTCTCTGTCTCCTCAACAAACTAAATTCTGAGTTCTTCTACTCTGCTTTATTCTTAACCTGTTTTTGCTAAAGTAACCAAAAGTTTCTTAATTGCCCAGAACAGTGATCTCATTTTTTTCCTTATTGTAATATGCCTTATTCTAACATTGGTCCCTAGTTGAATACTTCGTATTTTTCAAACTCTTTCCTAAACTGCTGTTGCAACACTCTTGGCTATTTCTTACCATTTTGACCGTTTTTCCTCCTTGCTCCCTCTCTAGCACATCCCTCCTTAATGATGATGTTTTCACGAGAGATTGCTTATGGCCCTCAGGCTTTCTCCTACACTTCCCTCAAAAGTGATTTCCTTCCATCCCTATAATTCAGCACATAATCTCTAAGCTATTAATTCCAAAATCTAAATTATCTCCGCTCATTGTCTTGGGCTAAAGACTGGCATTCATCACTGCATTCTAGAAAGACACATCTACATGAGTCACACAGACATTAAACACATGCGTAAGTCAGCTGTTTCATCTTCCTCCAAAAATCCATTGTTCTGTCATATGTGCATTGTCAAAAATTCTGAGTTCTAAACAATCCTGATTTTTTTCATAAATTATTTACTGTCTTCTTTTCTAACCGCCCCACCCCCCCCCCAACACACACTCATACACACTCTCCAATACTAGGACTTGAAATTTCTACTTTCAAAATAGCTCAGAGTCGGGGCTGGCCCAGTGGCACAGCAATTAAGTGCACACGTTCTGCTTTGGTGGCCTGGGGTTTGCCAGTTCGGATCCTGGGTGCAGACATGGCACCACTTGGGAAGCCATGCTGTGGTAGGCGTCCCACATAGAAAGTAGAGGAAGATGAGCATGGATGTTAGCTGAGGGCCAATCTTCTTCAGCAAAAAGAGGACGATTGGCAGCAGATGTTGTTAGCTCAGGGCTAATCTTCCTCAAAAAACAAAAAATCTCAGAGTAAATAACTTATATATTATATTCAAAGTTTACCCTTGTTACCTAGTACAGTGAATAGCCCTTATTGGACTCATTCTCAATAAATTATTGTAAATAAATGAGTGAAATATTACATTTTTCCCCCAAACCCATTGCCACTGCTTAAATTCAGACCTTCAGAGCCTCTTCCTTGTACATCACAATAAACCTTCTCACTGTTCTCTTTGCAACTGGTCTGTCCCCACCATAGTTAATGCTCTGCACTCTGTTAAGATTACTTTTCATGTATATCTATGACATTACATTAATATTTATGCATAAGCTCCCATTACATGAAGAGTTTTCCAAATCCAAAGGGTTTATGGGAAAAACTCGACATGCAACTTCATGTGCTCTTCATCTTCATAGACTCTTCATCTTCAGATCTCGACCTACCTCGCCACCTTCATCCCCTTCATGTTTGGCCACTGCCTACCATACTTCTATTGTACTCTTCTAGCTCTATACCCAGACAAGCAAAACTACTCAGTTTCCTGAATAAGCTGTCTTTGTAGCGATAGTTCTAGAGCTATAGTTCTGCAGAACTCCTGCAATGTGCTTCCTCTTTTCCTAGCCCTGCAAACAGCTATTTGTCCCTGACATCCGGCTCCATTGACAACAAACAGAATGTCTTTCTGGATTCCTTCAATCAGAGTTTGTCATTCCTTTCCTCTAAATTCCCAAAGCCTTTCTCTCTTTTCAACGTTGTATCATTTATCACTGTGTGGCAGAATTATCTAATTATGTGTCTCTCTTACAAAAATACTAGCTCGTAAAAATAAATCTCCTCAAATTTTCTTTTAGTCCCTGTTGCAATGTCTTGCATTATTGTGGGCACTTTATGCATGCTTGTGGAATAAACTGGACTTTAAAAGTTTTCTTCACTATTTTTCAACCCATTGTCAAGACTTCTATATCATATTTTAAGGTGCATGATATAAACCATGTTGATATTGGTTCACATATAGAAATCAGGAAAATATCTGTTAACATAGTCCTTGATTTCTAAAATTTTCAAAACTATAGAGAAAATAGATTTCATGAAAGCAAAAGTACTGGGAAAAAATATCCTTTCTATATTTTTCCCAATTTTAAGTACATATCATATTATGTTGAAGTTTTTGTTAAAAACTGTTTTTGAATATTGTTTGCAATGCTATTTTTTCTAAGCAAGTGTTATTGAACTTAAAGTATGGTTATTCCCCAAAGTCCTAAAAATGTCTATAAAGTAGAGTTCAGCAATGTAGAGTTCTGTAAATGGCAAATGTATATTATCATTTTTCATACGTTAGTATTAAGAATAAAGCAAAATTTATCATAGTATGTTAGAGCTTGGAGGCTTTATATATATATGTATGTATGAAGAAACTGAATCAAAGAGGAATTTCCTCAAGTAAGTGCCAACATGTGGAGTCGGTGATTTTTTTTAAAGCCATCCAATGCTATATTAATATGGTGCCAAGAAAGTTCCCTGTTTCAGGCCCACCTCTAATAATTCTGAGGTCTGGGGTCAAAGTACAAATCAAGATGCATATTCCAAATATTTAATGTATAAATCCAGCTACACATGTGACCCAGTCAACATTTCTATCAAGGGCCCCCCAGATCATTCAACATGGATCCCCCTCTAATCCAGAGGGCCTGTTTTTCCCCAAGGCTGTGGATTTCATTGAGCGTGGTGGGGTAGAGCAGTGTATAAAGTGATGCTGGCCTCAAGAGTCCCAGATAATGGCTGCACCCAGCCCCACTCCAGATGTTGACTGACTTGGTCAAGCTTCCCAATGAGCCAGGGTGAACTAGGTCTCCTTTACTAGCTTCACTTCTCCAACTCAGAATTTCCAGAGCAGTTTTAAGTGCTTCTCTAAACTACCTCAACCAAGAGGAAGTAGCACAAACCTGGGAAACACTTTGGCTGTCTTTGGTCAGCCAACTTTTAACAAAAGCAACCGCCCTCTCATGGGTTCCCAGGACAGAAGCTCAAATTTTCTCCTTTTCCTTCACTTTCAAGTGAACACTTACGAATTCACAACCCCTCATCCTCTTTCCTGTGGACACCAGTTTGGTTTGAGGGACTCTGACATAATTGCAGTTTGTTAGCAAATATTCAAAAAGTTTCTTTATGGGAATAACAGGGAAAAAAGTCTTTGTATTTCAGTGTTTGTGATTCACGGAGGATCTCTAAGGTGTGTTGCTGTTGATGCCTGTAACTAAGAATGGTACGGCCTTAATTTCTGAAATTGTCAATCTTGAAATATTTCTATTATAACAATAGTCATAATGAAGTCTTAAAGATCCAAGGCTTCTGGCATGCATGTGTGGTTCACACTAATTTCAGAGTAGGTATAATCAGCTGAGAACATGGACAACGTAAATTAAGGTTTCCTAACCTTTTTGAGCCCATGATTATCTACCAAAAAGATCTGTATACTTACGTTGCCATGTTCTTTTCTAGCCAGTGAAGAATTCACATAAGAATAACTGTTATAATTCTGAAAATCCTTATAAATCAAAACAATATCTCTATCACATTTTAAAATTGTTTGTAATACTGTAAATATGTAAGAAAAAAAGAGGCCTCTAGAAGCCCAGTATACAGATTGCAGTATGCACATAAGCATTTTGGCTAAAATTGGCATTTTAAGACTAATGCCTATAATTACCATAAAATTCATTACATTTGGACTAATTATTTTAAAGGTAAAAATAAAGACACATTCTTTCAAATCCTAGAAACTGGAGTTAACATAACCTTTTCTAGACTTGCTTCCAGTCATGATAAATATCATTAGGTTATCTGTCCTTGAAATCTAGATTCAATTTCGTCCACTGTTTAAATCTGATTTTACAAATCCAACTCAAGTAAGGAAACAAATGGAAATGCATCTTTCAGCAGCATCTTCTGACAGTATATGATAAACAGCATCATTTACAGGACACTGAATCATACCATTTACATTTAGAAGAAAGAAAAATGCTGATTAAGCTTCCATTTGGCCCAGGCCGTCTAATACATAGTGTGTTAAGCAATTCAATCTTTTTATTTTTAAAGCCACACACATCTCTAATCATAACATGCCAGAAGCAATAAAAGTACCAGAATGAGTGAGGCTGTTTACTTCTGACACATTATAACATCTCTGAGCCAGCAGTACATGTGTTGTTATTATCTCTGGATTGACAGCTCAGCACCCAAGGGCCTCTTCCTCTCCCCAAGGTTTGTTTCTAAAACCCACAAAGGGCTCCCTTAAAATAAGTGTAAAGTTGCATTTCCATTCAATGACTCACCCACTTGTTTCAAAGGAAAAAAAAATCATCTGACTGTTTTTGCAATCAAATAATCTCCATGTTTGGAGCAGAGTTAAACAAAACAAGAGCCTGCTAAACATTGTTGAGTTTTTGTTATTAGATTTGGTGAAAGTTGCGCATGCATTAAAATTGCTCATTTTTAGTTTTGAACATGAGAGATGGTGATACAATGATATTGTAAGATCCTTGAGGAATACCAAGGATTTATAATCAACATAAAAATACAAAGAAGGAAACCTCATTACTTTGCAATTTCAGATGATTCAATAAATGTCTAAGTTGACACTGATCTTTTTACTAATTATGAAGAAAAATTTCCCAATTAGAACACTAACAGTAAAAAAATTGTAGATGGACTATTAGATCCAAATAGTCTGTTGTTTGGATAACTGTTGTTAAGCACTCGCCAGTATTTCTAAGTAATTTTTATCTTATTGATCTGTCTACTTATAAATCATTCTTATCTATTCCTTAAAGCAATTTCCAACATATAGACCTGACATTCAATTTTGGTTACTGAATGTAGTTAAAATAAGTAAAAAATATGTATTTAAACTAGTTTGCTATTTAACCTAGCCTTGTCTTCTATTAGTCCAAAGTACTTAGTTTTTTTTCTTTTTCATTTTAGAAACTCTTGGTTGGAAGCTAATATTCTTTCTTTATTATGCCCCATTTACTTTAATTATCCTTGCAAAAAACTAAAGAGAGAAAGGAGAATACTTGTGTCTTAAATTATCCCTTATTAAAATACAGAAAGAAGACAATGTGGACGATCAGTTCTCATACAATAAAGATTGTAAAATAGGGAATTGGAAAAAAAATAAAACTATGTCTGAGTATGACTAAAGTATTTTAATCAGTTAAATTCCAAATTATCAAAGAAATTTTATTTTTGTTAGTTATAGTACAATATGCTTTTTATGCTGAGTTGTAGTAAATGTGTGCATGCATGTGTGTGTGTGTGTGTGTGTGTGTGTGTGTGTGTACAAAGAGAGAAAGAGAGACCCGATCTGGATTACCTTTAAATTCATCCCTGAGATAATATTCAGACCCTAATTCTTTGTTTTGATCTGAAACAAATCATGGCTCATGTCTAAGCTTAGATACTTGTGGACATTCTGATCTTTTCTTTTTTAAACTGCAGTTATTATACTATTGAATGTGCATTTATCATACACTGCCTTGTGGACTGTGTGGGGTATAACCTATCTGTGTATTTAAAGTCTTTTCATCTATGCATTCATCCTTCAAGTCTAAGCTTAAATGTCACTTCCTCTTTAAAACCTACTCAGATCACTCCCAAATTAGGTCAAATATGTTAATTTTATATGCTCACAACACCCTATACTTGTCTTTTAAAACCTTTTTTAAAACTATGCTTGAATAAGTGTTTGTGTATTGACATGAACTGTTTCCCACTCCTGGAGTACTCTATGCTCCATGAGGTAGTGACCCTTTCTGCCAATCCATGCCTGGCTCAGCAGGACCTAGTGCCATGCATGGTCATAAAACGGAAGTGGCTCCATGATGAACAAATATTAGGATGAATGAAACGAATGAATAATATTGTAAGACCCTTAGGAATCTTAGAATTGTAGTTTTTTATCTGGGTGCATATTCCTTGGAATTACTACTGCTGAAAAAGTGTTCTGAAATCTGTGCTAGGCAGTGAGCAAGGTGTCTCCCCTAAAGACCTATGGTTTAGTAAGGAGGTAGAGTTTAATTAAATAACTACATAAATGAGTATAAAACAACACTGTGATAACTGCATAATAATAAAAGAGAGGTACATGATCCTGTGCTAGACAGAGCAATGAGAATGTATGTTAGGCTGGTTTCCCTAAGTCAAGAGATCACAGCAGGCTTTTCTGCAGAATTTAAGGTAGAGCTGAGATCAGAAATAGGCTTTGGGCAAGGTTGATTTAATGTTATCACATCTTTCAGATAACAAAACTAGGGCCTAGGAATGTTTATAATTTGCCATATATGCAGCTAATTTGTGAAAGGACAAATCCTAGATCCCAGGGGGAAGCAAAAGTAACATTTGTTGAGGCACTGTCAAATGTTAGGAACTGCTTTGAAAGATTGTTTGTTTTTATCTCATTTAAGCTCTCTCTGGGGGGAGTTTCAGTTCTCTTTATTCTACTTCTTGGCTCCTCCCATAGGGAAGGAGAACTAGTAATCTAAATGATCAGCAACAAGTGATCTATTGTTCTATATTCACTACTAATTATGATCAACATTCTCTAAAAAGAAAATTCATACTAATTCATGGTTGATCTCTCTTATACTTTAGGTGTTTCAGTAAATCAAGCTGTGGCCAGCTCTGTAATTGGAGCCACTTTGTTCCACCCGTGTCTACTCCATTCAACATGGTGGCTTAGTGGGTGCACAGCTGTCCTTAGGAGCCACATGAACATTCTTTGCCTCTGCATGAGTCCCAGTGTTTCCATTTCTTGTGGCATGCGACCAGAAGGAAATCAGTAGTATCCAAAGAGTCAGATTCTCTTTCAGTGTAGATAGAAGAGAAGAAATCCCCATTATGGTCTATAGGCTTATTCATGTGATTCAACCAGATAGATCCATGGCTCTGCCTTGGAAGTGGCCTGACTTCTACCCCCTAAACTGGTAATTAATTTCCCATATGACTACTACTACTGTGTATATTCTTCCTAGAGACTTCTTGGGAAGTAGTGGGTATGATATTTATGGTAAGATTTAGTCACTCCTGATTACTTGGCAATAGTATTATCTAATCCAGGAGGTTGGCAAATTATGGCTCATGAGATAAATTCTGTTGGCTGCCTGTTTTGTAGATAAAGGTTTATTAGAACATAGCCTTGCCCGTTTACTTGTCTATCATTTCTGGCTGCTTTCATGCTACAATAGGAGGGTTGAGTAGTTGTCAAAGAGATTGTATGGTCTACAAAGCTGAAAATATTTAATATCTGATCCTTTCCAGAAAAAGGTTTAAGACTTTGATCTGAGCTAACCTTTCCTTCTATAGTAAGTTCTATTTACTTAATATTTAGTGTTTTTTTAAAAAAATCTTTGATTGAATCATCTGATAAAAATACTGAAGATTTACAGTAATCTAGCTTTGTCAGGAAGAAATTGTGCAGTAGAGTAAAATAAGCATTCTTACCAATAACTGATATTTACATAGGAGAGATTGGAGGGCTTAGAGGTGCTTGAATTTCCCTCTGCAGTGAGTGAAAAAAATGACAGGACCTGAGGTGTACAAAAGAACTCTTAGGTGCCTGTGTTCCCCCATTTTTATACATCAGCCCTTTTGTGATTTATTTCTTCTTTTGAATCTCTCATTATTTATTTCTACTAAATTTCCCCTGTACTCTTAAAATTGACTCTGGGCCTCAGTCTACCCTAGGGAGGCATTGCCTGAGGGCCCTTGATAGATATCATTTTCTGGAGCTGATGATAAAGAAAGTGTTCTGTAGCGTGTTTGTAGAAGATCAAGGGTGATCCTTGGTTTGTTGACTCTGCTGACTGCAGTCGTCCGGAGGAAGTGCGGACAGACTCATATAACAATGACATGTCAAAACAAACCAAAAAAATGCATCAGAGTTATATTTTTAAAATACTTTATGAATCAAAGATTTTTCATGCTGACACTGCCAAATTAAATTAATAGAACTATCATGCAGTGTGATATGTTTATAAAATACTCCAAGATATCTTTATAGAGATATTACTCAACTTTCTGTGAAAGCAATCTGAATTAAAATTTAAGTATAGCCCTTATCTTTATTTAGTGTGAATAAAAGAATAAAAAATGTTATAATTATATGCCTCTGTTTAGCATTTGATAGTACTAAAGGACTCTCCTATCATTATGATTATTTGCCAATAGAAATTCCTCAGGCAAGTCATTAACTTCCAAGGGTCTCATTTATTTCTCCTCTCAGTATTGATCAAATGATATATAAAATTTAAATTACTTACAGTTGATGTAAATGGATTATATTTCTATCCTGTGGTATGTCAGGTATCCTTAGAACATTTATGCAAGGAATATAAGACTGCACACAATTCAATTAATTTTATAGCTGGAGAAACCAAGAAGGTTCAAATAAGGGCAAAAATGTACCTTCAGCTCAATTGATTATTAAGGATACCAGTCTACAATTAAAATGCAAGATGGAAATCAGCATTTCAAGTACTCTTCTAGGAGAATGTCAAATTTATGGGAACGTGATGCTATTTCTTTTGATTTAGTTTTTGTTTCTAAGTAATAGTTGTGTATAGTTTAAAGGCTCAAATAATACTATATGAATATCAATTTACCACTCCCGATTTTAACGTCTTTTAATTTATTCCTTTGACCTATCTCCCCATATCTAAAGAAATACGTATGTAACTATTTTTAAATTGTTGACTTCTATGCATTCTCTGCTGACATCCTTCTGTGGAAGATGAGGATCTAGGTGTCCTTTGCACACTGCCACCTCCTCGTCTTCCCTCTCCCCCACACTCACACACACTTCCTCAACATTTATTGTCCCAATATAGTTATATTGTGATTGACATTTAGGTTACATCAGTGTTCCCTATATACAATTCATGGATATGTAAATGGTATTGACAGCTGCGGACTGACTTGCAGCAGATACAGGGGGTCTGGGTTTAAATAGCAAAGTTTCACCTATCTTTTCATTTTGGTTTTACATTTTCTTCCACTTCAAAAGGCACTTGGTGTCCCGTTTGAGTGTTCCATAATGTAATATCAGATTTTTTTTCTCCCCTGAGGAACATTCACCCTGAGCTAACATCTGTTACCAGTCTTACTCTTTTTGTATGTGAGCCACTGCCACAGCATGGCCACTAACAGGCGAGTGGTGTGGGTCTACACCCTGGAACTGAACCCAGTCTTCTGATGCAGAGCACACAGAACTTAACCACTAGGCCCCTGGGGCTGGCCCTCAGAATCTTTTTTTTAACTGCTTTGCTCATTGCCAAATAGAGATCATCTTTCTTAGGTTTCTAAAGCTATTTATCATGTACGTTAGTCAGAATTTTCCTAAGTAACAAATTCATATATATAGATAGAGAGAAGGAGAGAGAGAGAGATTGATTGACAATGAGAAATTGGCTCATGTAACTACGGAGGCTTAGCAGTCTCATGATCTGCCATCTACAAGCTGAAAACCCAGGAAAGCCAGTGGTATAGTTCTAGTCTTAATTCAAAGGGCTGAGAATCAGGAGTGCAGATGGTGTAAGTCCCAGTCCAACGGCAGAAGAAGACCAATGTTCCAGCTCAAAAAGTCAGACAGAGAGAAAGAATTCTCCCTTCCTCCACCTTTTTGTTCTATTCAGCTCCTCAAATGACTGGATGATGCCCAACTACATTGGGAAAGGCAGTCTGCTTTGCTTAGTTCACTAATTCAAATGCTAATTTATTCTAGAAACACACAGACACACTCAGAAATGATTTTTGATTAGATATCTGGGCATCCTGTTACCCAGTCATAAAGTTAACCATTGCACCACTGTATACATCTTGTTCCCACTTTTCTTAACATTGTAGTATTGTAGTCTATCATCTTTGCCTTTTTTGGCTTGTCTTTTTATAAATTCCTTTGTTGTAAGTTTATTGGTATTTCAAGGAGGAATACAAGATCATGTATGTGGCCAATCCACCATCTTTAACTGGATTCCCCTAGTATTTATTTTAATCTTCATTAATTGAAACTATTTTGTTGAATGGAGAACATGCAGACTATCCACTCCTTGGAGGTACTCTTATATTTATATTTATATTAAACGAAATAACCATCCCATAAGTAACTGATCTCCAGAGGAAAGGCTCAGATGAATGGAGTGTCTGTCCTACAAGGGCTGTTAAATATTCTGAATAGTTGAATATTTTTTACTCCTGGAAAATAATCAACCAAGTAGTGTTAGAAAACTTGTGAGGCCACAGATGAGAAGAAGTGGAATATCTTAGGTCACTGCTGATATCAGAGGAAAATGAAAATCCTTAGTATCCATTAATATGTACCAAATTCTGTGTCATGCATAAAGTCCCACTGTAGGTCTTTATGAATGTCATACCACAGCAGATAAATTTGGATTTGCCTGCATTTTTGCATGCTGCACCTTCTAAGAATTTCATTGCTTTGCTTCCATGACGATTAATAATATTTTAAAACTTAGATATAATGTCATCTTTCCTTCCAAATTTATCTTGGCTGCTTTTACTGTAGTGAACCTTCTCTGTACTCCCATAACACCCAGTAAATATCTATGTCTTAGTCGCTTAGTAGACATCCAGACTTGCCCCTAACATTTATAATCCAGGACAAGAGTACAAAGGGACTCCAGCTCCAGTCCCATGTTCTTTAGCTTTCCGTCCTGTCTCTATCCTGCACTCTTCCCCCCAGGGGCCTTATGCACATGTTTTTTCCAAAGTTCAGCGGCATACCCTCTCCCCAAACACCCATCCCTTCTCTACCCTTCAGGCGTCGGGGGAATGCGCACTTGTGGGATGATTCTCTATAAAACAATCATATAGATGAAGTCCACACAGGACATCGGGCCATTTGGGAGGCTAATTCTATGCCAGAATATCCAAAGAGAGCTCTCTGACATCTGGGCCCTGTACACTCCTCACTCAGTTGGGAGAAGTCAAAGAGAGAAGACCGGAGTGTATATATCTAAAGTATGGGGGTCATTGGTATTGTATATATCTGTTGAAATGGGTGATTTGTTTTCTTCTGTCTCCTCCACTCCAGTCTGTGTTCTTTATGTGCAAGAACTATGTATTGTTAATCTCTTTATTTGTCAAGTTAACATACTGTTTTTCCCATGGGAGTGCTCAATTAATACTTAAATAAATGAGAATATATCAGAATATGTTAGAAATGCCAATTATTGACTCCCCAAGTGAGTTATTCTTACCTATCTATGGACCAATTCCATAGATAATTTTCCCTCAAGAAAAGCTTCCAAGTCTAATCAGATCAAGAGCAGTCACCTGAACCAAACTAAGATGATGGAAGTGTCTCAAGAGTTTGGAATTGAGACACAAAGAGATTCTATCAATCAGCTGTTGTTACTGGATATGAAGGTGTATATATATTAGGAATTGTATTTGGGCCTCATGTAAGTTGAAGAGAGAAAACTGATTTGCAGAGAAAAAGAGAAAAACGTTGCCAAAGATCTGCGGAGGTAAGCTGTCATAGGAGACTCTGTGATGCAAGCGAGAAAGAGAAGCTGGAAGCTCTAATTCCTAATATCTTTTTAGCACTTTCCTGGATTTGGTCCTTGCAAGATTCAACTATACTTTCTTTTATTGAATTCTGTTTGATATGCCTATAACCTAATTTCTTTCTTTATCTCACTTTCTGTGTGTGTGTGTTTCTTCACCTGTAATTTCAATATTTATTTAGCTCTGCATATAATGATTACCTTCTTTTCACTGTTAGATCCTAGAGGAAATTATCTATCCTTATACATTTATACCAAGGCTCCCCCGTACCACTTGGAACTCTGTGTTCAACACTCAGTTGTTGTCTGAGGCTAGTGGATGCTTTACTTTCTCCTGTGATCTAGTAACTCCTGTGGTGAAATAGGTTGTTTAGATTATATTTTTAACTTTTTCAGGGCTATTTGAAAAAGTAGTCCTCTACCTTAAATAAAAGCCTAAGGACACCCTTAAAGACAAATATATTTCAAAAAAGATTTCACTTTTTAAATAATTACTGAAAAAGACTTATTTAAGGCCCATATTCATTTTTGAATAAATATTTTTCCCATTATATTTAATTTACTTTTTTAATGGATAAATGATTAGCACTATTGGAAATGTCTGATTATCTAATCAAACTCTGAGCATTTCCTCTAATTTGAGTTGTATTTTGTGGATTATAACAATTTTGTGAACCTGAAGATTATATGAAGATCAAGAATGCCCTTTAATGAGAAAATATGCTGCAGAGTCATCATACAGCCTGACAGTGCACAGGAGAGTGAAAGAGTGTGCTATACAATGTCTGTGATCAAAGAGGAATGGGTATTGAGAAATGTTTGGTGTGAGTGCATGTTGCAGAAGACCTTGATTTTTTCTTAACAGCATTTGGCAGCCTCTTCTCTTTGTCACATCATGAGTTGACTCTCTATCACTAATTGCTCTGAAGAATTTGCCAAAGTCCAGTTTTGAACTGTTTACTAATTTGCCATCATCTGAAATTGATTCTGGCTATGCAGTGCTTACCCTGTGAGCACTTTTATTATGCTTTTACCATTTGGGGATGAATGTTTTCCAAAATTGATAAATTATAACTGGAGTACCTGAGAAACATTAAATGTCCCAAATCAACACTAATGTAGGCAAAGAAGTTGATTAGAAGTCAGGAAAGCTGAACTATATTGATCTGCCACTAACTAGCCAAGTCATCTTGGGCAATTTAAGAGGCCTAAGTCTCTTATCTTGAAAAAAACTATGATATCACTAAGAGCTCTTCCGTTCTGAAAACTAAATGGTTCTATCAGAAATATGTATTGGCATAGTTTTATTACACAATTTAAACAGAAGGAGACTTTGCATAATTGGAATGTAGATTTTCACTTCCAAAGAATTGGCTGTAATGTTGTGTTCACAAGTGTAGCCATCCCACAGATGTCTACAGGACTGTTGAAATTCACAGAATTGTCGTGTGGATTGGCTTTCTGAGGAATTCTGAGTCCACACTGGCAAATTTGCAACATGAAATGCAACATAAGAGTTAAATATATACTTGAATGGATATAAGTAGGGGAAAGACGAGATTAAACGCATGAAACATTTTCCTGAAATCTCAACACATTCCTTATTGCCCCACACTAAGGAATTGAATGAACAAAACAAGGACAGGGAAGAGGGATGGGTTATTATGACTCTCCCCAATAACATCTCCATGAACTCAGTACTGCCTCTGTTAACCTTGGATTAAGAGCCAAACACATTACTGAAGCCAGCTTCAAGTCTTCACTCCTGTGACAATTACAATATGTCAATGATATATTTGCTAGCGAATTGTAAACTCTAGATTTTCACTTCTTTGGGAAAACTAGTGAAAGGGTTTTAGGAAAGACCCCTTTCTGAGATCAGTATATCATTTAGATTGGGATTGGGGAGAGGTGGAAAAAAGGTGGAGAATATTCTGTTATCTCTGAAAAAATTAAGGGACAAAAAAAATGGAGTGCCTTCTTGAAATGCCATGTTCTGAGATAATCTGAGCAATTGTTGTTTTTAACTTCCTCTCAGTTAAATATGTTTCCATCATGCTGTCTATACAGAGCAATGATTTGTTTTGCTGTCACTGTTGGCAAAGCAGGAGGTGTAAATATGTTTTTCAAATCCTCCAGGGGACTGTCGAGGTCTTCCCCACCCCCACTTGAAGATTAATTTAAACTTCAGCCTCTCCCTCTTTGGCAGGCTTCCATGCCTGAGTCAGAAAGCAGTCCTTCTCCATCTGGAATTCTTAGTGATGTAATGCTAAGTGAGCCTTTAGGAAAAATGAAGAAACAAAAAAGAAAGCCTAAAATCCAATGTTTTGCCCTAATAGTATTGAGAATGTTGAAACTGTATATGATAATCTGCACGTGATGTGCAGATGTGAACCTGCCTTTCACAACTAGTGCACTAGTGATGGTACTTGCACACACACATGCACCTACCTTTCTTCAAATGGAAATCACAAATATGGAGGAGGGACAATCATACGTACTATGACTGGGAAGGAATCCTATGCTGTCTGTATCCTTGGGTATTTCATACATGGCTTTTAACAGCCACTTGGAGACCTACTTTAATTTTCACATAGCTCCAAAGAGAATTTATGAATCACACAAAAGGCTCTAAAAAACCAGTACACAGAGCTAGTTAAATAGACATAGTTACCAACCCTTCTAGTTTTGTCACCTAAGGAGAGAATTAAAAGCTTCTGTCTGCCAGAAAAAGTCACCTGGAAACAAAGAAGTACAAGATACCTGCCCCATTAAATAAGGATAATTCCTAAGCATTGTATTTCCTTGATTATAAAATTTACTAACTTTTCATTTAAACATTTCTGATATTGAGAAACATCAGACAATTAATTAACGCACTTAATATAATGTTTCTTTATGTTTCATCAATGTGCTATCATTAAAAAGATGAGTGTCTTACAATCATTGACATCTTTAAATGAAGGAAAAATGGTATTTTGGAACAATCCCCTTGACAATGAATTAAATGGGTGGATGGCATCATTCCTGTACACAAGAGCTGAGGAGAAATTAATGTTGGTGAACATTGATAATTCTGGCACAGGTATCACAAATATTAAAAATGTCAAATGTAAAGGATTTTGTGAGTTTTTCTTTTTTAAAAATTAAATTATCATCTATAGTATTCAATAATCAAATATATTCTATAAGGAAAATCTTCCTAACTGGTGATCTTTAGAAACTGATGTGCATATCTTGAATGAATTACTTGTGTGCCAAAATGTACGTCTAATTTGCCTGCATCAGCAGCAGTCCTCAGCTTGTCATCTCTGCAGCATCCACCTTCATTTATGATATGGTCCTTATAAACAATTTTCTGCATGTGCTATGTTACAAAAAGTTGGAGAATTGTGTATATGAGGGAAAAGTGGGAGAAGATATTAAAAGTTATTATTACTGTTTTGTGAAGGACTTGGTATTGCTGACCATATGTAGTGAAATCCAAAATCAACACTTGAGTCTCAATAATCAAGTGGATAAACACGCTGGAAAAAGCCCTCAGTGACTGCAGAGATGTTACAAATATATGGTTGATACGAAGCCAAAAGTATTTTAATAGACAGCACTTGAAGGCAGAAATTAAGCTATTTTTGTAATGAATCATGAATTGAGGACCTTCTTTAACCAGGACACAAAAGACACTCACAAATGGAAATTAAAGGCCATCGAGAAGCAAAGCAGGAAGTAGTATGAAAATGAATGTATAGGATCACCATGGATTGGTAAGACAGTCAAGAAATTGTGGCAAGGCCTTAAATGAAATTTTCCTTGGGACACTGGAAATGTATTAGGCCTGAAATAGAAATTTTACGTCAGAGCTTTGGTAAGATTGTACTTAGGCTTCAAGAAGATTGCTCTGCTAATTAAGCTACTGGAAGAGGGGGACTGGAAAGAAAAGATCCAGTTAAAATATGATTTGAACAGCCTTATGAGAAATGATACCAATAGGAAGAGAAAGATGGCAATGAATATAAGGGGCTTATGGAACTAACATTGCACATGCAGAGCAAGAAAGAAGAAAAGAAATTAAGAGAAATACAAAGTTTTTATGCTTGAGTGACTCAGAAGAACACAATGGAAATATGAGAAGTGGTAGAGAAAATGGAAAAGCAGATAGGATAAAATGATGAATTCAGCTTTAGAAATATGTTTTCAGAGGTTAATGGAATGTGGAGCTGGAAATCATAAACAAGGGTTGAGAATCAATAGCAAATTCTGCATTCAGCAAGATGGGTTTAAACACATTTCTACAGGTGGTTAGCTCCACGATCCTCTCTGTGTTTGTCTTCTCATTATTAGATGAGATTATTTGTCCTTTTTGTTAATCTAGGTTATTTATGATATTGTATCAGTCATTGCTACTGTAATAGTGGTGACTAATATCATGGTATTCATAGAGTAGTTGCAGATACTAAGTGACAGTATATGACGGTGCATAATAAAATGACCTAGTAGTAGTAGGCAACTGTAGTTAGTTTCTGTCCTTGGGAATTAAGAGAGAAAAAGGCTTTCAGATATGGTTTAGGGAATTATTTGCATTGGTTTGATAATGAAAAGTAATTAGTTAAATTCCATGGAGGAAAGTGGAGAGACACAAGAGAGGCAAGACACAGAGTTGGGAGAAGTTATCCTGCAGAGGATGGAGAACAAAAGTGGAGGTAAAGAACAGATCATACACTTTAGAGGAGAACCAGTAAAATTCAATATGATGAAGACAAAAAAAGAAAAGAGAACAATGTAAAAGAAGGGGTAGTAATAGTAATTTCTTCAAAGATACAACGAGGTGTATGAAGAAATTTGAAGGACAATTGACTTTTACTATAAGGAAGTTATACCTATGATCATTATGAAAGGAAATTCAATGGAAAGGCAAAGAAATATCAGAATTTCAGAGGTAATGACTATGGATACCGAAAAACAAATTACATGCTGTATTCGTTTTCTAGGAATGCTATAGCAAAACACAGCAGACTGGGAGGTTAAAACAGCAGAAATTTATTTTCTCATAGTCCTGGAGACTACAAGTCCAAGATCAGAATGTTGGCAGGTTTGGTTTCTCCCGATCTGTCTCTCCTTGGCTTTCAGACAGCCCCCTCTCTCTCTGTGTCCTCCTATGGTCTTTTCTTCATGCATTCTCACCCCTAGTGTCTCTTTCTGTTCTTACAAGGACCCCAGTCTTCTTGAATTAGGGTCTCACTCTTACGATCTTATTAAACCTTAATTACCTCTTTAAAGACCCTACCTCCAAAGACAATCACATTGGGCATTGGGACTTCAACATATGAACTTGAGGGGATGCAATTTAGTCCATAACACATATATCCTCTCGTTTTATATATATTTGTGTGCATTTTTTACTTTGATCCTATTTAATATATTCTTACATTTTATTGTATTTCAGATATGCCTAAGAACTTAAAATATAATGAGCACTATCAAATTAACTTCATTGTTCAAGAAAAAAGAAACATTTTTCAAACAGTCAGATCTTCTGCATACCCATCTGCCATGCCTAAGACCTCTACCCTGAAAATGGTATTATCATTATTATCCCTTATTATTATTTCACATGCTGCAAAACTCTATATAAATAACATCAGCAGCAATTTGTCTTATTTGTGTGATATTTGTGTTTGATAGATGTAGCTCTAATTCATTCATTTTCACTGCTGTCCACTCTTTTGTCATATGAATATGGCACAAATTTCCACTGTCCTGTTAATAAATATTCAAGTGATTTGCCATTATTTATGCTATTACAGAAAAACTATGGTGAACATTCTTGTGCATGTCTCCAGATGCAAATGAGTGAGTTTACCTAAGGTGATTTATTTCGGGGTGAAATTACTGGCTCCTAGCAATGTACGTCTTCAACTTTAACTAGATATTGCTGAATTGATGTCCAAAGGTTCTATCAATTTACGTATCCACTGGCCACATATAAGAATTGCTTTCGAGTCAAAGTCTTGCTAACACAAAGTTGTCAGACTTGTAATATTTTTCAATCTGTAGGCCACATGGTATCTAATTCTGATCTTAATTTGCATATAATAAGAATGTATTCTTATTCTTTCTCCTGCTCTGTGCTCCAAGAGTCTCAGCCTTAAGGACTGCACGGCTGGAGTTCCTTGCTATCTGGCTTCTGATTGAGTGTGTCCAATGAAAGGCGCAGGAAGAAAATTAGAGGGGCGAATGGAAGAGAGATATGAACATTTCTTCCCCCTTTCCTCTGCCTCGGCACAGGGATTCTGTCAGTTGCTGTGTCCAGCTACAGTTACATATCTGATCAGGTGGTCCTTTCTTCCAAGGGCTCTCACTGAGCTCCTAAGAAACTATTTCCTCCCCTTTTCCATGAGTGGCAGGTGTGATACTAGCGTCCCACTGTTGCTAATCTCTAGATACCTCAACCTCCCTTGTTAATATCTTCCGTCTTGCCTAATGCTTAGTTAAAACCTCTTGGTTAAAAATAGCCTCAGTTTAACCTTCTATTGAATTCGCTTTCCTGGCATGACCTTGAATGATGCAAAGATATGTCACAAAAACTCTCTCTCTTGAACCCCATTCTCCTGATTCCCATTGCCTACTGTTAATACTATCTTTTTGTTCATGCTATCAGAGATTTTTTATACCTATTGAAGCAATTAAAATATGTATTCTCATACCTTTTTTTTTTTTACCACAAATGGTAGCCTACAATTGTCACTGTTCTTCAACTTGTTTATTTTTAGTTAATAATATACTAAAGTGATAATCCTATCAGTACATAGGGAGCTTCCTCATTGTGATTTTTAATAGATACATAGTAATCCATTTTATGGATATACCATAATTTATTTATTCAACCCTCTAATAATAGATATTTAGATTATTTATAGCATGCTAGCTAGTTATAGAATTGCTAGCAATTCTTCAATAAATAATAATGTATAAATTAATTCTCATGTAGATTTGCTGGGTCAAAGTTATATGAATCTGTTGTTTAAATAATTCTGTCAAATTGCATTCTCTAAGAATTGCAGATATTTGTAGTCCCTATTTTCAATCTATGATGGGGTCTATTATCCCATAGTCTAAATAGTACAGTGTATCGCCAGATGTTTGCAATTTTATTAATCTGATGTGTGACAGATGGTATTTCCTCTTTGTTTTGACTTGCATTGCCTTTCTAGTGACTGAATGGAACATGTTTTCATCTTTAAAAGGCATTTGTATTTCTTTTCCTGAGAACTGCATCTTCATATCCTACACTTACATCATATTGATTTCAGTCTTTTTCTTTTCAATTTGTAGACATTCTTTCTTAGTATGGGGGAGGGCAGGCTAACCCTTTTTTTCTGTAATATGAGTTTCATTTTTTTTTAATTGTGTCATTCTTCTTTTCACTTTGTTTTTGTTGGACGTTACCACGCAAAAATTTCTACTTTTCTATAGAGGAACTTTTCAGTCCTTTCTTCAATGGTTTCTGGAATTTTTATTTTCAGAAAGAATGTATGCACTCAGAGGTTATAAAATATTCTTCCATGATTCCTCCTGGTAAACTTTCATTGTTTCATATTTTACATTGAAATCTTTGTTCCAGTGGAATATTTTTCTGTTACAAATGAAGTGTGGCAACTTTTTTTTTCTTATTGAATAATGTTAGGTATGTTTCAAAGTGTCTTATTTCTTTATTCAACTCTTTTAGTTAGTTAGATCTTTTAAGCACACTTAGCTTATATTGTGTTTTCAAATTTTCAATATCTATAGTTTTTGGAGCTTCTCGTTTTGCTGTCTGTGTTTTCTGCTGATCTTTAATTGTGGTGTCTTGTTTATTTCTCCTCTTGGAAATTTTGTATTGTGAGCTCAATTTTGGCAGAGTTCTACATTTGGGAATCTGTGTCTCCTGGAGTCAGGCCGAATCTCTTCAGAGAATATTTGTATTGCTTTCTGCTAGGCACCACTAGGTGATAACAACTTTTAAATTAATGTTTCGACTTAGGCTTTCCTGGACCATATAGGTGATATAAATAGCAAATTTCAATCCCTAGTGAAAGAAGAAAGACCTGAACAAGTGAAATCTCAGGAAAGATTTTATTTTCCCAGGTTCTAGGTAAATAAGATCTGCAAACAGCCTCAAGGCACCCATGGTTTCAGTATCCTTACAACAAACTTGCTTTCTGCTTCACCATTCTCACCACCTGTAGACTTCACTTACTTTCTTGTGAGCACAAAACTTGTGTGTGTATTTTACCTAGCATTTTCAGGATGTCTGTAATGGGAGGAATATTTTTTTCTGGATATCTAGTCGACTATATTGCTGGCAATGATACTATAAGATATTTTTGGTATAAATGAAAGAAAGATAGAGAAATAGTCTAATGCAAGATCAGCATTTAGAATGTATTTATTTTAGGACAAAAACATTTGGACCACGTTTTTAGGCAGAATGTATGGTGTGAAACTTTAGGAAAAATTAAGTATTCCAGCAAGTAGTATCAGCTAAAGGGCATTCCAGACAAAAAGAACAGAGAAAGCACATAAAAAGAGGCCAAAAAGGATAGGACATCCTAGAGTAAAATGAAAAGTATCTATTTTTGGCTGGAGTATAAAAATAAAAGTAATACTTAAGGTTAGAAATATATAGTGGGTCCAGATCATGGGGAGTTTGGAATATGATGCTCAAGATTTTAGAATTTGTTCTGAATCTAAATAAGAATTTTAGTTGGACTCTGGCATGACTGATAACTGGGCTTTAGTAATCTTGTTTGAGCCTCATTATTACACTTTCTAGTCCTTTTATTCTAAGCTGTGGCCATTTGACATGTTCAGTTCTTTCCCTAGGACCAGCCTGACCTGAGACATGGACTTCTAATGTGACAAAATAATCTTAGGTTGTTTTTTTCCCTCCAAATGTGCCTGCATGCTTGTACTGTTTATTTACTCTCTTGGTATTAAGAGATGATTTGAAAATGAGCTTATATTGAGAATTTCCCAGCAAACATTCAGTAACTTACATAACTGTTTCTTACAATTCCCTGTATCAGGTAAATGTGCATCTAAGGGTGGCAAAGAAACCCTAGGGTTGCTGATTAAATGAAGCTAAAGAGAAATAAGTGGATTTGTTAGATGAATGAGAAAAAAAATAAATAAAGTTAAAAAGAGAGAGAGCCAAATGTTTCCTGAACTGACTCAGTTTGGAACGAGGTAAGCAGTGACTAAGTGATGATACTTCTCATTAAATCGTCTTGTGAGAGTAGTTTGGATTGTTGCTGTGGATGTTTTCTGAACATTATCAGAAACATGGGCTTGGGCCCAAATCTGTCTTTTAGTGCAATCCTGCTTGCTCACCCAACATGCAATATGGGTACTCAGTGATAATCAGGAAGCTAGAACCTCTTAGGGAAGGCCCCATTCTGTCAGACCTGTGGGTTGTTCTGAGGAATAAAAGGGTAATTTTATTCATGTTTGCGTTTGTACTGTACTCTGCACTTTAATGCAAAGATCTTTGCCTTATTTGTTCAGATGTCAATGATACTTCTTTTGTCACAGATTAGGAAGAAATCTAGAACTCTCTGACCCCAAAACTAACTAAAAGTCACTATAGCACAGGTATGGGAGTCTCAGAATTTGTTATATTCTATCCTGGTTCTCATAAGTGAGAAATTGTCTTATGAATGGACCTAAATCCAGTTTCTGCTTGGTTAGGCTACTGGCTTTCACGCGAATACAGCCCTGACTTTGTGTAGTTTCACTTCTTCAATATTTGGGTGTTGTGCCGGGAAGCCAATCCTCCGCTACGAGGTTACAAACTTGGCAACATCAATAGTCTGCCTAGGTATCAAGATATGCCCACTCTCTTATCCCCTAGATTATGCTTGAGTACATTTTGCCCTTGTAGCCAACATGCTATTGCTTCCTGTTAAATTTCTGAGTCCAGTCTTTACTGCTTAGCAGACTGGAATTTCTTTTAGTCCTGCTCCTGCACAGGTTTCAACTCTTATTCCCATTTTTGGACCTTCTGTGACTGCCCTGTTAAGTTGTAATTACATGCAATTTGCCCATCCACTTTGCAAAATATGACAACTAGAATAGTTTTTAATGCTGAGGTTAGAGGAGAGTTTTGTGGCAGGGATACTGCATTAGTTACCCATTGCTGCTTAACAAATTATTACAAAGTCAGAGCCTTAGAACAATGTACGTTTATTATCTCAGTTTTGATGGGATGAGAGTCTAAGCATGGTTTCCCTGCTTGAATCTCACATGAGTCCTCTGCTCAGAATCTCACAGGTTGCGATCTAGTTATTTGCCAGGCTGCTCACATGGTTGGTGGAAGATTTTAATTTCTTGTGGTTGTAGGATTGAGGTCACTGCTTTTCTGTTGGCTGTTAGCTAGGTGCCACCCTCAGCAGCAAGAGGCCATTGCAGTTCTTTCTACTTAGCTCTCTTATAACACTATGGCTTACTTCTTCAAAGCCAGCAGGAGAAGCTTACTCCAGTCTGCCAAGACAGAAAATTCTATAGTATAATGTTATCAAGAGAATGACTTTTCCATTACCATATTCTCTTGGCCAGAAGCAAGTCACAAGATCAATTCACACTCAAAGGGATGTGACTATACGAAGGTAGGATTCATTGGGAGTTATCTTAGAAGTCTACCCACCATGGATACTAATCTGAAAACTGGAGCACAACTCCACCTATTACCAAAGCCATCCTCAAAAAATAGAGATTAAAAAATAATAACAAACAAAAAGGAAAGTACCTAATAGATGTAGTAAATGCCTGTTGTGATGATGGATTTTATCTATTAGTTTGACTGAGCCATGGAGTGCCCAGATATTTGGTCAATCACCATTACAAGTATCTCTCTGAGACTGTTTTTTGGATAAATTTAACATTTAAATCAATTAAAGCAGATTTCCTACCCTAATGTGAGTAGGCTTCATCCAATTAGGTTAAGGCCTGAATAAAACAGTAGGCTGACCCTCTCCTAAATACAGGGGAATTCCTCCTGCCTTACTGCTTTTGAGCTGAGTCAGGCTCTTTTCTTGCCTTCAGACGCAGACTGAAACATTGGCTCTTCTGAATCTCAAGGCTGCCTGTGTTCAGGCTAGAACTATACCATCAGCTCTCCTGGGTCTCCAGCTTGCCAGCTGAAGATCTTAGGACTTACCAGCTTCCACAACTGCTTGAGCCAATTCCTTATAATAAATCAAATCAGTCAATCAGTCGATCTCTGTCTCTCTGTTGGTTCTACATTCTATTGGTTCTGTTTCTCTGGAGGACTGACTAATACACCTGTTAAGTTGAACATGTTACATTAACTAATCACCAACTAAGCATCATCTAACAAATCACTAATTACTAATCAAGTATCATCAAATAAATCCCATTATTTAGATGGAAAGCTTGTTGTTGGTGTTTTTAAATGAGCATCCTACCATCTTTGTGGCTGTCTTTTTAGTAATATATCTCATCTGAAAATATAAGTCAACACAAATGCTTTTATTATAATAAACTTGGTAGAGCTGACTTGGAAATCTCTAGGAGGCTGGGGAATCTTGTTCTCTGCATAGCTGACTTTGAGCAGGCACATACTCATGGAATCTGACTTATTTGACCAAAACAAGTTTTTGATGTTAAGAGAGAAGAATATAGTCATTTTTAAAAGAAAACTCAAATTCTTGTTTATCCTTCAAGCAATATGATGCTGTGTAAATTTATTTATACTATTATCATTAATTTTATTAAGTAGAAGCTAATTATTCAGATTATTAAGCATTTTTAATAAAGGATAAAGATACCTGTGAAGACACAGATGATAAGAGAGGTTAGAAATTTAGCCATAGGAATGTGATCTATTAAAGCATCAGTTTGGCAACACCATAAATGTGGTATACACATTCAAGTGAAACTTCTGTAAGAAAAATTTATTATTTTATAGAAAGAATTTCAGGCTTCATTAATTAAAAATGTTACTAAAGCCAACATTCAAAAAGATATTCAGAGGGGCTGGCCCCGTGGCCGGGTGGTTAAGTTGGTGCGCTCTGCTGCAGGCAGCCCAGTGTTTCGTTGGTTCGAATCCTGGGCGCGGACATGGCACTGCTCATGAAGCCACGCTGAGGCAGCATCCCACATGCCACAACTAGAAGGACCCACAACGAAGAATATACAACTATGTACTGGGGGGCTTTGGGGAGAAAAAGGAAAATAAATAAATAAAATCTTAAAAAAAAAGATATTCAGAAAATAACACTAAAGTGAGCTCATTCATTGATACATTCATTCGACAAATACGTGTTTTGTTATTTTTAGGTTGTGAATGCAAAGGGGACCAGAAGAGACACAATCTCTATAGAGATTTTCCAGTCTAGTGGAAGAGGCAAAAAAGTACATGAACAATTACAGTCAAGTATCTTATGGAATAATTAAGCTAGCATACTTAACCTATTAATAATGAGTAATGGGCAAAGGAAGGTTTCATAATAGAGTAGAAGATGGAGAATGACTGTTTGAAGAACTGAGCATAGAGAACTCAAAGTTCTACAGGTAAAGGCTTGAAGGAGATTTAATATGACAGAAGCATAGAGTTTGGTATATCTGCAGTTGGGGTGGGGAATGCCAAGAAATGAAACTAGAGTTGCATAGAGATCACCATATAAAGAATATAAGAACCTCAAGCCAAGGCCTTTGAAGTTTATCCTAAGATAACTGGAGCCCATTAAAAAGTTTAAAAAAAAAATCAGATTTAACAAGGTTAGATTTTCATTTTAGACAAATTACTTTGGTTTGATTTTATTTTTTTGACAGCTTTATTGAGAAATAAATTACATATCAAAAAATTTACTCTTTAAGCTGTGCAATGCATTGGTTTTTAGGAAATTCACAGAGTTCTTCAACCATTATCACTATCTAATTAAAGAATATTTTCATCGTCCTAAAAAAGAAATCTCATGCTCAGTAGCACTCATTGTGCACTTCTCCCTCTCTTTAGCCCCGAACAACTACTAATCTATTTCTGTCTCCATGCATTTTCCCAGTCTGGACATTTCATATACATGGAATCATGTAAATAGGGAGCCAGGCAAAAAAAGTGATACCGCGGATCTGATAAAAACTAACATTATCTGTTGAGTGTTTTACAGACAAAAAGTTTCAGGAAGAGCCTGAGGGCTGGCCGAGTGATTAAGTTTGGCATGCTCTTCTTGGGTGGCCCAGATTCATGGGTTCAGATCCTAGATGTGGACCTACACCACTCGTCAGCCATGCTGTGGTGGCAACCCATATGTAAAATAGAGGAAGATCAGCACAGATGTTAGCTCAGGGCTAATCTTCTTCAGCAAAAGAGAAAAAAAAGTTTCAGGAAGAGCCTAACCATGGAAGGTTCCCACAAGTAAGCTGGCTGAAGCTATTCTGGCTGCCTCAAACTGCTCTATAATAAATTAAAGTGAACTGTTCCCATTATAATCTCATTAGCATGTTAAATTGTCCTTCTCTGGGTAGGGCAAAACAGCCATGTTTAGATCATGCAATGTATGTAGTAGTGTGTGCATGTGCTACTCATGTGCCTTAAAAGAACATGGCCATTAGGGAATAAACTCCAATCTCCCACCATTTCCTTAACTGACTATTCACGCACTGTACTCCGATCTAACAATAAAAGGATCCCTCAAACCCTGTTCAGGGAGGCACTGCTATGGGAAATATCCCCAGTATTCTCCTTTGCTTGTGCAAGTAATAAATCTTTCTTCACCTATTTCTGCCTCCGTTATGCTTTTTAGTTCCCCACTCACCAAGAAACAAACCCATTATGTTTGGTTACAATCATAGAATATGTGTTTTGTTATGGCTGGATTATTTCACTTAGTATCATGTTATCAAGACTTATCTATGTTGTAGCATGCATCAGTACTTCATTCCTTTGTATGCTCCATAATATACCACACTTGTTTATCCCTTCTTCAGTTGATGGACATTTGAGTTGTTTTCACTTTTTGGCTATAATAACAGTGCTGTTATGAACATTCATGCTCAAGATTTTATATGGACATGTGTTTTCACTTCTCTTGGGTATAGGGTGGATTTGCTGGGTTATGTTGTAACTCTAGATATAACAATTTGAGGACCAAACTTTTTCAAAGTGGCTGCACTGTTTTACATTCCCACTGACAATGTACGAGGACTACAGTTTTTTCCACAGCCTTTCCAGCCTTGTTATTGTATGTCTTTTTAAATTTTTTTAACCATCTTAGGGGTGAGAAGTGGTATGTCATTGTTGGTTTTGACTTGCATTTCCCTGATGACTTATGATATTGAGCATGTTTCATATGCTTGTTGATCATTTCTATATTTTCTTTGAGAAATATCTTTTCAAGTCTTTGCCCATTTTTTAAATTGAGTTATTTGTCTTTTTATTGTTGAGATGCAAGAGGTCTATATATGTTCTGAATACAAATCTCTTGTGTTTCTACTTTCTTCATGGTGTCCTCTGAAGAAAAAAACTTATTTTTTTTGGTGAGGACGATTGGCCCTGAGCTAACGCCTGTGCCAGTCTTTCTCTACTTTATATGTGGGATGCCGGCACAGCACAGCTTGATGAGTGGTGTGCAGGTCCACGCCCAGGGTCGGAACCAGCAAACCTTGAACCACCAAAGCAGAGCACACAAACTTAACCACTATGCCACTGGGCCAGCCCCAAAGAAAAAAACTTCTAATTTTGTGTACAATTTATTTATATTTTCTTTTGTTACCTATTCTTTTATTATCATATATAAGAAATCATTACATGATCCAAGGTCACAAAGATATTCTTATATGTTTTATTCTAAGAATTTTATAGTTTTACCTCTTACATTTAGGTTGTTTATCCATTTTGAATTGATTTTTGTATATGGAATGGGGTAGAGGGTCTAACTTCATTCTTTGACATATCAATATCCAGTTGTAAGAGAACAGATTAGTGGATACCAGGGGAAAGGTGAGGTGGGGAGTGGGCACAAAGGGTGAAGTGGTGCACCTACAACATGAATGACAAACATTAATGTACAACTAAAATTTCACAAGATTGTAACCTATCATTAACTCAATAAAAAAAAAAAATCCAGTTGTTCCAGCACCATTTGTTAAAGAGACCATTTTTCTCCAATAAATGGTGTTAGGACCCTTGTTAAAAATCATTTGACATATTGTTAAGATTTATTTCTAGAATCTCAGTTATATTCCATTGCTTTATATGTCTATCCTTATGCCATTACCACAATGTTTTGATTGCTGTAACTTTCTAATAAGTTTTGAAATCAGAAAGCGCGAGTCCTTCAACTTTGTTCTTTTCCAAGATGGTTTTGGCTATTAGGATCAATATGTCAATTCTGAAAAAAAAAAAGGAAACTGGGATATTTATAAGGATTTTGATAAATTGTAGATCAATCTGGGGTGTGTTGCTCTCTTAACAATTCCAAGTCTTCCAATCTGTGAACATGAGATGTTTTTCCATTTATTTCGGGAACTTTATGTTCTTTCAGTGAGGTTTTGTAGTTTTGAATGTACACGTCTTACACTTCTTTTGTTAACTATATCCCTAAGTTTTTTCTCCTTTTTTATACTTTATAAATGGAATTTTTTTTTTTTATTCTTGTTCTTCTCTCCTAAGCCCCCCACTGCATAGTTGTATATTAGGTTGTGGTTCCTTCTAGTTGTGCTTGTAAATGGAATTGTTTTATTAACATCATTTCCAATTTATTCATTGCTAGTATATAGAAATACAATTGATTTCACTATATTGATCTGTATCCTAGAACTTTGCTGAACTCACTTATTAGTTCTAGAAGGTTTTTTTGTGGCTTATCCTGGATTTTACATATACAAATCATGTCATTTATGACATATAAATAGAGATAATTTTACTTTTCCTTTCTAATCTCATCAATTTTATTTCTTCTTCTAAACTAACTGCCCTGGCGAGAGCATCCAGTACAATATTAAACAGAAGTAGCAAGAGTGGACATCTCTTTCCTATTCCTGATCTTAGAGGAAAAGTATTTGCTTTGTCACATTAAGAGTAATGTTATCTGTGGGTTTTCCATAGATGCCCTTATAAAGTTGAGGAAGTTCCCTTCTATTTCTAGTTTTTTGAGTGTTTTTATCACAAAAGGGTGTTGGATTTTGTCAAATGCTTTCTCTGCGTCAGTTAGGATAACTGTGTTGTTTTGTCCTTTATTCTATTAATATGGGTTACACTGATTGATTTTCATATGCTAAACCAGTCCATCATTCCGAGGGATACATACCACCTGGCCATGGTATATAATCCTTTTTTATATGTTGTTGGATTCAGTGTGCTAGTATTTTGTTGAGGATTTCCATATCTATGTTCAGAAGGGGTATTAGTTTGTAGTTTTATTTTCTTGTGATTTGTCTGCCTGGTTTTGGTATCAGAGTAATACTGACCTCATAGCATGAATTGTCTGAGGTTTGAAGAATGGATTGAAGAGAAAACGATAGTGCCAGGTTGACCAGTGGAGGAGCTGTTGCAATAACTCAGGTAGATATGGTTAATATATGGTTTGGAGTAATGATAATGAGAGTGGGAATGTGGAAAGAAGATATCAACATTCAATATCAGAAAAAAAAGCTGAATATTTATTTTGGTAATCAAGGGAGAGCTATGCACGTAAGACATAGTATCTCTGAGCAAAACAAATTGCTGATCTTATATAAGCTTTGAAAAGCAAAAATGAAACAAAAGAAAATGTTCAGGACTTGGCAGACTTTCAGGAGGAGGGCTGTGTTTATTGTGGCATTGGTAATTGGCTGCTACTAACTGACTGGTTTTCAGAAGTATGGTTAGTGATATGAAGTTGTAATTGATCAGTTGGCATGGGTTTAAATTTATTGGCGTCAATTTAAAACTGATTCTAGTGATTACTTAATATTGTAAACAAAGGAGAATAGGAATATTTTATTCTTAGAAAGAAACAAACAAATTAAAAGTGAATTCAGGGCATAACTGATTTGATGGGGCAGTAAGATAAAGAACACATAGAGATGCCATTCAGATTTCTGGCCTGGACAATTAAATGTAAGCCCTGCTAGGTCAAGAATCTTTCTCTTTTGTGCCTGACATATTCCAAGCTCCTAGGAAAGAACTTGGTATGTAGTAGTCACTTTATAAATATTTTTGAATAAAAAAAATTCCATTATCATAGAGTACATTAATGGAATTATAAAATCTAGGCATGTTCAATTTCAGATAATTGCAAGATATCCAAAAGAAAACAGCTTATAATAAACTGAAAATAAAAGTTTTGAATTAGGACAGATATTTATTCTGCCTAGATTTTGTAGCCACCAGCATATAGGTGGTTATTGAGAATATAAGATCAGATGAAATATCTATCTGAGAAAAAAACACCACTAGGACAGATATCTGTCAATCACAAACATTTAAGGAAACAAGTCAGCTATAGTGTCTGCAAAGGAGACTAACAATAAAAGACCTAAAATAATGAGAGAGATGTGGAAGCTAGGGGAAAGATTTTTTTCCCTTTGATTTCTCCCCCTTGAAGGAGGAAGAAGTTAACCTTGTTAAATGATCTCTAGAGAGTGAGCAAGAAAAGGAAAAGGACTGCAAGGTACTCACTGGATCAAACAACAGAGAGTCCTCGGTGTCCTTGACAAGAGCCATATCAGTAGAGCGGTAGGTGCCCCGTGTGGAAGGGGTCTCAGGTAAGGAGTGCAAATAGAAGTTTAGATGTGAATGAAGGAGGAGAGCAGGATAAATGGCATCTGGAGGCAGGCTTTGGGTTGGAAAAAAAGGATTTATTTTTATTTTTTAAGTTGAGGGAAACTGGAGCATGTTAAATGCTGATTGGAAAAAACAAATGGTAAGAGATTTAGGATCCAGGAAAGAGAAAGGATGATCACATTGTTAACATATAGGAAGTGGGAATTTATGACTGATTTTCTCTGACTCTCAAAACCCTTGCAGCTCTAAATTTGTATGATCATTTGAATTGTCTACATAAATTACTATATTTTATCAGAAATTTATTGTTAGACATCTTATTACAAGTAATACAATGATATAATGTAATATATGCCAAAATTGATAAAGCCCTTCTTATTCTTTTGTGGGGGATATATAACACAGTAAAAAAAAAAAAATCACTGTACTTTTTAATTTTTTCACAAGTTGTATGTTGAAAAACTTTAAATTTCTCAAAAAGTTGTAGGAACATTTTGATGTTAGAAGAACAACATATGCTCATTTCCTACGTGTTTCAGTTGTTAATATTTTACTCATTTTCTCCTTTTATCTCTCTCATTCCTGCTCTCCTCTCTCTCCTCGGTCTCTCTTTCTCCTTCTCTCATGTATTCTTTAATATACCATTTTAGGATTAGTTGCAAATATTATGACACTTCATCTCTAATTAATTCAGCATGCAACATTAATCATCTAAGAACAGGGACATTCTCTTATATAACCACAATAAAATTGTCATAGAAAGGACATTTAACGTTGATACGATACTAATGTACAGTCTATATTAAATTCTACCCACTATCAGTTGTCCCAGTAATGTGTTTTGTAAACTTTGTTCTTAGATCCAGATTGCAAATAAAGTTTACACATCTCATGTAGTTGTCATGCATTCTTTAGCTTCCTTTAAACTATAAAGTTCCCACAAACTTTTTCTTTTTTAAATACTGTATAAGTTCCCACAAACTTTTTCTTTTTTAAATACTGTA
Source organism: Equus quagga (assembly GCF_021613505.1). NCBI lineage: Eukaryota > Metazoa > Chordata > Mammalia > Perissodactyla > Equidae > Equus > Equus quagga. Next base: position 20,369,041 of record NC_060268.1, read on the forward strand.
TAATATTGGCATTTTTATAGAGTCTATTCTAGATTGTTTTACAAACTATCTCTTAACTTGGGCTTTCTAGTTATTTCTTCATTTTTTTTCATAATTAAATTCAGAAATTTAAGTGGAAGCACTATGCGGGTGGTTAGTTCGTCATATTGCAAAGCTCACGATGTCAGTTTGTGTTATGGGTGATATTAAGTTAAGTCACTTGATTAAAATAGTCTTCATCAGATTTATCCATTGAAAAAGTACTTTTTCCCTGTGTAATTAATAAATAATTTGTGAAATGATGCATTAAGCATTCATGAATATCTTGTTTTTCAAAGATATCTAGACCAGTGTTTTTATCATCTGTTGATGACTTTCTCCAATCTATTAATGCTACGGTGGTTGTGAAATGGTGTTGTGCTATCTCTGTAGTTTGTTCTATATTTAATAATTCAGTAGTTTATTTGGCTCATTTTTTTGTAAAGTAAATATTTATGTCTATACATCCCATTTAATTTTTATTTTTTAAGTAATTATCAGTATACATTAATGGATGATTTTTAATTCAATATTATAATCTATTTCTATCATTGTTTATTTTGATTTGTGTCCTAAATTTGGCCAATGAGAGTCTTTTTAACATCTTTCCTCCGTCAGTTTGCTCCCATCAGTGTTTGAGTGCTTTCCTACGTAATTATACAGTTACATTCTTATACGTTTATAATTATGTATACATTTTTATATACATATATGTATTATGCATACATATGAAATTACGAGTTTATTCTGTCTCTATAAATAAAAACCTAAAAGGTTTTCTTTCTCCTTCTTCCATTTCCTATCACATTTCTCTTTTTCCACAATAACGAACTTAATTCACAACAATATCAATATATTAAATCATTTGCTCAATTCTTTTATACAAATGAAACAGTTTCTGACTGACTGCACTACTGCCACTAACAATAAGACACTTAAGTAATATTCAAAATTTCTTTTTGTTCTTAAAATATTTTCTATCTATTGCTAGGAATAGCAACTCAATAATTCACTCAATCTTTAAAAAATAAGCCTATTGCTAGATGTCTTTATTAAAAGAAGCCCTATAATAGCATAGTTGATTACAAATGTAATTGTAATGATATATTAATGAAGAGAAAGCCAACCCAAATTTAAACCAATGTTATAGTGCTCCCTTCCTTACTCTTATTTTGTGACTGTCACACTGGAAAATGACTTACTTGAAAGAATTGCTTTGAAGTTAAACTCTGATGGCAATTTGGGGCACAAAAGGCAAAAAACTAGAATTCCCTCTCCAAAGTTTATTAAAATGTCACCCCAGTATTGCATCGTGCATGCAGGGAGAAAAGGATTACTGGTGCTCATTAAAAATAAGAGTGTTCATTTCCTAATGGTTTTCAGAGTTGTATATTTTTGAGGAAAAAAGCCACCTGTGTTCTCAAAGGTCTAGATATAAAGGGATGAGCCCATTCAACAGGCTTCATTTCACTTCTGTTTCTTTATTATTTCAAAATGACACCTTTGCACTTCAGAGGGACCAGTAGGCACTGTTATAACTAAAACTGAATAAAATTCCAAGCTGTGTCAAAGACATTGTTTGAATTCACTTAAAAGCATTTTATGTCATGCTCACCAACTCGCCTTCACTAGTCATGATCTGCCTGTGGCAAACTGTTTCTCTCTGGGACTGAAAAGATTACTCCCACTGATACTCCTCTGACAGTGTGAATATTGACTTGCACTTAGAAAGGTCAGACAGTTCCACTAGTTAATAGGAGTGAGAAGAGCAGTTCCAACAAGTCTCTTTGAAAGGAATTTAACCTTCAAATTGCAAAGCATGCTGCTCTGTGGAGCCAGTTTTGGCAACTAACAAAATACATGCTTCTCTGCTTTCCAAAAATACTAACAGGAGCCTGAAAGTTAACATTACAAAAGGGAAACAAGCATGCAATGTACCACACAAACGTCCAGGGGAACGCCAACCTTGTTATTTTTATTTTTTAAAAAGAGTTGAATACTGTGGAGTAATTCTCTGGGCCTTTAACTTCCCTCAATGTATAATAGCTGTTTCGACTTTTAAGAACCATGTGCTGTAAGATGATAAGACACCACATATATTTTTCTCAGCATCATTCTGACACAAGATCAAGAAAAAGGTTTATTCCCAGTGGAGCATGGCGTCTCTTACCTATCCTTTGAAAAGTCCTTTGCCTTCTGTTATTGTCTCATGACTGAGAGTTCGGGAAAGGCTGACATAATTTAAGCTCTCTGGGAATGTGGCCTATCTGTTAATAGCAGTGTCCTGGGCTACAATGCAAGAAGGATGGGAGTGAGAAAACAGAACTGAAAATGAGAATGAGACTTCACTTTTCATCTTGATGGAAAGTAAAACCAATATTTTTAATTTTTAATAAAACACATTTATATTGTGGCACCAGCAGCAGAAAGAATGTACTGCATATAAATGAAGATGATTCCCTAGTTTATCTTGAGCAGTGGAAGACAGGAGACATAATGATGAAGAGGGCCTTTTACAAGTAATAAGTAGGAAGAAGAATAAGTCCTGGGTGTCTTGGAAAGCAAAGCTTTCATGATTTCAGAGCATATTTTAGAAATGGCATTATGGCTTTCACTGCTTTAAGTTTGGCATCAGCGAGATTTTAGATTGTACTAAAATCATCCTTAATGTCCTTTCTGCCTCATCAGTGGGGGACCATTCAAGTAACAAAGTGCCAATCAGGGGCTCTTGTTCCTCCTTAGCTTGAAGATATTACTGTGGAGGTTTTTGTGAGAGCATGATCTCTCTGCTTGAGATGCCCTTTATTATAACTATAGTTAAAGGTCTGCTGACTTAGCCATTATAAACCCCTAATGCTCTCCACTACAAAAATTTGCTCTAAAATAAAGCTTAGCATACTAAGTTGGAGCCCAGGGGAGCCCTGATTTTGATAAATTTGAAAGGAATAAAATAGTCATTTGAGTTAGAAAGAGAGTAACAAAAATGTAAGTATCCAAGCTATGTGAGTTATGTGTGTCACTGCTCTGGTATCTCTAAAATAGCATTCTTAATTAAAACGAAGTAAAAAAGTAATTAGCTCATAACGTGCACTAATCATTTTTGTAAGTTTGGAATATAAAAATGTAATTAAGAAAAAGAAAAATGGATTATAGACAGGATCGTTTTCTTGATTGAGAAAATTGTGACTTTTAACTCGAATATTTTCTGAAAATACGGGACCTGTATTGCTACTGCAGAGTCTTTGCGGTCTTTTAGTCAATGAGTCAGAGGCTCCTAATGCTTAAGCCTCTCCTTATAAGTTCCTTAGCCATCTTTAAGAGCTTTGTTAGTTGAGTTGAGCCAGAAATAGCAATTTGTTAAAAATGTAACAGCAGCCTAGAAGCAGAGTGTTATGAAGTACAGGAAGTAGATCTCAACATTTTTGACTTTTTATTTTGAACACTCTTTATTATTATTAAAAGTGTACACTTTTCGTCTGTTATTTTAAAGACAATACCTAAAGAAACATGCATTTTTTAGTGGTTCAGATTCTTTTCAGAAGTTTTTAAAAAGTCAAAACATGTTAATAATAAGCTTCCAGAACACTAACCTGTCTGCGGATAATGATTATAAACTTAGCACAAAATTATGCAAACAATACAAGTCTATCTTAAGGCCCTAGAGAGTGAACAATGGCAGGCAGATTCTGGAGATGCATTGAAACTTGAAGAGGGTACAGGATGAGTTTGCAATTTATACAGGAATTTTTGAGGAATAAACGAGGTAATATCTTAGAGAGTGGAAGGGTGTCTCCTTTTAAATAGTGTGGTCAGGAAAGGCCATTCTGAGGAGTGATATTGGAGCTAAGAAGTAATGGATATGAATTAGCCAACGAATAGAATTTCTGGGGAAGAAGATCAGAGTCAAGGGGAAGAACAACTACTGAGATACTAGGGCAAGGCTGGGCATGTTCCAGAAGCAGATGGAGATCCATGGAACTGAACACCAGTTGTTAAGAGGTAGAGTAGTAAGAAATAAAGTTGGAGAGGAAGACAGGAGACAGATCATACATCAAAAAGAAATTCACCTAAGGCTTATTATATGCCAGCTATTGCATACAGAAATATAAATAAGGTATGATTCTTATACATATCCAAATTCTTAGACATATCCATATTCTTATACATATCTTATACACATCCAGCCAAAATACATTAATAATAAGACATCTCCCAATTCAGTGGTGAAATGAGGTGTTTGGATTTGCTGTCACAGCAGCTTGTTGTAGGTGGATCCTAGTCATGTCTGTATTCAATCACCTCCCAACTCAGAGGCAGGCAGAGAGAGTCCTCAAAAAGTGTTTTTTGGATGGATGCATGGATAGGATGATACACTGAAAATGTCCAGCTGGCTGCTCAAACAACACCTCACGAGTGATATTTTCTTGGTACTGTGATCACATACAGACTGAAACTGAGGTGTAATTTGATGGTTAAAAACTCAGATAAAATTTTATAAACCTGTGTGTGTCTCCCCAGTTGGCTTCTGAGCAGCTTGCAATGGGGCAGGTTACATAACCTCTGTTTCCTCATCTATAAAATATCCATAATCATACCTATCTCCTAGTGACATACTATATACATTGGGGCATGATATACATATGTTTTCAACTTTCTTGAGTGAAATTGAGTAGTTCCAGAAGCAATAATTAAGAGTAGGACAGTATAAAGCACCCAGGAAGCTAAAATTGGTGGTCACAGAGAAGATTCAAGGGAAAGGAGTTTCTTGGTTGCTAGAAAGTACAGTATCTTCTGGAATTCTACTTCATGAGTGTTTTTCCCTTACTTTGTTGTATCATTATCCTTCTCTTTTCACTGACTTTATATAAAACATGCTTGAGTCCTCACATCTTAATAAAATATTCTTCCTTTAACTAACTACCTACTGCACTATTTCTGTGATTTCTTTCCTAGTCAAGCTTCTAGAAATAATAAACTATACTCATCATGTCCACTTCTCTACGTTCCATTCATTCTCCAATCACTAGAATATGGCTTCTGTCCTCCTTATTTTTATGGAACTGTTTTCTCTAAGGCTTCCATTGATACACTTACTACTAAACCAACGATACATTTTTATCCCATTTACCTACTCCAATATCATATCAACTCTACAACATATCAATATACATCATACATTTTCTCTAATTTATCTCCCCCTCTCTTTATTTTAGGTACACATCACCTTGCCCTTACAAATGTTGTGATAGGTTCCTACTGCTCTTTTGGCGTGTACTTATCTCCTCTCCATTATCCATTTGAAAATCTCCTATACATCTTTCAAGTCTCAGCTCTAGTGCTATGTTCTCTGAGAAGCTTATCTGACTTAGGAGGAAATATATCTATTTCTCCTTGTATCTAGTAAATTGTTATTAGGGTAATATTTTATTAGAAAAAATAATGGTGATGACATTAATTACAGTCAAAATACGTTAATAATAAGCCTGTATATAGAACAGGTACTATTCTAATAACTTATGTTCTCATTTTATCTGTGAAACGTTATGAGGTAGATAAGCTTATTATCAATATATAGAGATGAAGAAGCAGAGGTACAAACAGCTTTATTAATTTGGCCAAGGTAGGGTTGGGGCTTGAATTCAGCTATTCTGATCCCAGAGCTGATAGTCCTTTCTAAATCCACATGTGATTGTTCAACTGTTCAATAAACAGCAGCCATTTATTTTAGGGTTTTGACAATAGTTTTGTGGGTTTTGTAATCTCTAGTGATTTACATGGTGACTGACACCCAAAAGAAGGTCAAAGAAATTTTGTTGAATAACTGAATGAATGACACAGCTGACCGAGCTCGTAAGGAGATCATGCAATAATCAATCTCCTTTCTGCTGTCTGAGACTCCCCAGTGAATGCCACTTAGAGGTGATTTTTTTTTCCATTGTCTTAGGCTGTCCTCTAAGGTAGGTGAACCCTGTAGGTGTTAGATATTAAACAGGCTATACCACAGTTAGGATGAAGACATTTGCATTTAGGCCTCAATACTATGTCATTGGCTTTTAACTTGATGTTTAATATGTTGAGTGACTCCTATCTGGGTAGCCCAGGGTCTGAGGGCCTTGTTGGTAGTTTAACCATAGTTAGTGAATCTATGGTTTTTTGGTGAAGTAACTAAGTCACACAAAGTAAAAAGAACATGTTTCTGGCCCCTCATCAGTGACTAGCAAATTTGCTTTCGAGTAGACTTATTTACTGACTATGAGATCCGGGGTCAGCAGAGAAATGCATGCGGTCTGGAAAAGGCAGATGAGTTAGAGAGAGAGTATAGTTATGATAAGGACAAAAACAGAATAAAGGCCTTGCAGATTCAAAATGTTGTGAGTTGAACAGTTCCAAGTGTTGATATGCTGCCAGTGTGAATCTACTCCTAAGTGACTAAACTGAAAAGGAACACAGGTCATAGGGTTAAATAGTTTGAGAAAATTTCAGGTCAAGGTAATAGCTGTAGATATAAATGTTGAAGATACAGCACTTGCTGCCTCTACAACATACTTGACATTAAACCTGTTTTTTTCTCTGGGATATTTACTGTCTAAAATGTCAGTTTTTAGGTAAGCAGATCTTTTTTTGTTGTTGTCATTAATGATATTATAACTACCTAAGGACAGGTACTAATTACTATACTTCTTGTATCTATTATGGTGCTTAGCCCAGTAACCCCACTGGATTCTGGAAAATCAAGGTGAACTACACATCAATCATCTAAGAATGAAGCATTTTCATCCCACTGAAATTCAATATATTCGGGTTCTCAACCTGATAATGTATAATTTAGGATTTGTTTGTCTCTGAGATTTTTTTTTCCTTTTGATCTGTAACTTTGAAGCAGGAATTTAATGATCCCAAATAACCCTAGCTGATTAATTGTATTTGAAACAAATTCGATTTGAGAAAAGCATTGGTTAAGCCCTATTTTTTTTCCTGGAGAAATGTGTATTTAGACTGTCAGAGCAAACTAATAATTTTCCTTCAAATTTGTATTAATTTCTCACAGAAGAACAAGAGAGGTAATCTTTGTTTATAGAACTTCCTTTGTGTTGGTGGGATGATTCATATCAAAATGAAGTTTCTGTCAGATGTGTCATTATAATGGAGGACTTCACAGTTCTGTGTGTTAAATTATAACATTATAATATGTGGTCCTGTTTTAACTTTTCTTAATGGCAGTCTAACTTTGTGAAATATTATTGCTATTAAGAGAATAAATCCATGCGTTAGGGAAGTTCATGACACTTTTTGAAAACATAGATGTTATGACTCACATGTACGCTATCTTAACCTCCAGTGTAGAGTTGCTCAAATTCCAAAAATAGTTTATTCTTCTTCTATAAAATGCTGATGCCACAGACAAAAAGTTAGAAAGGTAGTATTTAGTAGGAAGGGTAGCTCATTTAGATGATAATAGAAATTGATTTTCAAAGGGATTTTTGGATCATTTTATAAATGAAGACACTGAGACTCAGCTGATGTGCCCAAACTTGTAATATTAACTGGTGCTAGAAAATTGTTTAAGAACTAACCTGGAATTTTCTGCTACCATCTATAAGTGCTAACTCCTACTAAACTAGCCCTATTACTAAAAACAACCATAAAAGTGGGGGAAAAAATTATGAGCCAGTTGTTTTTAGGCATTAGATTGCAGGCAGCAGAATGCTGTGGTCTCTGAGCAAACGAGACTCAGAGGTGACACCACAGATCTCAGGCTTTATTTCTGAAAGAGGAGAGAGGTACAGTAATGGAGTCACAGAGATCCATGTGAAGAGACCTCCTGGGAATCCTGGGTTGTGGGCTGGATATGAACACATAGGGTGAGACTATAGAAAGGTTACCAGAAGGCAGAGGCTACAGAGTTGAGAACAGAGCAGAGATACTAGAGATCAAGCATTGCTGAGAGATGTTGGAATTCCAACTCAGAGAGAGTAGAGAGATTTTTGTGATACTTTCATTGTTGTGGTTGTTGGACATGATCACAGTCTTATTCATTCTTTTACTTTTTTATTTTTGCATAATTATACATCCATTTACAGTTGTAAAAAATAATACAGAGATTCTGAAAACTCTTTACCAGTTTCCCTTTTGGTTATAACTGTAGTACAATGCCACAACCAAGGAATTGACATGGATACAATCCACACACCTTACTCAGCTTTCACTAGTTTGCATGCACTCGTGTGTGTGTATGTATGTGTATGTGTGTTTTAGTTCTATGTCATTTTATCACGTGTACCAATTTGGTTCACCATCCACCTATTGAGGATCAGCTCCTACTGGGCATGCAAACAGCAGGGGTAGGAGGTCAGAGTGCCAACAGCCCTGCTTCCAGTTGCCTTACTTAGTCCTATTATGCCAGGTGAGAGTGGAAGCTCAGATCACTGTTAGACCCTATTGACCCTACCTTGATGGGTAAACTGGGACACAACCTGCTTCCTCAGAGTAGAGGATGGAAGATTACCTCCATGCTCAGCAGTGCAAACACTACGTTGGCAGAGACATAGGAGCACTGCCTACTTATTCTGTGTTGGGGATGGAAAATAAGCTCCCTGCTTGCCCACCAAAACCATGTGGGGTGTGGAGGGAAGTTCTGGCCTTTTAGGTTTTGCAGAAAAAATCTATGGCATAAAAACAGAGCAAATAAACATAAGGACACTTTGAATGGTAAAAGAAGAAGATAGGCTTCCCAGGACCCAGGATTTTAGGAACAACGTGGTGGTGCATTCTCTGAGTTTCCTTCTTGCTTCCCATACATCCTAGCTGGGGGAAGGAGAAGCCTCTAACCTGGAACTGCCAATAGGAACAAACGAAACACTCCAAAGAGCCTCTCCCCCCAGCCAAAAGACAGGGAAAAGGGTAGCCTAACACAAAAACCTTTTTGCCCACACTACTCTACCCCAAAATTAGTGGGTACATATAAGATCTGAACATCATTAACAACTCAGTGTAATTAATTGACGTTTACAGAACACTGCACCTCCAGAGAATAACACTCAAGTACACATGGAACATTCACCAAGATAGAACCTGTGCTAGGCCGAGGAATTAGTCTAAATATACTTTAAAGGTTACATCCTATGAAATATCCCTTCTCAATGCAACCAAATTTTATTAGCAAACAATAACAAAGAGATATTTGGGAATTAAACAACAGCACAGTTCCCAATAACCTATGGATCAAAGAAGAAATCTTAAGGTAAATTAGAAAATATTTAGAAAAAATAATAATGTAAACAAAATATATCAAAATATCTGGGATGTAGCTAAAGTGGTACTTGGAGGGAAATTTAGAGCTTTTAATGCCTATATTAGCCAAGATAAGTGATGTAATTTTCTATAAATAAAATCCAACAAAATAGAAGTCAGGCAACAGAGAAAACTAACTTATAAAAGAGCCAATCATTGAAAACAGTAATAAGATTTATAAAGCCCCAGCAATGCTAATCAAGAAAAAAAAGAGTAAACATAAATTATCTATATTAGGAATGCAAGAGGAGATATCACAAAAGATCCTACACATATTAAAAATAAAAAGAGAATATTAAGAATAATTTTATGCTAATAAATTTGATAGACAAAATAACAAATTTTGAAAAGCAACTTAACAAAACTATTAAATAAATTAAATTTAAAATAAAACTCATCCTATAAATAAAACTCTGAGGTCAGATAATTTTACTGTTGGATTCTTAAATAATTTAATTCCAAGCTTTCACAAACTTTACCAGAAAACAGAAGAGAATAGATGGCTTTACATTTCATTTTATGAGACCAGCATAATCTTGATGCCTGACAAAGAGGTTAAAAGAAAAGAAATGATTGACCAATATCTCTCATTAGAATAGACACATAAATCTTCAACAAAATATTAACAACTCAAGTTAGAAAAAGATGAAAAGGACAATCCGTCATGAACAAGTAATCATGTTCCCTGGATTACAAGATTGATTCAATATTTGAAAATCAATCATTGCAATTCATCAGATTAGCAGAATAAAAGAGAAACATCATGTGATCATACAAGAACGTTCATTCTCACCTCTTCTATTCCACATTGAATTGGAATATTAGCTAGTTTGATAAGGCAAGAAAAATTTAGATTTTTAAAAATTAGAAAGGAGGAATGAAAATTGTCTGTATTTGTAGAGACACCATATTTGTCTGGCTAGGATATCTTAGAGAATATACCAAAATATTGCTTGAATTTAGCAATACCACAGGGTTAAAGGTCAAATACAATAATCAATTTTACTTCTGAATACTAAGAAAAAGAAATTGGAAAATAAAATTTTGAAACATCAATATCCTCAAATATATCAATTGTTATGGGAAAAATTAACATATATAGAAGATCTTAACACTGAAAATGACTTAACATTGCTGAGAGAAATTAGAGAAGATCTAAATAAACTGAAAGATGTACCATATTCATGTATTGAGGGTTTATTATTTTTATATTCATTAGACCCAGATTTTTCTATGAATTCAACAAAATAGCAATCAAAATATCAGATATTACAGAAATTGACAAACTAATTCTAAAATATATACAGAAATGCAAAGGACATAGAATAACAAGCATTTTGAGAAAGAAGGACAAAATTGAAGTCTGATTTTCGGGCTTATTCTAAAGTTACAAAAAATAAGACAGTCTGGACTTTGTGTTCCATCAGAAGTATAGGTCAATTAAACAGTATAGAAATATTGGCAATTAATGATATACGGCCAATTGATTTTTGACAATGGCTACAAAGTAATTCAAGGTGGAAAGAATAGTCTTCTTGGAGAGTGGCTCTAGATCAACTGAATATCTACGTTGAAAAAAAAAGAATGAACCTCAATCCGTAATGACTATTGTCAACCTTAATTCGAAATGAGTCAATAAGAAAGGAGAAAATCTTCACAAACTTACGGCAGGTAAATGTCGCATAGACAGGAGACAAATACAGTTAGTAATAACCATAAGAGTGTTAAATATATTTTATTTATAGTTTTTAGCTATTGGTCTTTTAAAGATACCATTATGAAATTAAAAATACAAGCCAAAGAGTGGAAGAAAACACTTTTATTGTGCACATATATAATATATGTATACACCACATGCACTTATAAAGGACTGTACTTAGAATTTGTAAGGAATAGTTAAAAACTCAATAATAAGAAGACAGCCAAATAAAACAATGGGCAAAATATTTGAATATCCATTTCATTAACAGTATTAATTAAGCACATGCAAATATGCTCAACCACAGTCATCAAAGAAATGTAAATTAAATTCATATTGAGAATATTTTTTCACACTCACTAGAATGGTTAAATGTAAAATAATGGCAATTGCTTGATAATTTAATGGCAATTTAAAATTAAGTGCTGGCAAGCATGTAGTACAACTGGAATATTCATTAATGCCGGAAAGTATTGTTGTAATTTTAACCCTAGATATTTTACAAGAGTTTACATTTACAAGAGTAATGAAAATATAAGTTCAAAAAAAGAAGAAACTTAAAGTAGAATCAGTTCTGGTTTCCATCAACAGGAGAATGGAAAACAAATTGTGGTACATTCTTTCAACAGTGTGCTACTCAGCATTAAGGGAGAAAGTGCTGATAAATGCAGTAATAAGGATGAATGAATCTCAAAAATAGTTAAGAAGCCAGAAACAGAAGAATACAAATGATATTTTTCCATTTATGTAAGTTCTGGAACAGCCAAAATTAATCAATAATTATCCTCAAATGATAATCAATAAGATAAGTGACTGTTTGAGGTAGGATGGGAGGTAGGTAGTAACATTTGGCCCTAAAGAGGAAAAAGAAGCTTTCTGGAGTGATTTCTTGTCTTGATTGGGTTCTGGCTATATGGGTGTGCACATCGCCAAAATTTATCAAACTGTACATTTATAATGTGTGCATTTTATGTATATTACATTCCAGTAAATTTTGTTGAAAAAGGAAAAAAAAACAACTAATCTAGTCTAATGCTATTGCCTCCAGAAAACACAATCACTAGCTTAGCTTTTAACTTGCAAAATTTTAGAGTTAGAGAGATTCTTGCACAGGTGTTATTGCATCCTAAGCTTTTAATATACAAAGAAGGACAAGTAAATCCTTAAAATGTTAAAATCACATCTCTATTCGGAGTTTTTAACACAGTTGGGTCTAAAGTCCAGCTTCTTTCATCATTATCTAGTGTCATCTCAATGATGCAGTGTGGTCCTGTGACAAATGAGCCCTGTTAAGGATAGGAAATGCTTAATTATCAATGTTTTACTATAACAAGTATTCATGCACTAGAAACAAAATGGTTCATTGTGGTTTGTTCTATCTCCTTACATGTTTTTTTTCTTATTTTTAGAAAGTTGCCAATTTTCTGAAAGCTGAGTAGATTTTTGTGAAAGCAAAGAAAATGAGTTCCACCCCAAGCATGGAGCATTAACCCCCGATTTGGCCCACTCCCTGACCCGTCCTCCTGTGCCAAAGTTGACCCAGACAGAAAGCACCCAAGTCACCTTGTTTCATTGTCATAAATGCAAATCCTTATTTTTCTTACTATTCACAAGGAACACACAGCCCTCAAAGATACACAAATGAGGCAAAATGACTGAGTTGATTGAAAAGATTGGTGTTAAGCACTTTCTGTAGAGGTATCACTTCATTTATAGACTCTTAGAAACAATTATCACCTTCTCCCTAAGGAGAACTCTTTGCTTTTTTTCCATAACTTTGATGTTGTCTTCTATTTTTGACATAATATTCAGTTTTCAAGCCACCAACAATGTTGTCAGCTAATTCTCCCTAATTTATAAAATCCAACTTTGCATATAAAAATAAATTGTGGGAATATCTTTTAATCACTATTTTTTTCTTGATCTGTTGCCTCATTCATACAATAATTCCTAAAGTAAATGAAAAGAAAATTTAATTGCTACTCATTATTTTTACATTTTTACTAATATTATTGAAAATCTAGCTTTAGTTTATATACATTATATGTTTATATGTTTTAATCCATTACAATCCTTTTTTCCTTCCTGTCACTCTGGAAATGCTTTTACTAACTTAGGATGATCCCCAAATGGCCAAATCCGATGCTCTATATTCAGTCATTAATCTATTTGACTCTTGTTAACACAATTGCCCCAGTTTACCATTTTAACTTTTTGAAATTCTCTCCTCCTTATGAATCTTGGACATCAAGTTTGCCTAGCTTACTTCCTATCTATCTGAAAATACTATTTCTGTTTTATTTATTGGCTCCACTTTCAACATTCATTACCACAGTTTAGTATTCTCTGAGATTTTATCTTTGGTCCTCGTACATTTTTCTATACACATTCGCTGGGATAGTTTCATAAAATTGCTTCTACCAAAGTATGATTGGTGACTTTCAAATCTTTATCTCCTCTTGTTCTCTCTCCTGAGCTCCCGATGCAGTCACCATCTGGACATCTCCGATTCAATAAACCACTTGCAACCAAAACAACATATCAAATATAGCACTCAGTATCTTCATACTCACTTCTGTTTCTCCTGTATTTATGATCTCAGTTATTGGTGTTTAGATGTCCAGCTAGACTCGAGGGTATCATCTTTGAAGCCTCTATGCTTTTCATAGATGACATAACATCAGCAAACAAGTCTTATACATTCAACCATTAAAACATCTCTTATTTCTGTTTACCCCCCTCCATTGTCACTGCTACCACCTTTGTTCATATTCTCATCATTTCTTGTCTGAATCATCATAGCAACTTTCTTTTCGGGCTTCCTGTTGTCAATATTTCCCCTTCCTCGTCTTCACCCTACCTGCTGCTAAAATAATCTTTATTAAAAACCTAATCTAACTTCCCCACTTAAAGGCACTGTGAGCTATAAATTTCCAATCCATCACTTCTTATAAAAGACCCTTCGTTATCTACCTTGATACTACTTCAATCTCATTGTCTCTTACTTATACCTGATATTTCAAACAATAGCTTTTTGTTTTGAATACTGAGAATAAACTAGTGCTGTTGTATGTTTGTTTCTTTGTACATATTATAGTCCCATGTTCACATTTCTCCTCTTTATTATTGCACCTGGAATCATCTATTTACCCCTCAATAAGTAATTAAAATGTTTTTTTCCAAGACAACTTTCCTATGGCTTCCAAGGCTCTTATATATGCTATCTATCTATATATCTACCCATACAAACACATATATGCATTCAGGCTTACACAGAAAAAGAGAGATTATGAGCTCTGTTTGTTTTGCTACTTACAAAGAAACACATTTTCTAGAAGAAATCCCCAGCAAAAATAGTACTGAATGGGAAATTTTCACATCGCTGTTTATCAGGTCTTCTCAGATGCTCAGGTCTTCTAACCTTCAAAATAGAGATGCAATACTTAGCTAATTTCTATTATAAGTTACATCCGTGATAGATAGATAGATAGATAGATGTGATACAGTCTTTGCTTACTCACTTTATTTTTCTGGGCCTTATTTTTCTCCTCTGAAAAACAAAATGTTTAGAGCCAATCCTGATGGCCTAGTGGTTAAAGTTCATTGCTCTCACCGCTTAGGCAGCCCAGGTTCATTTCCTGGCCACAGAACCACACCACCTGTCTGTCAGTTGCCATGCTGTGGTGGTGGCTCACGTAGAAGAACTAAAAGGACTTACAACAAGGATATACAACATGCACTGGGGCTTTGGGGAGGAAAAGAAAAAATGAAATGTTTATACTAGATCTTTAAGTTTGCTTTTGTATATAAAATTTAAACTGGATGGCTCTAAATATGTCCCCATGTTCTTCTCAGAAGAAACCATTTACGTTAATTCCATCACTCAGATTATGGTTATTTTCATGTGCATAGATTTGATAGTCAAATATATACATCTCATAAATTTTCGATATATTTTAATATTTCTGTAACAAGATCTTAAAACTGAGTTTATAACTAGAAAATACAAATATATTACAGAAAATGCCAGCAGATTATATTTCCATCTACAGTGAGATGAATTAAAGTCACTCCTCTGTATGCACGGTTGTTGTAGTTTGTAAAGCGTGTCTCTGCCTTTGGAAATATGCCGACAAAGGTTAAGTTAGATATTCCATTCTGTGCCACTACTGCAATTTAGCCTTTTTAGACCTTTATTAACTTATTAAATTACTAGCTCACTGAAGACATTGCTAGTTTTCCTGGATTGTGAAAAAATATATATTAGGAGGTAAAATGGCTTAGTGTGAAGACAAGCAAGCTAGAAGTCCAAAGATCTGAATCTCTCTTTTGTCACTGTCATATGCGTACTCTTGAAAGAGTTCCTTATCAGTGGGTGCCTCTGTTTCCTCATGTGGGCAATAGGGTGCAAATAATATCATGTTTCTGTTTTCTCTAAAAGATGTTGCAACAATAAATATGATAAAGGCACAGAAACAAAGTGCCATCTTCAGGAAAAAGCCACTTTATCATTTGGTAAAATATTATTTTATATTAAGGTACACACCCACATTTAATGTTCTTTATCATCTTTATTTCTTCATACCTATCCAGTTTTAAGCTAAAAGATAGGAATATAGGAGCTGGTATCCTCGTTTGTCCTCTGCTTTCAAGGAGACAAACTGTTCTTTCCAATTGCTATAATGTATCCTTGGTGAGGAAGGAGAGAGAGGGAGCATAGACAGTTGGAGGCTTACCAGAGTTATTTTTCTAATTGTTAGAAAAAGGTAATGGATTACCAGTTCTCTTATATTGTGACTCACACTCCGGAGGATTAAGAGTGAGGAATAATCCTGTTCTGACATTGTCCGTTAGAAAAAACACCATGCACAGAGCCACAAACAAAACCCAAAACAAAGAGGTGGAGTCACGGGAGAGTGATCTTGTGGGAATTCTCATAATTATTAAATATTCAAACTCTTTTATCTCATGCCAACTATTGAAACTGACCTCACTGTAGCACAAAAAAGACTAGAGTTGCCATCCAGGACCAAACTGGAAAAGATGTACAGCAATTTCACATGAGCAGATAAATTTCAGAATAAACAAACTTGCTTCTCTATGGCATGAATTTAATTATGGACATTGTGGTAGATCTTGATAAACACGCTTTGGCCTAGCTAGACATCTTGTTAGTACAATAGTATTCACCAAAATAAAATCATACCCATTTACCTCCTGAAGCACTTGACAGTTTCGTTGGATAACAGTAGAAACATTTAAACACGTGCCTTATGTTCACTCACAGCAGTGGTAAGCATTGCATGGCATAAAACAGAAACAGAAGTCCATGAGGCAACAGAGAGTCAGAAGAAGACCCTCCCTTCTTTATCCTTATTTTTTTTGATAACTTTATTTTATTTATTTATTTATTTATTTATTTATTTATTTATTATTTATTTATTTATTCTGAGGAAGATTAGCCCTGAGCTAACATCTGCTGCCAATCCTCCTCTTTTTTTGCTGAGGAAGACTGGCCCTGAGCTAACATCCGTGCCCATCTTCCTTATATGTGGGATGCCTACCACAGCATGGCTTGCCAAGTGGTGCCATGTCCACACCCAGGATCCGAACCTGCGAACCCTGGGCTGCCGAGGTGGAACGTGTACACTTAACAACTGTGCCACCGGGCTGGCCTCTATCCTTATTTTTAAAATACTTCATTCAACCCCTTAACCATATCTGCTTTCTCAATATTGCTTGCTTTTGGAAGATTCAGGCAGCACTCCTAGTACATTGGAGTGACAAGTTTAAAGTGTCATCATTCTAAATGTAAGGGTTTTGGTTTTCTTTCTTAATTTTAATGTGAAGATCTGAACCTTAGTATTGATGTCTTCTGGAAACTGATCATTATGAAAACATCTTAGTCAACAAATTGTGGAAACTCTTCAAGCTTCTAAATTGGAATAAAGAGTCATATACGCTTTGTCTAACAGAGGATACATTCCATTCCAGTACCAGAGAAGTAAATCATAGATGTGAGAATATTAATTGTTGTAAAATGAACAATATAGTTTATAGTATTATTATCACACAAAATACTTTCCAGGGTAAAACTTTAGAGTGAATAATTCAAATTTCCTATTTTCATGAAATATCTATCTTTTGTAAAGTAACACACAAATAGCAAAAGTAACATCTCTAAAAATATCACAGCTCTAGGAAATATTCCTTAAAAAGAGCTGAATAATGAGGAAAAGCCTGAACAAATTGTGCATTTATTCCAAGAATAATTGAAATCTGATGTGGATAAAAATATGGCACAAGTTTCTTTCTTTAATTTCTTACTTTTTAACTTTCTCTCATAAAGCTATTCCAGTTGTATCTAGAAAACCACGAATGGAAGAGGAGTTATCACAGAAATAATTGAGCTTCAAATCACCTTAAGATGTCCCAAAAATGATATAGGAGACCGAATTTACCCTCTAAATTTTTAATTTGCATCATCTATTATTTTTCCCTAAGTGGAAGTCAGGCAGAGGAGTGATTTTGAGATCCTACCGATATTGTTTTGCAACTTCAAAGCAGCTGCTGGAGCTTTGTACGTCAGGGAACTGATAAACCTCACTGTCGGTGCCATTTATTGAATGAATAACTGAACACATGGTTTTGGATTTGGCATTGTGGGATTTACAGAATACAGATATGACATAATAACTACCCTTGGGGAAAAACCCAAAAATTCCACAAAAAAAAATAATATACTTAAGAGACCACCAGTGGGTACTTTCCTGTTGATGCTTCTTGACTAAGATCTACTACTTAGCATAGGACTTGGATTGCATTTCCTTCTGGCGCCATTTTTGGGATAATTTTGGGATGGAGGAGAGAATGGTTATAAACATATAGGAAAATGGAATAAAATTCAAATATTTACAGCAATTTTAGAAATGTTCTAAATATTTTATGCCCCAAAGAGGAAACCTGCCAAACTGTCTCGTCCTCGGCCAAATTGTTAAGCCTGGGAAGCATTTCCCTGTGACCTATAACTGTGGCCCCAAAGTGAAGAACATCTGCTAAAAACCTTCGTGGATCCTTGGAAGCTAATGCCACTACAACTATCCTTTTCTGACTACTCTATCTTCAAGGCTAACCTGAGCACAGATAGGAGTTA
Source organism: Equus quagga (assembly GCF_021613505.1). Taxonomy (NCBI): domain Eukaryota; kingdom Metazoa; phylum Chordata; class Mammalia; order Perissodactyla; family Equidae; genus Equus; species Equus quagga. The sequence continues at coordinate 20,387,202 of NC_060268.1, forward strand.
GAGAACTTTTTATACACTTAAGCACGTATGCTGTCATATGAATTATTTTTGCAGTTGTTTTACGTGTGTGTGTGTGTGTGTATATTTAAGAGTTAATGTCTGCTTGCAATCTCTGGTGTGTAATCTCTGTTTCATTTCTCATTATGATAATGTTTTTGCACTTTCCCTTGGTTTGTTTCTTTGGAGAGTGCCCCTTCCCATTACTGTATTATCATCAGACATACATTTCTTCCAATTTTGCCAAATAAAAATAATATTATCCTGAAAAGATTTGGGGTATATATATATATATATATATATATATATATATATATATAGTGGAATACTACTCAGCCATAAAAAAAGACAAAATCATCTCATTTGCAACAACATGGATGGACCTGGAGGGTATTATGCTAAGTGAAATAAACCAGACTGAGAAAGACAAACACCATGTGATTTCACTCATGTGGAATATAAATAAACACATGGACAAGGAAAGCAGTTCAGTGGTTACCAGAGGAGGGGAGGGGTGGGCACAGGAGGTGAAGGGGAGCACGTATATGGTGATGGACAAGAAATAATGTACAACTGAAATTTCATAATGATGTAAACTGTTATAAACTCAATAAAAAATGTAAATGATAATAATATTATTCTTTATCATATTTTTATTTATATTTTGTTATTTAGGATGTTCTCTTGTTTATAAGAATCTAGCTGATTTTCCATATTTTAAATAAAAACTAAATATATATGATAATAGTTTTGCTGGATACATTTTAAGATCCCTTTCTATCCTTTAATGCTTTGAATTAATGAAAGCCTTCCTGTGGTATTTAGATTTTTCCTATATAATCTTATGGTGTCCATCTAAATGATACCTAGGTTCAGATTGTATAAGGAAAAATGCAATCACCAAGACGTTTTCCAGGGCATTTTCTTTCTCTGCTTAAATAAGAATTGTGCTAATGGAAGATTTAGTAGCCTGGAATAAAGAAGAGGTTAGCTGTTCTAATTTGGGGCCCGTTCATGTATTATTACACATATGAAAAAGACTCCATAGAGACAGGGTGTGGGAGAAGGGTGTGAGGTGTCAAATGTACAAGCTGCAAATTTCATTTCCAAAAATGGGGTAATGGTGATCACATAGTTCACTCTTTCTCCTAGATAATGTGGCAAATCAAAAGATACGTGAAGGACAATCTTCATGATAGCTACAAAACGTAGCACTAAGCCTCAAATTTTTGCTGCACTCTTCCATAGAACAGAAAGGAATTTTTGTCAGAATTCTGGTGAGTTCCATTTCATAAAAATCCAGAAAGATCTTTAAAAATGAAGGTAAAACTGAAAGCATCGTGTTCGCAAAATCCAAATATAAAAAAACGTGGGCCATGCTGAAATGTATCTTAACTCTGTTATTCAATTATTTAATCTACTCAGAATCTAAGAAGTTTTAAGTGTGGCCTGTCTGGGTAACCTTGATGAAACCTCTAAAGTTCCCTGGATCTGTACTTCCTTATCTCTTAAATAGGAATGTTAAAGTCTTACCAATTATCACTCATTTCTAAAATGAAGTGCTAAGGTGGCTGGCACTCTATGAGCCTGTAATAGGACACCATTTTAAACTCATCATTAACATGTGTCCTTAGGGTATGCAGCTCAGGAACTAGCCGTCCTTAATTGAACTTTATGAGACTTAAGGGAATCCAGGGCTCTCTCCACAGTGAGAATAGCTCAAGTGTACACCATGGAGTCAGAACAGTCATGGAGAATGTCAGGAGAAGGACAAAGTAACATTATCAGGGCTCTAGGAATAGAAGTGATTATTTTTCTTGTTTTGATATCATTAACATGCTTTCACAATTCCACTGGCCAGATTCACATAATCAGCAATTACTTGGGTGACCTGAAAGAACTTTTTGAACTTATAAAATAAATTTGTAAAGTTCACACACAAACAAACCCCCAAAACTCCACAACTGATAAAAGTCCAGAAAGTAAAATTATCATGCTTTTGTGTGAATGAGTAAATATGTACAATATTCTGGAGGCTGATACTTAAATCACAAAGTTATAAATGTTACAGATAAATTTAGTATTTGTTTAGAGATTCTGAAAGCATACAGGAATATGAAAAAAATAATTTTATTGGACATAAATTTTGTGAGTTATACCAAAGGGCTGAAAGTAGGAGAAACTCTAATCAAGTAAGAAGCAAATAGTCAAAGAACCCTTCCATTTAAGTTCACGAATATTATCAGGATAAGGTAAGAAATAGACGGGAAACATAATAATTAGACCAGAACAATAACTTATTAAAGATATGTGCTCACAACTTAAATGAGTGATTTTCTATCTTCACTTTGGTCCATAACATGTTAATTGGTTTAAAAGGAGTCTCATAAATACAAATATTTGCAAATATAATCTGAGACATAGAAGAAATGTTTTAATGTTGCCAATTAACTCCCAGTCTCTGAATTACAGACTTCTACGCTTCTGAGTGTCTCCTTTAAAATCTTTTTATTTGGTAACTCTACCAGAGACTGCTCATTTGCACCAATATCTTGTTTCCTCTTCCTGAGCACACTGCATGTCCTAGTTCCCACGCATGCAGTTATGCAATTGGAACCTTCGGACTGATTTCCTATTTTCTGATCTGATTGTCCAGGGGAATAGAAGTGGAAGTGATTTATGCCATGTAGGGTCTGGCCCTAAACCTTCCTACACGAACTCTCATGTTATTTCTTTTTACCCACCCACGCAGCTGGAAGGAAAGGACTCTAAGGCCTTACAATTTGGGGACATCACATGACAAATATCCTGGATTCTTGAGTCACCGTATAGAGTAGAACTGCTCTGAAGAGAAATCAGACAAGGAACATTCACGTTACACTTTCTTTTTTTTTTTTTTATAACATGTATATGGACTTTTTTTTTTTTTTTTTTTTTTTTTTTTTTTTTTGAGGAAGATTAGCCCTGAGCTAACTGCTGCCAATCCTCCTCTTTTCGCTGAGGAAGACCAGCCCTGAGCTAACATCCATGCCCATCTTCCTCTACCTTATATGTGGGATGCCTACCACAGCATGGCTTGCCAAGTGGTGCCATGTCCACACCAGGATCCAAACCCGCAAACCCAGGGCCGCCGAAGCGAAACATGCGCACTTAGCTGCCGCGCCACTGGGCTGGCCCCTCACATTTCTATCTGTAGAAGGAGTGTTTTATTTAAGACATCAAGATTTTTGGAATTATTATAGTGGTCTCTTCTGAATAATGTTAATATTACTCCCAAAACAATTTGTCATCCCAGACTCTCAAAGATGGTTAGGAGTGGTATCATTCTGTACTCTACCTAAACTATATACTTTGATGATATCTTTTGTTTCTGTGTTTTATTTACCCAGGTTTTCTGTAGTTTCTTTACCAATATTGGTCAAACTCATTGGTTCTTATTATTTCCTAAGAAAACTCCTGAATTCAGGTTCTCAGCCCTCTTTTCTAGAATACTACAGCAGGATCCTAAGTGATCCCTCGTGCTTCAGTCTGCCTTTTGCAAACCACACGTAGTACTGGATTAGTCTGTGGACCTAATTAACCTGGCTTGCGAGGCTCTTTTTACCTCATATCTCTTCAACATGAATGCCTTGTTTTGGTCAACAAGTCCCCTAACTGCCCTATGCTAACTTTTGTTTCTGTGACTTCACTGGTTAATGACCTTTTTGTTTTTCAATTTGAATACACATATTTTATATTTTATAGTATTCATAAACTATCCAATGTACCCATAAGAGATAGCCCACTTATTCTCATGTCCTCTGTGTTCTCCATTAATATGCATTATTCTCAGATTGGTTCATATGTGCATTACAACCAGTTCAACCTTTTATTCCCAGTATCATCACAGAGACAACAGTCAATATTATTTTCAATAAAGGATTCCAGAATTCTATTCAATATATGATCTAATTCATCTACTTCCTAGTTATATTTATTATTAAAGTATTAAACATTCAAGAGACAGTCAATAACTCTTTTTGTAAGAAAGAAGGTAGGAGAGAAGAAAGTTGAAAAGCAACTTGAATTTGAAGAAAAGAAAAGTTAGAATTTTCTGGGTTTAATGTCCAGACGACAGTTTTTCCTGTTTTGTTTCCAATAGAGATTGTCAAAATACAGATTCCTGGGGCTACTTATGTTGACTCCCCACATTTGTATTTTTTTTAAACAATTTCCTCAGGCAAATCTGATGTGCAAATAAGGTTGAACATAGTTGACTCCAGAATGTCCCTAAATATTCTGCTAATAAATAATTTAACTTAGTAAATAACTTGAATTAATAACACATACATGAAAAAGAAAACACTCCTTGCTATTCTAGAACAACAGGCTGAATTATTATATTTCAGCATCTTTAATAATATATGTTTCATAGTATAGAACAAACATTAGAAAAATTGGAATCAGATAGATGTGGAATCAGATTCTGCCTCTGCCACTTACTGGATTTATAACTGTGGACAAGTTATTTTATATCTTTAAGCCTGTTTCTTCATATATAAATTGGGGGTAATACCAAACTCCCAAATTTTTTCTAAGATTAAATGACAAATTTTAGTTAAGATCTTAATAGAATGCCTGTTTGATGTGCAGAAAAAGTCAATAAATATCAGGGCCCACCACCTTTGTATTAATTTGTTAATGTAAATTCAAACATTTTACATTTAAAGCAAAATGACCTTTAATGTGTACTATGATGAAAACTTTTGTGGAGAAAATTTTAAAGTAGTTTAAATATTATGATTTCTCTCCACATTTTTTCTATTGTGTATTCCACCCACTATGTCTTCATTTTTTTCTCTCCTTTTGTCTCCTAGCAAAAATTTGATAAGTGACAACCACACATCAGACAATATAATAGATGACAAAAGAAACTGTATTAGTTATGTCTGCTGTGTAACAAATTAACACAAACTTAATGTCATATAACAATCAATATTTATTATATCAGTGTTTATGAGAGTCAGAAATAAAAGAGTAACTTACTGGGTACTTCTGGTTTGGGGTATCTCTTGAGGTTAGAGTCAAGATATTAGCTGAAGCTTCAGTCGCTTTAAGACTTATCTGGACTGCATAATATTACTACAAAGTTGGTTCAATCACAGAGCTGTTGGCTAGAGACCAGTTTCTCACTCGTTATTGGTAGGAGATCTCAGTTTCTCAAAATGTGGACTTCGTATAGTTACTGGAATGACTTTACAACATGCTGGGTAGTTTATCCAATGCATGCAAGAACTTTGAGAATCAAAATTATATTGGCAAAATTACCACCAGTTTAGACAGTTCCTTTTGAATCCAAGCTGGCATTGTTTCCACCAATCTAATTCTTTCAAAACTGTTTGGATCTCCTGCTGATCTTAATGTGCCAAAAGTCACACTGATGTCTCTGATATATGCCCTTTTCTGCTTTAGACTTTTGCTAATGGGCAGTTTCTTTAATCTTTGTAGTGTCTCTACTATTTGATTTAGAGGATCTGTTAGGCATACCCTTAAAGACTTTAGAGGGTGTTTTTTTCTGCCTGGATGATACTCTGATACATCACTGTAGGGGAGCAGAATTTGCGACCCCAACATGTTTCTCTTTGGCTTGATTGTTTTTAAGAACAAAAGATTCAAGATGAAACTTTGACCTTCCCCCTAACTGCCTAAAAAAATTTAAGATAGAAGGCTTGTTCCAGGAAGGAGCTGTCACCATAGATAGCTATAGTATATAATGAACTAGGTGTGGTAGACAAGGAGGAACCTAGCAAGACCCATATGATCAAAGTTCTTTCCATATCCCATTGTCTTTGCAAGGCATGGCAAACATTTGTTTATCAGACATTTGCTTTTCTATCTCCATGTGAATTGCCTTCCTCCCCTTTGAAGTCCCTTACTACAACCCCCACTATCCTCTTTTGTCTTTAGCTGAAGATAGTATTTAAACTGGTGGCTTCAGCCATTTTGGCAAATGATTGAGTTTTCCTGAGTTTCTCCCATGTATACATGGGATTAAACTTTGTTTGATTTTCTCCTGTTATTCTGTCTCATATCAGTTTAATTCTTGGTCCAGCGAGAAGAACCTAGAAAGGTGGAGGAAAGTTGTTTCCTCTCCTATATCACCTTAATGCTTTATGAGGTCTTAAAGATTTTACAGTCCCAACCTTGATTTCATCTGTAGAGTATGTATTCTTGGCAGTGTTTACTACCTGGAGTGGTCGAGAGATTTCAAAGCAATCAAATCCTTGCTCCTCTGTGTTTAACAATACCTATTTTAGTTCATCTCTCTCTTCTCACATTTTACCATAAGCATCAAGAAGAAATCAAATGGCAACTTCAACATTTTGTCTGAAAAGCTCAATAACTAGATCTCCTAGTTCATTAGGCACATTGTCTACTTTTTATGTTTTTGCAAACGTCATTGTTGCTTAACTTTTTTACTACTACATCAAAGACCCTCCTTCCTCCAGGTTTCAGTAAGATTTTGATAAATTATTTTTAGCCCTCATGAACAGCCTCAAAAATTGTCATCATTCTTCTACATAGAGTTTCAAGGCTTTTAAAGCCTGTGATACTTTCCTTTTCAAAATCCTACCAGTTTTATGCACTGTCTGGTTCCAAAGAGATTTTACATCGCTGTCATGGCATCATGATGAACCACTTGCAGGTACTAAAATTTGTATTGATTATGACCTAGCCCTGGAAGTTACACTCTGTAATTTCCACTACATTCTATTTTTTAGAAAAAAAGTTATAAAGTACGGCCCACACTCAAGGGAAGGTGATCTAAACTCACTCTTCAGAGGCAATAGTGTCAAAATATTTGATTTGTGGCCATATTATAAAACATCGCAGGAAGAAAAAAATGAATAAGACATATCCCTTTACTTGAAGGCTTTTATAACTAGTAAAAGTAACAAATACATAAATAAGCATGATACAATATAAAATATACTTGAATAGATTTATGCAAAATATTTTTTAGATACAGAGGAAGGAATAATATATTGATGCAGTTTGGATGAGCGTGTAAACTTTAAGGATGAATAGAAATTCACAATTCAGAGAAACTGGAAAGTGGTATTCTAGACAGAGGAGACAGGGTGAGAGAATTCAGAGGTGCATGAAGAGCATGGGCAGTTTAGGGAATGGCATTAGTAGTCCATGAGAGAGATCTCATAAGAATATAAGTAGTAGGGAGTCACAGGATGCAGTGTTAACTGGTGTCCAGTTGTTAAGAGAATTATGTAGTATGACAAGGAGTTTGAACACAAACTCCAAAGAAGATTGTGTTTACAAGCATGACATTTCTTTGAGCTTTTCTATTTTATTGTCAAATTCATATGGCATTTCATACTATTCTATAATAAACCAGCAGTTTTTAATTTAAAAAGTTTACCTAACCCTTAAATAAAATTGCCACCCTTGGAATAGGTCCAATTGTTTATGCTCTGGTGTCACATGCAGGTCACATGCTGTCCAATAATCTTTGAGCCATCCACAGTAAAGATGCAATCCATGGCACAGTGGGCAGTGCTGAAACATATCGAAATTTTTTTTTTTAAAGATTTTATTTTTTCCTTTTTCTCCCGAAAGCCCCCCGGTACATAGTTGTATATTCTTCGTTGTGGGTCCTCTAGTTGTGGCATGTGGGACGCTGCCTTGGCGTGGCCCAATGAGCAGTGCCATGTCCTCGCCCAGGACCCAAACCAACGAAACCCCAGGCCGCCTGCAGCAGTGGAGCACGCGAACCTAACCACTTGGCCACGGGGCCAGCCCCTCGAAATATTTTTAAAGAAGGTATTGTAGTAAGATCTGCTCTGAGAAAGTTAACTCTGGGGGTAATAAATTTTCCTGCATTTGGGGAAATTAGGAAAGGCACAAAGGTTATTGTAAGAGATGATAGATGTTTGAACAATAACAGTGTAACTTGAGAGAAGGAACAGCTTTGAGAGAGTTTACAGGACAACAGACTGCTTCCTGGAATTAACTAATTTATTTATATTTTATAAAATGCTTGTTTTCAAACAACTGGCTCGGATAATTATGAGCATGGAATGTACTCATTCACTTCTTGGTCCATCTTGTAACAATCGCCATCAGGGAGAGAACGATGTAAGACAGGACAGTCAGAGCACATTGTAGTCCAGAGAGTCCACTTCATTTTTCAGTAATGACTACCTATTTCCACAGCAAGTCTGAAAGAAGTTTAATTAAATGACCTTATCTTTATTTATTTAGCCAGGAAAACTAAAGGGTGTAATTTCTAACTTTGAAATTGTTATTGTCTTGAGGCCAAAAGCTGGTTCAGAGTAGATGATTATGCCTACGGACTCCTAATCTACCAACTCAATCCACAAGCACATTTTCACAAAAAAGAAATAAAAGATTTATGTTGCTAACACTCTAGTTTCAGGTGAAAATGCAATATTTTTCAAATAAAATCAAAATATATATTAGTTACATAAAAAACTGGTGCTCCTTATACCCGTCTATCTTTAAGTTTAGCAGTTCACTACTGGCTCTCAAAGAACTCAAGTAGAAAATAAAATGTTTCTCCATCCACTCCGCTACCCCAGTTTCTGATGTGACGGAGGAAAAACAGGGCTACTGCTGCTTAAATCCTGTTTTTTAAGAAGGTGACATAAATCATGTATACTGAGAAGATGCGGATGTTTAAATGCCTTACTTATCTTCCATTAACAGTCAATTAGCCTGAGGAGAAAAGTTTTAGTAGAAGGTGTGGGAGGAATTGTCAGAACGCTTACCAGAGGCAGATCAAAAAGTAATAATGATCTCTGTGCCAAGATGCCTCCTACTCCCCAAATCCCCGTGAAATCTCAGCAATCCCTGAGTTAAGCAGATGTGATTCTATATGCCTAAACCAGAGAGAAAGAAAGAAAAAAAAAAAAAAACAGAACTAGCAATTCGGAAAAAATTCACTTACAGAAGAAGAACCAACTTTAAACACTTTAGAATGGAAAATAACTGAAACTAAGCCCAGAAAGGCCTTTACAATAGCAATTGTTTAAAATTGTAATTAGAGTCAGGAAAATAAAGTTGTCTTTTACAAGCCTTTCAGGAGGGTATAATGTAACCCCTAAGAAAGAAGATATGAGAATAGGTACATTGGAGATTTTCCCCTAGAACACCATTTTAACACAAGTTATACTTAGGGAGCACAGAAATGTGAGTCAGGAAAAAGAAGAGGAATTGGTGTTTTGCTGAAGTTATAAATCCAACTTTCACATAAGATAGGGTTTCACATGAGATAGCAGATCAGGATATATCTGAAGTTATAGATTTCTTATACCTTATACTAACTGTTATAACGTGGCATTGTCCTCCTATCCCAACCCCAGAACTTCACTTGCCAGAAGTTAGGAGAGTGTAGTGTAGGGAGGAAGACATTTCCTCTCCCCGCTCTGTTCTGGCCAGACAACGAATTAAATTCACATGAGACAGAATAACAGGAGAAAATCAAACAAAGCTTTATAACATGTATACATGGGAGAGACCCAGAAAAACTGAGTAACTCCCCAAAATGGCAGATGTTCTTATCTTAAATACCCTCCTCAGCTAAAGGCAAAGGAGGATGTTGGGGGTTGGGGGAGTCAGTTAGGAGAGATTCCCAGAAAAGCACAGTAAACAAGAGTAAGGTGATTATGCAGATTTAAGTCCTTGCCTTCTGCACTGATAAGATTTTCTAGAGATAAGGTCATCCTCCCTTCTTCCTGGTACAGAGAGAGAGACAACTTTGCAGACAGATGGAGATTTCCTTTACAAATGTAAATGTCTCTTAACAAAGGGTAAGTAAATTCTTCTTTTCAGAGTTTCTCTCATGTCTGCAGTTTTTAAAAGTAACCAGCCCAAAATAATTCTCATACCAAAGAGACATATCTTAGGGTGGCCAATTCTAGTCCCGCACAATCGTATGGAGCAGACCAGGAGAGCTCCAGCTCTGGAGAAGCTGGTAAGTCAGCAGCATGTTCTTCAAGCTGTGTACGATCTTAAATGAACTACTGACAACTTTATGAATTTGTATTTTGAGATAATAAATTCACAGAAAGTTGCAGAGGAATGTAAACAGAGATCCAGATCACCAGGTATCCAGCCTCTCCCAATGTTGACATCTTGTATACCAATAGCACAACATCAAAATCAGGCAATTATCATTAGTACAATTGAGAGTTCATCCTTATTTTAACAATTATACATGCACTCATTTGTGTGTGTGTGTGAATTTCTATGCAATTTTATGATGTGTATTTTCATGTAACTACCATCACAATCAAGATGCAGAACTGTACTATCACACAGGGCTCCCTAGTGTTACTTTTTATAGCTACACCCACCCCCTTTCACTCCATCCATAATCCTTGCCTACTGCTGATCTTTTCTTCATCTCTGTTATTTCATTATTTCAAGAATATTATATAAATGGTATCATATACACGTTAGAGATTTTATAAATCTATAATATATATACATATATTAAATATATTTGATAAATATGAGTTGGATTTGAGGTTAGATTTTTTTCACTCAGCATAATTTCTTTGAGGTCTATCCAAGTTGTTGCATGTATCAATAGCTTGTTCCTTTTCACTGCTGAGCAGTATTCCATGGTATGGATTTATCACAGATTGTTTAACCATTCACCCACTGAAAGATATTTGGGTAATTTCCAAGTTGGGCCTATTACAAATGAAGCTGCTATGGACATTTGTGTACAAGTTTCTGTGTGACTATCAGTTTTCATTTTTCTGGGATAAACACCCAAGAGTGCAACTTCTGAGTTCTATGCAGTGAAAGAAACTGCCAAACTATTTTCTGTTTTCCATTCCCACCAGCAAAGTATGAATAATCCGGTTTCTCCACATCCTTACCTGTATTTGATGCTATCAGTGTTTTTCTTTTTAATTTTTTTTTTTTTATTTTAGTCTTTGGATGGGCGTGCAGTGTTATGTCATTGTGGTTTTAACTGCATTTCCCTAGTGGCTAATGAAGTTGAACAATGATTTCATTTGATTATTTGATGTCTGTAGATCTTCAGTGAAATGTTTATGTCTTTTGTCTATTTTCTAATTGGATTGTTTGTTTTTTAAATGTTGTCTTTTGAGAGTTCTTTATATATTCTAGATGAAAGTCCTCTGCTGGATATGTTAATTTACAAATATTTTCTCCCAGTCTGTAATTTTTCTTTTCATCCTCTTAAGAGGATCATTAGCAGAGCAAATATTTCTATATTTGCTGATGCCCAACTTATTGATTTTTCTTTACGATGTGTTTTGTGTCAAATTTGAGAAGTCTTCACTTAGTCCTAAGTCCTTTTTCTTAGGAAAAAAGAAAGAGATTTTCTCCTTTTTTTCCTAAATCTGTACTTTCATATTTTAAATTTAAATCTGTTATCTATATTGAGTTAATATTTTATTAAGGTGTGAGACTTAAGTAGAGGTCCTTTTTTTTTTTAAATTCTTTGTATATAAAATTGCTCCAACACAATTCCTTCCTCCATTGTATTGCTTTTGTAGCCTTGTCAAAAATCAATTGAGTAGACTTGTGTGGATCTATTTCTGGTTATTCTATTCTGTTCCATTGATCTATATAACTTTCTCTGTAATGATATTACAATGTCTATTTCTCTATACTATATCCCATAACTACTATAACTATATAATAAGACAACACTAGAAAGAGTGATTTCTCCCAATTTATTCTTCTTTTTCAAAATTGCTTTGGGTTTTCCAGGGACTGTTCTTTTACATATACGTTTTAGAATAAGCTTATCTATGTCTACAAAAACTTTGCTTGGAATTTGATAGTAATTGTATTAAACTTATGTTTCTTCTGTGGAATTCTCCAATCCATGAGCATGATGTATCTTTCCATTTACTCAGGTCTTCTTTTATTTCCTTCATCAACAATTTGTAATTGTAGAATATGGATTTTGTTTATGTTTTGGTAGATTTATGCCTAAGCATTTCACATTCTTTGGAGAATTTGTAAATGGTACTACATTTTTGATATAGGTTTAATCTGTTCCTTATTAGTATACAGAAATGCAATTTGTTTTTTTGTGTTGATCTTGTATTTAGCAATCTTGCTGAACCAACTTATTCTAGTTTATCTTGGAGATTCTTGAGATTTTCTATCTAGGCAATCATGTCATCTGCACATAGGGAGAGTTGTGTTTCTTCCTTTCCAATCTGTGTGATTTTCTGTTTTTTCACCCATTTTTTGGCTTATTGTATAGGCTGGAACTTTCAGTACCATGTTGAATAAGAGCAGTGAGAGTGGACATCCTTGCAATCTTCACAGTCTTAGAGGGGAAGCAATCAGTCTTTCACCATTAAGTATGATGTCAGCAGTAGATTTTGTTTGTAGATATATTTGTCAAGTTAGGGAAATTTCCCTCTCCTTAAAGTTTGCTGATAGTTTTTATCATTAATGACATTGTTTTCTGTCAAATACTTTCTCTACCTCAATTGATACGATCATGCAATTTTCTTCCTTATCCTATCGATATGTAGATTACATGAATTGGTTTTCATGTGTTGAACCAGTCTTATATAACTAGAATAAATTTCACTTCATTGTTGTGTATGACTTTTTCTCTATATTGCTGGATTCAATTTGCTAATATTTTGTTGATGATTTTTACATCTAGGTTTATGAGAGATATTGGTCTGTAATTTTCTTTTTCTTTCTTTTTTGTACTCTTACCTGCTTTTGGAATTAGGGTAATGCTGGTGTTACTGTGCAAAATTAGGGTTCTTTTGCTCAATGTGCATTAAAAAAGCCAATTTATTACATCATCAGCTTTTGGTAAAAGAAATCAACTTTATTCTGCAAGATCAATCTGCCGAGGTGAGACAGGGTATGTGCCCTCAGATCTGCCTCCCTGATTCAGGATTTGGGGTGAAATTTAAGAGGTTATGGAGAACAGGCTGGCAGACAGAAAGTCTAGTGGGACAGGTGTTTTTTTTTCTTTTGAGGAAGATTAGCCCTGAGCTAGCATCTGCCAACAATCCTCCTCTTTTTGCTGAGGAAGATTGGCCCCTGAGCTAACATCTGTGGGCATCTTCCTCTATTTTATATGCGGGACACCTGCCACATGGCTTGATAAGCCGTGTGTAGGTCCGCACCTGGGATCTGAACCAGCAAACCTCAGGCTGCTGAAGCAGAGCATATGACGTTAACCACTGTGCCACTGGGCTGGCCCTGGGACAGGTTTTGATTGGTAGGTTTCAAGCAATGTAATGTTCTAAACATTTATGGAAAGGTGGGGAAGCAATTTTAACATCTGATCTTCCTGAATGATGGACCCCACATTTCTGTTGAGTCCAACTTTTAAGTTCCATTCATGTCTTGGTCTTTTTGTTTTCATGGGGAGGAGAATCTTTGGTTCCACTGTCATTTCAGGTAAAGATTTCTTCTGTGCGTGCTCTGGCTACATGACTTTGCAAATTTTCTGAAAGACAATTTCTTAATTATTCTGTTGATAAGATGGAATCCTGGAGGGCCTGTGGTTGCACTAGCTTCAGAAATTGAGTTGAGAAACGTTTATTTCACTTTTTACAGACTCATTAACCCACATGTTTTAAATGGGGTTAATGATCTTTCTTTACCTGTAAAACAGGGATAATAAACTCTTAAGTTAATGAAAATATTTAAAAGTAAATAGTCTTAAAAAAGAATATAATAGAGAAGATGCTCAATGAATGGAAGCCAGAGCTATTTATAGTGATCTGGTACCCAAAATACAGAGGGAGAGAGCTGAAATTCAGCAGTGTCCTTCCCTTCTGCACTCTGCTCTGGAGCTTCCTCCAAACCTCATGCTACATCCACTTATAGGCTTTACTCACAATGACCATCACCTTGTATGACACTCTCGACCCCTCCCCATTAATACCACTATTAAAGCTTTAAAAAAACTTAAAGAGTAGATAGTTCTTTGCAAAAACATAAATAAATCTAATGTAGAACCCCAAGATAAACTGGCCATTTCTTAGAAGACTCAAATGAGAACAACTTAAACAACAATGTTAGGATGACATCAAGAGAAGAATAAAGAAATTAAGATTGCAAACCCTTGTTATTAAAACTGTGATCTGGGCCCAGCAACATCACCATAACCTGGGAGTTAATTAGATATGAAAATCTCAGGCCCCCAGCCCAGACTTACTGAATCAGAATTTACATTTTAACAGAATCCTCAGGTGATTCCTATGCATATTAACGATTGAGAAAAAAACCACTCTTAGATGACAGAAGACAGAAATGAAAACTTACTTACATATATATATACTCAATTTAGCATCTTTAACTTTCTTCATTCTCTTCTGCTTGAGTTATGGCTACAGTAGTCCTACTGGATTAGCTTGGAAAGAAAAGAAGAATGAGAAGCTAAGCTGATAAGCTTACTTCTGAGCTATTTAAATATTTCCTTTTTTTATTTGTAAAGTTTGTGATTATTAAAATAAATAACATTTATGCCTTGAAAGTTAAGTACAGGGATGAGTCCTCAATTTCAAACTTTAAAGTTTTATTAAGTTACTTGGCAAACACTTACCATCCTTATCTCCAAAGAAATGAACGAAAGGAAGGAAGTTAAGTTACCCTACTTTTGGGTAACACATGTCATTGAACGGCATTGGCAGTTAGCAAGTTCAAAAATGTACTCCATTTTCGTTCCCTATTCTTTTCATGAATGAGACAAAACAAGGAGAGCTAAAGACAGTTGCAGGGGAGGAAAAATAATTTTCCCTCTACCCTTCTAGGTTCTTGCCTGAGACTGCCCTCTAATAAAAGACAAATTAACAAGAGAAAAGCAAACATAAGTTCACTAACATGTATAGCCCCTGTATACGTGGCAGAGACTCAGGAAAACTAATTCCCCAAAATGACCCAAGCTATCACCTTAATGATATACCATCTACAGCTGGTAGATGGAATGAACTACCGTCTACAGCCAAAAACAAAAGATGCTGGAGGTGGGGGAGCCAGTTAAGGGAGGTTTCCAGGAAAAGCACGATAAACAAGCATATGCTTGTTATTCAGATTTAAGCCTATGCCTTCTCCATTGATAAGAGTTTCTACAGATTTAGTCATCCTCTTCTTCCTCTTACAGGTAGGAAGACACCCTTACAAATGGAGATTTCCCTTACAAATGTAAATGTCTCTTTAAAAAGAGTAACTTCTACTTCATTTTCAGTTTCTCCCATGTCTGCTGTTTTTTAAAAATAAACAGCCCCAAATAATCCATATGCCAAAGAGGTGTACTTTGGGGTGGCACATTCTGCTCCCTTCACAGTTTTGGGGGCTGGAAAATGACAAAGAAAAGTATAAAAGTAAGATATTAACATATTAAGTCAAAGCATCCAAAATATTGATCTAAGAATCTTCCCTTTAAATGACCTAGGATTAAATTAATTAATCACCATTAGCATGTTTTGTAAAGGAGTTACAATTAAAATGTATGAACTTAAAAATATTATAAACTGTTGTAGAGTGAATTGTGTTCTCCCATTGGATTTTCTGTTTCAAATATAAGCTTGTCTAATTAAAGTGGAATTATTGCTCAGATTTTCCATGCTCTCTTTTTCAGTATTGCTCTTTTTCACCTTAATCTTAAAGGGGTCACTCTGGGAAATAAGAATTAGAGGAGCAAGGTTTTTCTAACCCTTTAAGCCAGAATCACTATGGAATCAATTGGCTACACCTTTAGAAGAGCAACCGTAACTCTCCCGTGCTGTTTGTGTGGGGAAAGGTGTAGAGTAAGTGTCAATTCTTTAACTAACAGTAACCTTGAAATAGGACTATAACTCTGCAAACTCAACTATTTTGTTTTTCAAATTTCTTTTTTGTTCAGCAAGTCTAAAAGTGTCTAGTTCTGATTCTACAGTCTTTCTGCAAATGACCCTGAAAATATTCATGTCAGTATCACTTAGCATTTCCAACCACAGCCTCAATAACATGCTGGGTGTTGATGGGTTTTTAATACTAATGATATCATTTTTTCCATCCTGCAGGGAATCAAAATCATACATCTAACTCCCTTCCTATGGCAGATTTCTCCCTTAACTAAAACAAGCAACTTATTCATGTCCCGATAGACTCCCATTTAGAGAGACAGAATTTTTGAGAGAAAATATAAAAATTGAAAACCCTGCACCTTAAGCTTAGCTGAATTTATGTGTCTTCTTTAATTGCACACCTTGCAGCAAAAACAAAATGTGACAGTCACACCTCAGTGTTGTATAAAAGTATGCTAATTTTAATATTCTTATGCGCTGCTTGCTTTATTTCTCACAAAAACTCCTCTCTTTTTTTGTAATTGAAACCCAAGTTACTTAAATTTACTGTATTCACCATTACCCTGCCTCCCCAATTTTCTGCTAGACATGAGCCAATATTTTTAAAGCAATGAAAGCATCCATACTACGTATTTCAGTACATGCCTGCTAAGAATAATGTAACTATCGTGTCTTGGGAGGGATAATAGAGATCATCTTTTGAGAAACTCAAGCAGCATCTTCCACACCAGATCAACATTCACACCAGATGAGAATCTGACCTGTTTGATCAGAAAGAGGTGGGACCCAAATGTCACCAGGCATCCCACTTTGTTGATGAGCAGTTTAAATGAATAGAAATTATTTCTTTATATCAAATACTTCTTGTGCCTTTGGCCACTCGTTATTACCTCTTAGAACTAAACAGAAAAGTATAATTTCTCTTCTGAACTACAGATCTTGAAATATTTTAAGTTTCTGTAGGTTTCTTTCTTCTCCAGGCTTAAGATCTCTTGTTTATTATATGACAGATCCTCAGTGGACAAAGTTCCTGGAACAGAGTAGTATAGGGGACGCAAAACTTTTCCTCTACTCTTCTAGGTTCTTTAACTGATCTAATAATCAAATTGACATGACAGATTAACAGGAGATGTTTGGTAATTAGATATTTGCCCTGTCATGCAGATAGGTCATTTAGATATCTCTGGTAATAGCTCTCTCTCTGAGCCAGCCCCTGATCTAAATTCTTTTTGGTAGTTAAGGAAGAGGTTTTTCTTCAATAACTTCAAAAATTTTTCTTGAGTCTGTTGGATCTTGATTGCCTTCAGCTCAAAATAATCCACATGCCAAAGTGGTATATTTTGGGTCACCCATTCTGCACCCCCTCAGTAGACAATTAACAAGTATTTGTCAGATGATTCACAGCTTCTTCAGATAATGTAGAATGGAAGTAAAATCTCCTTTCTGTGCTCACTAAGCTTCTATGTTGTAAATTTGAGTTTGGGTCATCTGAAAAACCTTGGATTTTTCCTTGCTCAACTTTATTCCAGTCAAGCCAAATTTATTCAAATAAAGTATTCAGTATTTCAGGGTGTTAGCCTGATTTCTGAGCTGTGTCATTATCAAATTCAATAGACATGCTTTTTTCTGCTTCAGCAAAATCATGATAAAAATTTTGAAGGGGCAAATTGTGGAACAATGAGACAGTAGACATGTATCCATTACACTTTCACCAGTATTTGGAAAACAAGTCAGAATCCATGTGATCCTATCTGCTCATCATTGTTTTTATTTTAGTTGTACCATTATATATATTATATGAGAATATATTAAAATTTTTCTAAAACACAGAAATATAATCCAAATAAATAAGTAAAACTAGTTTAACAAGGCTTGAATTATCGAGTTAGTGCTGGTTCCTACTACCCCTACTATCCCTTTGTGATTACTCCAATACCTTGTGTTTAACAGTGGATTTCCTAAAAACTTTTTCTGGAGATGCTGATTATAGTTTATAATTCTCAGAGTCCATGTGTTTTGAAAACTGCAATCTTATCCCATCTTCATTTTTTTGTTCTATTCTCATTCTCCATGATTTCTCTAATATTTGCAACAACTGTTCTGTACTATGAGAGAGGGATACAGATACAGATATAAACATACCTTTGTTTTTTTTTTTGGTTTTTTTTTTTTTTTTTTTGGTGAGGAAGATTGGCCCTGAGCTAACATCTGTTCCCAATCTTCCTCTTTTTGCTTGAGGAAGATTGTTGCTGAGCTAACATCTGTGCCAATCTTCCTCTATTTTGTATGTGGGATGCTGCCACATCATGGCTTGATGAGCAGTGTGTATAGGTCCCTGCCCAGGATCCAAACCTGTGAATCCTGGGCTGCTGAAAGGGAGCAAATGAACTTAACCATTACACCACTGGGCCAGCTCCTAAACATATATTTCTTACACTATTCTATTAGTGAATTTATACAAGCCTGTTGTTTATGATGAAATTAAGCTTTATAGGTAGCCTCTTCATATACTCTTACCTGTCTCATTTATTTTTCTCATTAAAGCAAGATATCTGTTTCTCAATTTCAAGACTATCTTCCTTTTTTTTTTAAAGATTGACACCTAAGCTAACATCTGTTGGCAATCTGTTTTTTCTTCTTCTTCTTCTCCCCAAAGCCCTTCAGTACATAGTTGTATATTCTTGTTGTAGGTCCTTCTGGTTCTGCTATGTAGGACACCACCTCGTGATGCCACATCAAGCCTGCTACACCATGGCTTGATGAGCGGTGCTAGGTCCATGCCCAGGATCTGAACCAGTGAAACCCTGGGCTGCTGAAGTGGAGCACATGAACTTAACCACCTGGCCACAGGGTCAGCTCTAAGACTATCTTCTTTAATATAGCAAAATAAAACTGAGTTCTATTTAATTTTGTCTTCTGTAAACATTGCCTCAATTGTGGATCTCCCTTTTTTATGATCAAAACAAAATTTGAGGGGCTAGCCCAGTGGTGCAGTGGTTAAGTTCGCACATTCCACTTCGGTGACCCAGGGTTTGCCGGTTCAGGTCCAGGATGCAGACCTATGCACTGCTTATCAAGCCATGCTGTGGCAGGCATCTCACATATAAAATAGAGGAAGATGGGCACAGATGTTAGCTCAGGGTCAGTCTTCCTCAGCAGAAAGAGGAAGACTGGCAGCAGATGTTAGCTCAAGACTAACCTTCTTCAAAAAACAAAACAAAACAAACAAAAAACAGAAAACAAAATTTGAAAGCATTCTCTGTTTCTGGTGCCATTGGCTCACTTCTGGGTCTAATTTCATTTTCAATATCCTTACAGGTTTAATTCAGTGTTCTTTATTTGCTTGTATGTTTCTTGCTCCTTCTTTTAAAATCTGAACCAGTAGGATAGCAATCTACATGGTTATGGTAATTTTTTAGCTGTTTTTTTTTTCTTTTGATATTTCTTAGATTTTTTAATATTTTATTTTTTTACTTTGTTTTTCTAACAAACATTTTCCTATCATGTATCTCTTTTTATTATTTCAATCGATGATATGGTGCCTATCATTTCTGTGAATTCCTTAACAATTTTCCTGAAGTTCACATATTTGATTGTACATCCTAATTCCTATTTATGTTTTTAAATCATGATCACTTTGTGACAGTAATATAGTTCCATGCTCTATCTACTCTTTATTTTTTTATTTTTTGGTGAAGAAGGTTGACCTTGAGCTAACATCTGTTGCCAATCTTCCTCTTTTTTTCCTCCCCAGAGCCCCAGTGCATAGTTGAATATCCTAGTTGTGAGTCCTTCTAGTTCTTCCATGTGGGATGCTGCCACAGCACGGCTTGATGAGTGCTGTGTAGGTCTGTGCCCAAGATCTGAACCGGTGAACCCCGGGCTGCCGAAGTGGAGCACGCAAACTTAATCACTATGCCACTGAGTATATGCCACTCTTTGGTAATTGTTCATTAATAAGACAGACCAGATCTTTAAGCTCTTGACTTTTCAGCCGGAAAATGAAAAGGATCAATTCTTCTGCTTTTATTGAATTAAATTTCCAGTCAAAGTGTGGATAAGATTTTCTCATTTCACACGTTTTTCTTCTTTGCTAAAAGTTTGCTAAACTGTGCTGCCTATCACTCTAATAATCATGACTAAGTTCACTAACGTATTTATCTTGATTAGGTGGTTATGCTTCACTAGTAAATTAACCATGACATATAAATTGCTTAAAAACAACAATATGGAACTTTATTTCTTACTTCTTATATATGCTCAAGTAGGCTTGGCAGTAAAGAGAGTCTTCTGCTCCACGTGGTCATTCAAGGTCCCAGGCTGACGGGATCTCTACTACCTGGAATGCCACAATTGACTGTGTGCCAGCTAAAAAATCATGTGTATACGTTCAATGCTCTGTCTCAGAAATGTTACACCTTACTTCTGCCTGTAATTCATGGCCGAGAACCAGGCATATGGTCCTGTTTATATGTAAGAATTGGGATGTAAATGGGATATTTGATGAGTACCCTTATCCCTACCTGGGTTTGTGGATTACTTCGCATATGTGTACTTTCTCACATCCGACTCCTTTGACTAGAATTGTTTCTTAAAAGCAACAGCCATATTCCAATTATGAATCTTATTCTGTTGAATTTCTAGTATAACCATGACAACATATTAACCTACTTTTATTAAAATATTAGGTAGTCACTTTATTTGCATAGTTTTGGTAGTTACTAAAGCTCTGTATATCAATATCTTTATATCTTTATATGTGCTTTCTATGCATCCTCACAACAATGATTATTTATGTGAAACATCTCCTTCTTTTACAAAATCTAGTTTGTGTTTTGTTTGAGAATTCCCTCCTCTGATTTTTCAGTTTAAATTATTTTCATCAGATAAGGATGTTTTGCTAAGTACATTATTCTGAGTACTGTAAGATCCAGTGTCTTTGACAATGAGAGTTTTAAAATCCTATTTTTAACTTCATATCCACAGCCATCTGTTCACTGCTTGTAAATACATGTTCTTTCAAATTTTAACCTTCAAAGCAAGTGTTGAATATTCCACATATGTTCCCAAATGCTTCTATTTACTATTATATTTACTAATTTGCTCATCAATATCACTAGAAAGATAGTCAAGTTTTCTTTATTCATTTTTCATGTATTAGTTATTTTAGCAAATGTTATTGAGCATTAACTCTGTGCCAGACATTGTGTTGGTATTGGTTAGTATAATCTTCCCAATATATTTCAAAAAAAGCTGCAGGTGAGTGGAAATTAAGGTAAAGATAGTTGATTGAACCCACACATGTATTTTGTTATCTCAGGAAATTCTACCAAACCAACAGTCATGTGAATTTTTAAGTCATTAACCCACTAAAGCGAAAAGAAAGAGAAAAAGATAATAGCATCACAACCGTGGAAGCTGGAAAGCACATGAATAAGTGGAAATGCCTAACATAGCCAAGAAATCACATACATAAATCCATAAAGGGACAATTCAGAACCAACTTAAGTTTTCTATAGAATCCTCAAAGGTGCTAGGCAATCCTGGGTTTGGGGCGAAGGTTGAAAAGGCTTCTCTAAGGAGGACCAGCAGAAAACCTAGTCAAGAATCGCTCTAGTATTCAAACCCCTTCTTCCACTTTGTTCAACAAGGTGATTTCTCCTCCCCCATTTATTCTGTGGACGAAAATATTAAAAAAACAAGTAATAATAGAATCTTATTATAGGCAAACCAGACACAATACTTCAGACTGAAGAAGAGTATGAGCATGCAAATAGAGTGCTGATGTATGTATACTCAGCACCTTTTCTTCCCTGGGTTCCTTGGATTACCAAAACACTGGAGCAAGGTCTCCACTTGCCAGGAAAAATATTTGAACAGTCTTCTATCAGGAATTTTAGTAGCCTAAGAGAAGAGACAAAGAAGAAAGAAAGAGACAGAGAGAGAGTGAAAAGAAAAGAAAGAAAGAAAGAAAGGGAGGGAAAGAGAGAAAGAGGGAAAGAGGAGGGGATGGGAGAGAAAGAAAAAGAAAAGAAAGCCCACGATACCACATCCTCTGTTAAAACTCCAGTTGGATCGCCCCATAGTAAAGCTCAGATCTGCACTCTCCACTCAGACACTCAGGCTCAGGGCTTTCACAGGCGGTGTTGCAGTCTTCAATACGAGCCACCAACAAACCATAACTAGAAAGACTGGAAAACTACTAATATGAAAGATGTGACCAAAACAAACAAAAGGAAAAATCACTACATGTGGAGGAAAGAAAAAAACCTCAAATCTACCAGGAAGATAAGAGAAGACACAGGAAGTGTGAAGCAAGAAGGGGGTTCCTTGGCATAGGAACATTCAGCAAATTTAAATGGAACTTTTGGACGTTAATATTTTGGTATCAGTGCTAAAAAGAACTCAATAATAAGTGTTAGAAGAAAATGCTGAAGATATCTCCTAGATATTATGGCAAAGAGACAAGGAGATGACTTGTAGGAGAGAAAAGAGCGAAACATTAGAGGGCCTTTCCAAAGGCCCAAATAACACCCAAATAACTGGACTTCTGGATAGAAGAAAAAGAAAGAAAATGTAAGGGAGTACCTTATTAACATTCATAAAGACAGTTTCACAGAACTCTAGGGCACAAGGTCCAAACTGAAGGTGCCCACCAACTGTTTTGCACAAGGAAGACAGACTCACACCAACACACACCATTCTGAAATTTCTGAAACTGGGGCAAAGAGAAGATTCTAAAAGATTCTAGAGAAAGAAAATAAGTCATATGCAAAAGATCAGGAATCAAAATGGTATTACTCTTCTACAACACTGGAAATGATTTCTGAATTAGAAAGTGTTC
Organism: Equus quagga; assembly: GCF_021613505.1. Lineage (NCBI taxonomy): Eukaryota > Metazoa > Chordata > Mammalia > Perissodactyla > Equidae > Equus > Equus quagga. Next base: position 20,409,879 of record NC_060268.1, read on the forward strand.
CCTACCTAAAATTACCTAATGACCCAACTTATCAATTAAGTGTGTCTGGAGAACAAAGATATTTTAATAGGTACGAAGTCACAAAAACTTACCTGTAAATAACCTTTTTCAAAAAGAACCAAAGAACTACATGAGAAACAAGAGTCAATTGCCAATATTATAATTCAGAATTTTTTTAGTAAAAAACTCAATATGTAAGATATATTACCATTCTCTTTAACACAAATTTATATCTAGCTTTCAGGGTTTTGTTTTTGATTCAAGGATAATTGACGGTTAAAAGACTATTAACAGCACCTTTGCATTTTTGTGTTATTCTTTTTCTATTTACCTTATTAGTAACTTTTTTTTCACTTCAGTAAATACATTTAAATAAAAGTATTTAAATAAATATATGTTCTCCCGAGTCCTCAAGTCCTCAAGGTTCACATAACTCCCTTAGTGGTAAAAATTGGAACAATTCATTAATGCTTTTTGTAGTAGAATCTTACGAAGTCAGTTTCAAAGTTTCTGAAAGAGGTTTCACCTTGAGCACCTCCCAAACACTATTTAGACAGTGGAGTAAACTACAGAACAGACTAGTAAGAGGTAAAGAAAGAAGTTCAGTTGGATTTCTCAAATTGTTTTTAGACAGTTCATGATGAGATATGATTACAATGAAATACCATGAATATGAGTCTCCTTTATTTTTTCTTGTACTTGATATCAGACTTCCATGTAGAGCTGGAGAATATTATTGAAGGGAATTCTCTTTTGATTATCACTGTAATATAAGGCTAATGAAAGCAATGAATTGTGTTTCTTTTTTCCCCCTCTTATATCTAGCCAGCAGCTGAAACAGTGCTTAACAAATTACACATGCAGCCAATAACTATGAATAGATTAAATAATAGATGCATGAAAGACAAGATACAGGAAAGTGATGAAAGATTCCTCAGGATGATGTGGAGGAGAGAATCCAGGATGATAGCTGTACTCGTGTACAGGCGGCATGCAATCGAGATTGTTATAGGTGAGATGATTCTAAAACAGACTTTTTCATACAGATTAAATCAATAGAATACACGATGCACCAAATTGTCTTGAGAAATGACATAGGTAATAGTAATAGACCAAAATTTGGGTTGAATTAAAGACATGCATATATGAAAACCAAACAAGAAAGCAAAATTAACTCTGGAAGAAAAATAAAAGAGTAGGGAAAACAGGAAAGAAAAAAGAGCTAAGCCTTTATTTTCCATAATTGGAAGTCATAACATAATGCTCTAAAACTGGGGAACAAAAACAAAAAAACAAAAACAAGAACTAATAATAAAAGGCCATTATCTAGAGACATTGAGTTGATTTTCAAAATAATCAGCTAAAAGAAATGGAAGCAATTGCTGCTGAGAAAGAATTGCAGTGGGATGCTGTTTTTCAAAATAAACCTGTAGAAATATTTGACACTCTTTGCTATGTGCAAGTATAACTGATAAAAGTAAAAACAAATAAGCAAATAAATAAAAGAGAGTTCGTGGACTTGAGGGTGGCCTCTGTTTGTGAGGCACATGCCCCTACCCCCTCTCCCACCCCAGGAAAGTGTCTACATCCATCTTCCTTTTGCAACCAACACCACTAGTTATCTTTTCTTCCTGAGGTTAACAACATGATTCTTTCAACATCTTTGTTGAAGGTTGTGACTTCAAAACCTCATTATTGTTCCATTAGAAATTGAAGAGCTAGATCTTTTGAATTTTGAAAACTTCCTAAAAGTTGTGAGGAATCTATACTACTCCTTGACTCTTTTCTTTGTGTCTTTTCCTATAATTTTCATCTATCATTCTGCTGAGGATTATCATTTTTTTTTTTTTTGAGGAAGACTAGCCCTGAGCTAACTACTGCCAGTCCTCCTCTTTTTGCTGAGGAAGACTGGCCCTGAGCTAACATCCATGCCCATCTTCCTCTACTTTATACGTGGGACACCTACCACAGCATGGTCTGCCAAGTGGTGCCACGTCCACACTCGAGATCCAAATCGGCAAACCCTGGGCCGCCGAAGCAAAACGTGCGCACTTAACCGCTGCATCACTGGGCCGGCCCCATCATTAAGTTTTTTAACATAGCATTCTTGCTGATTCTATCCTGAATTATTTTTGTATCCAGTCTAGGAACTTTACTTGTTACTTGTTAAATTTGTTTTGTATCAAGACAAGCTTCCTCCCAAGTCCACTAATGGCTAACAATCTCAAGCAGAAATGAAAACAAAGCATCTATATTTCAAGTCATTGAAATGAATGCTTGTTGCACATTCGTTCTGGGGTTCAAGATTTCACATCCCTCCTCCATGTTTCCTTCCAAGCAGGCTATAAACCAGATACATTCAGAAAGCTCATCATTCAATCTATCATCCTTATGGTCACCTCTCTATGTCCAGATTTGCAAGAGTCTGGCCTCACTAGTATTTTAAACTGCTCAATTAATGTTCACTTATTTCTTCTTATATCCTAAAAATCTCCTTCTAACTCACTTTGCTCCCCCATAATTATCTAATAAGCTGGTAATATCCAAATCATGTAGCCACTTTTCAACCCTAACCTTTACTCGATTCAATTTTTCTGTGGCGTTTAACACTGGTAACCATTCCCTTTTACTTTAAATTCTCACTTCATAATTTCCGAGACACTGATTCTTTTCCTGCCACTATACTTATCTATTCTCAGTATCTTTGCAGGCTCTTTCTCTTCTTTGCTTAACCCTTTTACCTTTATATTTTTGCTAAATGATCTTCCTTATTTCCACAGCTCTAACTGCCACCTACATTTTATTTACTCTCTTGTCTGCGTCTCAAGGCCAGGGGCCTACCATGACCACCAGGTGAGGATTTGGCGGTCTTACAGAATCCTCATTCTTAATTCATCATTCTACCCAAACTTTTCCTCCTTCTATGCTCTTTATCCTGTTACAGAAATCTCTAGAGTTGGGAATCATTCTGATTTGCTCTTTTTTTCTCACATACTTCTTAACATGGTCCCTACATGCTATCAAGACTTACTCTTATCTTTTCTCTATATCCCCTTTTTCCATTCCTGCAGCAGATGCTTTAAGGTTCTGTATTGAGAGAGTTATTCTTGGTATCTCAGCTCTACTCCAATTAGTGGAATACTTCAGAAATTTATGTAATCTCTTTAAGTCTCAGTTTCTTCATCTGTAAAATGGAGGTAACAATAGTATCTAAGTCATAGGATAAAGTGTTAATTGATATAATAAATGTAAATGCTTTTAGCACATTTCCTGACACTAATACTACTTTTATTCTTAAGGAGGTAGAAGACTAGCAAAGATCTTTGTGAAATGAAAAACAAGAGTAAAAAGAAGGAAAAGAGATAAGGAAAGAAAAATATTAGTGTGAGTTAGAGCTGGCTGTAAACTCAAGGTTTATAGAACATTTGATTCTGTACCTTCATCATGCCTTTATGGCCAGGTCCAGGAATTTTCCTCACGTTGACTGTGGCCTTAATTTTCACATGATATTTATGATCTCTTTTCCTCTCATTGAGGAAACTTTTCAAAAACTACTTTTTTTTTTTGCAGATAGATGACCTTTAGTAATATTTGCAAATATTGTTGTAGTACTTTTAAAACAGTTGCATTTCTACAGATTAGACTAGAAAGTGAATTTCTGTCAAACAAATCAGATCTTTGCAATGAATTCTAATTTAATTCAGGGATGTGTTCTCACCTTGCTGATGACAATGTGCAGTGAAAGATGCCAGGCTTGCAGCCTCCGCTACCATCAGCACAAATCAGGAAGAGTCAGCGATGCAGGCATCAGCTCTTCACATCACATTTTCTTTTTTTCTAAGATGCAACAGATGTGAACAGCAGGCAAACAACTTTTATGTCTTTAGCAGAATTCCGTTAATTTAAGTCCCTCAGAGACCACATTCCAACTTTGCAATTGATTTTTGAATTTCTTTTTAGCAAGTGTCTGTAATGTATATTGCCAAATATTGGGGATACACAGGTACATCTTCCACCTAAAAGTATATACTGTAGCAAGTTACATCTATAAACTCCTCCACAGTAAAGAAATCCATTTAGACACAGCCAAATCAACACTTATAAAAAAAATTGTAGTCCTAAATATCAGATTTATTTTAATTTCAATTGTGAATAGAAAAACGACTTCTTTATAATTCAGTTTTACAGTGCATTTTCATGTTTATGATCCATTGTAAAGAAAATAATGTCAAAAGTGCACGCTCTAACCCTGTTCGTGTACATTTTAGTTTGGTTTAATTTTTCTCTCAGTTCAGACTTTTTAATGGAAACTAGCTCATCCTTCCAAAAATATTAACAGAAAGGCTACAATTAAACTAACAAATTGTTGCTTGAAGGCTCTGTAACCTTTAGCAAGCCCAAGAACATTTTAAGCTACTCTAAAAAAAAAAAGCAGAAATACTGAATGTTCTGCCCACACATAAGCATATGGGCCTCCCCAGTGTCTCAAATCATAGGAAATTTTTCATTTTACCCCTACAGCTTCAGTTAATGCATGTAATAGAAATGGATATTAGAAATCTATTCTCATTTATTGTAATATGAATGCAAGCGGAGAAAACAGTAAAAATCTGCAGTGTGTGCACATTTCCTAGCACTCTGGTTTGTGGGAGAGTAGGAATTATTTATGGACATTCTGGCACAGCTCTAATATTTAAAGGGCTACAAGTCTTTCTCCATCAAGAATTGCAGGTTTAAAAATGTCCTATAGAGATTTCAGTGAATTAACCTTCTTAGAAGTAAAGGGAGACAAGTCTGCTTTTACATGGATTACAAAGGACTTAGATGCGTGATGTTGGCGTAAGTGTTTTATTATATCTTGCTTTATACTAATTTACCACATGACTTTATTAAAAAGAAATAGAAGTAGTTATCTGCAGTAGGAAAGATTAGAGACAAAAATACTCTGGCATTCCAGAATCCCTGAAATCTTGTGTTTATGCCTGCAGTTCTGTGCTACTTCTCCGCATACACAGAAACATACAAATGCAAGACATTAACAAAGTTTTCAATAAACCAGCTTAAACTTTTAAAAATATACTGGAGATAGTGGAATTCGTATTCTAATTAAGGAGTATGTTCTCTGACCTTTTGGAATAAAAGGACCTTAAACTGATATTCTGCTTTTTCACTGACTATAAACTAGGTTTATCTCTATATTCCCATTCCAATCACCAGCGGTAACTCACCTTTTTTTTTTTTCATGTTGAACTCTAAGACTGTACAATAGTAGCCAAAATAAATCTGCCCAGCCACCTGTGCTCAGGGACAGAGCCATGTGTTCTATTGGTGAAAAAAAGATCTGAATGGACTAGGAGCCTTTCCACCTTAATTCATACCATGGAATATTTATATACCAATTACTTGATATATGCAATACAGGTATGAAATACAGATTTAAACTCTTTCAAGATAGAGTCTGAAAAAAAGGAAGAGTAATAAAAATAAAATCAAAAGCATTTTTGGCGCCTTTGCTTACCAATTTCTTTTCCTCTTTTACACAACTCAACCAGCAAAATAAATCCTGTGTGAAAATATAATGTATTCTCTCCAGCTCTTACCACCTCCACATAATCAGTTACCCCAAATGGCCCTACTTCAAGCTGGCAGTGTGTGTAGACAGTTATCTACATGGATTTCTGTCTTAGGCAAATTCTTTATGATATTCCAATAAAATATTACTTGAAGAGGGGTGTAGGCTCTGTGTGGGATCTGGAAATTAACGTTTACCTATTTTGAAGGCAAGTTATTTAACCACACTGTTCATCTTTTTCCCCATATGTAGTCATGTCTCTATTTAACAAGAACAATGAAAATATTTGGAGATTGCCTTTAGGATAAAACAAATAAATGAACACTACCTTGTTAGAAAGATACGTGCAATGTAAGTTTGAAACAGAATTATATATATTTAATGGACAAATAAACATGTATTTGAAGAGTGTTTGAAATCATATTTGACATTTGAAGAATTAAAGTAAACACAGGTGAAGTATCAGTGTGTTTGCCTCTAGAATAAACACATTGGATTTGATAGCTCCTAGTACAATTTCAGCTCTAATTTTCTAATTCTCTGATTATGTATTTTTAAAATGCAAAGAAATTTATAAGCAAAGAATAATAATCAAAGCCTAAAGTCACCATAATTTGTGGTTAATCTTTTGAATCCAAAGTTCTGGAAGATATAGTTCACGATTAAACACTTTAGCTGTTTACTCCATACTATTAATTTCAGCCATTACTGCCAAGAAATTAATCTTTACTAAGGAATGTTTCCACTTCTCATCTGGAGTCCAAAGCTTCACATTTTTTACACAAACATTTGTATTGATTGTATTCAGTATTTCCAATGGAAAGCCTTCTGAGCTAAACAAATTCTGTTTTGTTAAATAATTTATATGTGTGCCTTTATTATGAGACTCTTTTGCTAAGCCAGTTCCTGCTTGAAGAGTCTATGTGTTCATGTTATCTTGACATTGATGCTATATCACCTTGCTGAGATAAGTGATTTTTCCAGTCACAGTGAAACAAGTAGCTCCACATAACATGCATTCATATATGGAGCTTTAAAATATCTCAAGTAACAAATAAAATGTAAGACAAATAGGCTTACTCATTTAAGAAAGAAGAGGAAAATCATGAAGAGCTTCTCCTTGTTTCCATCCTTCCTCTGTTTATAGTCACTACTGCTTTCTCTGCTCAATGAATTTAATATAATCACATATGACAAAGATGTGATTTGTTCAAACTTCTTTGTCTCTCTCATATATATGAAACCTGCAGTAAGCAAAATATTGTAAAAAAAATGAAATACAGCCAGCCTAATATAAAATATTGTAAAAGTTGAATATAATTTAAATAATTGTAAAACTAATTATGCTGCATATTTGTTGAGCTGGGAGTCCTTTGAAAACATAAACGGACAAAATAGTGATAGAATAGTTCCTTCATGGGAGATGAATTTTAGTAATGTAAAAATTTAATAACAAATCTTCAGTGAATATTCATGGAATTAATCATGGTTGCATCTCTCTAGGAATCAAACAGATGTCTTTAGCAAAAATCTCAGAGAAAGTACCGGAATTGGAATCACTCTCGGGTTACATGATCACTCTTCAATAAAAATTTAGAGGCAGGGCAAATAAAGTTATATAGTCTGTAAGAAATGTTCCTTGGAGAGCATTGGCAATTTTCATAGCTCTTTGAAATAACTGGAAACAAGATCATATGGTACAAATGGCCAAATTAGAGATAACTCAATCACAAAAGGCAAGCATTGGCAAACAGATAATTTGCATTAAGAAAATATGAGAAACTGATTCTGAAAACATGCATTAGGCTAAAACTGTAGTTTTGTTTAAATTTTTCCCGAGTTCTTTGGTCTGAAATACATATGCTCCTCTTTGTATATCTCAGGAGTTGACTTCGGCATTGGATCTGTACCTCAGCTGAGTCCGGGAATGAGAGTTATTAGAGTAGTTGAAGATGGAGTGGATGACTGATGAGGCAATTTGCCCTTTCTATATCCTCAAAAGCTTTCTTGAATCTACCCTTCTATCCTGAAAAGAAAGGCAGCAAAATCTCAGAAATGTGACATTTTCCAAATAGAACAATCTAAGAAATCCAATTACCATCTTAGGCACTGATTCTTTCTCTCTTTTTACCACTCTCATCTTTACAGTAACTAAAATCAGAAGTTTAGTTATAGTCTCAACAGAGCAGCCGGTCTCTAATTGTATCCATTTTCCATTAATGTTTGATGAAGCAGATTTCTTCAAATTTCCATCCAGCCTGTGCACAAACAAGTTGCATTGATGTACAATTTTAAATTAAAAAATTCTGTACTGTGTTAAAATTTTGAGGCAAATAAAGCAACAAAAGAGAATCGTTTGTGGCCGAATCATTTTCAGGATGAATATAATTTGCCCCAAGTGAAACTAGAATGAATATCCATGAGATAGTCATCAGTCTTTCTTTTTAGCTCAGTCCCTGACAAATGCAAATAGTATAGTGTGAACGGGTTTAGTGTCCCTGTGACCTGGTTAGATACTTGGTAATGGCAGTGGCTGACATTTCTTAGGGAAAAATCTAACAACTTAACTTTAATTGAGCGCACTGCAAGATAGCCACCAACATGATTTTATTTTTCAAAGATTTCCCAGGATGGCCAAATGTTCACAGACCTGATAGTGATTGCTTTTCCTCTGGGTAATAAAACCAGCCTCATTTCTCTTGCTTTTGCCTGTAGTTCCTAAATGCAAAAGAAAAGCAATTATCACATGAAATATATGCCTAAGGTATTCTTCCTGCATTAGTCAGTAGGCATCTATTTCCCTTTCAATTTAGGCTCTTTTGGAAGGAGAGAAAAATTTCCAGGCTATGTAAGATATGTCGCCCAAATAAAATATTTGTGGGACTTGAAGGGTTTCTTTTTAATCTGTTTTATTGACTCTAATCTAGACAGAAGTCAGTTTTTCTCTAATGGTAGCAAGAGAGATTTCCCCTAAGCCTATTATTTTAAAGAAAATGGCTTAGAAACAAGGAAAATTCTCAGTCAGTCACCTTCTAACAGTTATTCCTTTTCATTTTTGAAGCTTTAACATAAAACAAGCATTTGAGACAGGTAATTAACTGATTTGAGGTTCATACAGAAAATCCTTATGCTCTCTTTAAAGATTGTATTTATTACTTACAGATCTTTCATAGATGTTTTCTCTTTGCTTCAAGCAGATAATTTAACTTAGTGTACCACTGTTTCCTAAATAATATCCCTAAGTGATAAAAACAAAAAACAAAAGAAAATTACTACCTAGGCTTTGGACTTTCTATACTAAATCTCAAGCTGAGAATAAAAAGAATACCTCAAGTAGCTGTGGGGAGAAAGCAATGAGTTCGATCTGATAGTAGAATATTCAGTCCAACTTTGGCATAATCTATCAATAACTCCATTTCTCACTATATTTAAGTGGCCACCCTACTTGGATCTAGTGTAGATTTTGAATCTCCAGCATCAAATACAAGGCCAGGCAAATCAGCGTCCTCAATTAAACATGTGTTTAATGAATAAATGAAAAAGTTAATTAATTTTTGAAATTTTTACCCAGTATTTATCCTAATATCCATACACACTCAAATACATGCCTACACATACATCAGGAGCTGTGCTAAATGCAGAGAACACAACGATGAATGAGATAGACATTATCTTAGCTGTCATGGAACATACATTCTAGGGAGGATGAAAAATGGTCAACACATTTAGAAAACAATCATGACTTTTGATAAATTCAATGAAAGCAATAAATGGGGTAGGGAGGTAACTGGATACCTGGCTTGGAGTTAGGAAAACTGCCTGAGGAAGCAAGTCTCTAAGCTGAAATCTCAAGGAAAAGAAGGAGCCAGACATTGTATGAACTGACAGGAAGGGAGGAAGGAAGGAAGGAAGGAAAGAAGGAGGGAGAGAAGAAAAGCATAAGAAATATTTGCTAATCTTGGAACATTCTTACTGGAGAATTACTTTTCCTCAGCATTGTTCTTCCTATGCAAAGGGTATTAGCAGAGAACTGGAAAGGAGTCAGAAAAGGAAAAGTGAAAAAAAGTCCTGCCTTTCACAAATAAAAATATATTCTGTTCTGAAAACTAAAGATGAATAAATGTTGCATAGATCCTCCTGCAAAATTATACAATACGTTTCTAAATATATTAAATTTCACTTATAAGAAAAAAATAATCACTAGTAATTAGCATCTGTTCATTAATAACAGATGTAGCCAGATTTAACTATTTTCCTATCATATTCTAAAATTGCCAAGGACAGATTTCTGGATTTCCATAGGGCATTCAAAATTCTGCAATGCCATCCTTGTGCATAACTGGGGGAAACATGTATTAGGGAATAATAAATTCGTGTGGCTATATAACTCTGGCAATTGGTAATAATGCCAAATTAAGAGGTTTTCTCCAGTGATATGCTACAGACATCTGCCACCCTATTTTAGGATTGCATAAGAAACCTAGATGATGACATAGGCATTACTACTAGAACATCTATGATCTCAGGAAGGGAATACAGCATTACCAGCTAGGAAGAATTTCCTTACCAAGAGGTTTTTCTGTAACTTATCTTTTGGTCCTAGTTTGATCATCTAGAGATGTACAATACTTTCAATGTTTCTTCTAGGTGACATCTGTTAGAACATTTGAAGATTAATATCACATCCACTTTCAGTCTTTTCCAGGTTAATCATCACTTATATCTTCAGCTCTTACTCTTATTCCCAACCAGCTCAGTTAAGTTTCTATACAGACATTTCAGTTTATTTATATGCAACTTAAAGTGTGGTTCCAAGCAGTGGGCACAGTTTGCGCGTTCCAAGGATGCGATAGGCTACCTAAGGGGATGCTCCACTCTCTGATATTCCAAGTCTGCAACTAGATGATGACTGGGAGCTCAGTCAAGTAAAGGGATCTTATTCAAATGGCTCCATGGGCTTAAGACCTTTAGCATGTTAAACGTCATCTGTCAACAATGGTTCAATGAACATAAAGATTATGTGAACATATGGTTGAACTAAGTATTGTATAATATTTTGTCAATAATTTTGGCAAACAAGTGCTACTCTGGATCCACAAGCATAAAAAAAAATCAGTAAAGGAAAATCAGATTAAACAAGGAAATAGTTCTCAATTAAAAAATTCTACCAGTAATCTGCTATGGTTTAGCCTTTCTTATTAAAGTTGTTCTAGTCTTAATTTATAAAAGCAGCTTCCTGCACATTATTCCAATGATTTAGGTTAATGCTTTCTTTCTATCAAAGTATCTACATTGGCTCTTTGACCACAATGACTGAACCTGGTTAATGGGTGTAGCAGAGCATTTAAAAAAAAAAAAGTCCCTGGCCTATTTTTACGTAAGCTGAAGTAATGGATCTTTAATGGTGTATATACTAAAGGTAGGTGTGACAACTTTTCAAAAATATATGAACACTGAGAAAATGCAACTTTTATATAGAAACAGATTGTGTACCTTGAGTTTAGTTTCTAAATTACTCTTCGCTGTGATTTCCCCATCTTTGAATTATACTTCGATTCTATTGTCTTCCTCTTTTTAGTATAGTTTTGCAATTATACCTTATCATTCATTGGTGAAGGAATAAAGATACAAATGACAAAATGAATGATTGTAGGAATAATTGATTGAATGAATGCAATGAGTGTTTGGTGAGCATTTGTATTCTTTGAGAGATGAAGTTCAAAACATTGGCCTTAAATACATAGCCAGTTATTTCTCCAGCAAAAAAGTGTTTTTTTCAGGATCAGCAAAGAATTGCAATTCAGGATCTACAACCATGGTGAGCCACATGCATATCCCTAGCAGCAAGGGGAGGAGAACTCTTTTCTAGAGGGGAAGGGGAAGTTGCGAGGACTATTGTAAACAAAGAGTCCATTGGAGGAGACTGGGAGTTCTAAGTGTAGTGGCTTTTCATTGGCTGAGTTGTAACAGTCTCTCATGGGCTGAGCTTCTTGCCATTCAAGAAGAGGAAGTCTCTTTTTCCTGTTGGGCTCTGCTATGGGTGTTCAGGCATGAGAGCTCCCCGTTTAGATCTCTCCACTCCATTTTAATGAGGTTGCTTTTTATTAATTTCCACAAAGAAAAACAGAGCCTTGAAATTTCACCAAGCAATTGTTACAAATTGAATATTGCTAACGTCAATTGAATTTGTAATACTTAATAGACACTCTCAGAAGTGTATATTAAGGTTGCCAGTGGGAATCAGGAGGTCAAAGGGTTGGAACAGATACATGATCATTTTCCCGTATAGGCTCAGCACATACTCTCATAACCACAGATCTTATAAACTCCTGAAATTCTGGGAAAAATGAGGGAAGATTCTAATAATCTTAAGAATTACAAAAGAGTTTTGTACTGTGGGTTTTGAGAATGATTATGAACTGTTTGAACAGCAAACTGATTATAAAATTGTCCTCATTCTAACAATAATTTAGTACAACAGCTTGATGATAATGCAGTTTGTGAATTTGAAAGCCAAATATATACCATGCATTTTACATATGTAATTGCTTTTACTCGTACAAATACTGAAAGAGAGGTATCTTTACCCCTATTTTTAAGGAGTACAAAATTGGTAGTATTTATTATTATTAATTGAAAATGCACCCCCCCAACACACTAAAATGCATCCAAAAGTCGAAATTACCCACTGCAAATAAATAAAGTGAATTTGCCTTGGTGTTTCTTCACCAAAGGAAGCATTTCTAAGTTTTTGATATACATTATTCTGTATTTCTCTTTAGGTCTGCAAAACTTATATTTCTTGTATATTTACAAATAAAGTCATACACATGCATATTTGCACGTATATTCATATACTTTTTCAAAGTTTTATAACACAGTAGAATCAAACTGTATTCCTTAATGCTTTTTAAAGCTAAAAACTTTTCACGTACATCTTTCCAGATGAGTGTATATACTTAGATTCATTCCTTTTACTTGATATAGTATATTGCATATACATATCATACTTTATTCAGCCATTTCCTACTGAAGTCAATTTAAGCAGATTCCAATTTTTATTAAAGAAAAGACTGCAACAAATGCTGTGACATATATATTTTTCTATATTTTTATTTTTCATGCTATTAGTTTCGTAGAACAGTTAGTATTGTTAGGTCATAAAGTTTGGGAAATTTTTATAGATAAAAATTGCCTTTAAAAATATTATTCCAATATATACTTTTATCAAAACAATATTGGAGTACCTATTTCCGCCCATTCTTTCCAAAAATAAATGTCATTAAACTTTTCTTTTTAATTTTGCTAATTTGTTAGGAAAACAAAAGTGACAACTCATCATTGCTTTTATTTAGTTTTCAAAGAGACAGTTTATACTGTCCAAAGTCAACAGGCAGGATGTGAACTTTACTCCACGGGTCTATGTTCTACGCATGGATGTGGAAAACAGGATGATTAGTTTAGTCCTGAAGAAATGCTTGTTGACTTATATTTCAGCAACAGACAGTGTAATTATCAAACAGCAGTAAACAATGAAGATAGCAACAGTTTATCTGACTTTTGATATCTCAAAACCTTTTGGTTTCCCTCCTATTTACTTCCTTTTGATAGGGTTAGGTCAAGGTCTTAAAACGCCAAGGTATGTGGATATCATCTTACTTACCTCTCTCACATCAAAAACATTAAGATGATGTTTACAGTTTAACAATGAGTCTCTCGTGTAAAACAAATAAAATTAAAAAAAATTTGAACAATGTGGATGGCATTGTACAGACTTAACGGATATGGAAAAAGTAAAGTAGGAGAAAGCTTGATGAGTTGCAAAACTCTAAATTAACAGAGCAACTAAGAATTGTTTTTGTTTTTAAATTGCAGAAAGCACCTGCAGATCTTCATGACTATCCCTGTTGTCAAAGATAGCATTATTGGGAGTAAGGAAATTGTGCAATCATCAGCAAGTAAGATAAACTCATTGTGGCTAGTAAATTAGGAAAGATAAGAAAGCAAGGTTTACCACACAAATAGAAACTGATAAAAGAGAGAAAGCAATCACTTTCCCTAAACATTGGTCACCAACAAAGAGTGCAAAGGAAAGCAGTAAAGATCTGTGCAGCTTCATGATGGAAGCTGGACTTACCATGCGCTCCATCTTTGTCGCTGTTCTGCTGGTCAAGTTTGACCTTAAGAACCTCCTTTCAGAGATAATAACAATGATTTATATACACTTAAAAATCAGAGAAAAGCTTATGAGTTTCACACATATAGTTTGTGTTTTCAGAAAATTAAGGTTATTTCAAATATAATGCTATCAAGTAGAGGTCACAGGCAAAATGTGCATATCTTTGTAAAATATACATCTATTATCCAAGGTGCATATTTGGTGGGGAGTATAAATACCCTAAAGCCCATGCATGTGCAATATTTCCACATGTGGACATAATATTTCCTCACATGGACATAAAAACACACATATATATGCCTAGTTTTAGCCATTGAATCTCTCATCATGTTGATCCCAAATATCTACTCACAAATCAGTCATGTTTACATATGGATGAATTTATTTAGCTCTACTTCAAAACTGAAGTCTCCTTGCTGCTAATCTGGTCCTGACTTTACTCTCTGGGCTCACAATTGAAAAAATCCCCTTCTGGTGTCTCAAGTTCTCCTGCCTGAGTATTTAACTTCGTAACCAACGAAAAACCAAGTCTTTCTGCGATGGAGTATGTGTTCTTAAAACAAGGCCACTTCGAGGATGGGAGGCCTGCATCTGAATCTTGGTTCTGTGGCCAGAACTTCTTTAATGGTCCAAATCTTTTTAATTCTGTAAGGATCTGTGACTATAGCTTGCTATGAGATTCTTAATAATTCATTTACTTACTGATCACCAGTGGCCAAGGGAAACAGTGAAATCATATGGACTTTCAAGTATTTTAAATTTAGGAAATTTACATAACCTAAAGGTTATTTCCTAAACTCATACTCTTGTACTATCTATACAAGCTTTTCTTTTTTATATAGAGGAGTAGATTGCTTTAAAAGGGATACAACTTAAGATCTGAAGTAATAGTTGAATGATTCAGTTCAGTATTCCAAAGCAAAGGCACTTAATAAGAGGCTTCAACCAATCAGAGCTGCTGTACAAATTGATGAGGCTCATCTGGACAGTTCTGCCTCCTGGTCCCCGTGGAGATCATAAAGCCATGGAGCCATGGAAATACCGCATATACCCAGCTCTATGAGGGAAGCATCAACGCTTCCTTGTCTTTGCCTCTGCCTTCCCTTGGTATACCGTGCCATGGAAAAGTCCTCGTAATTTCTCAGAGTACTACCCACCTACAGAACCAGGAAGACGTTTTTCCAGAAAGATACAAGCTTAAATTTCAGTTGATAATGTATCAATATAACATTTGTAGTGTGGACCTAACCCAGCACAAACAGGAAAGGTGAAGCAGAGAAGACAGATAGTGGTGTAGGGAAGGAATTTGTGAGTTGACATTCACAGGTAATTAGCCAGAAAACGAGGTAAGGCTCATGTAGTGCGATGCAAGCTTATGTTAGCACTGCCATGGACTTCAGACCACTCTCTTCCAACAAGAGCAGGAGTGTGCTTCAAAAAGTTAAGACTGGGGCCAGCCTGGTGGCGTAGTGGTTAGGTTCACGCACTCCACTTTGGTGGCCCAGGGTTCACAGGTTCAGATCCCAGGTGCAGACCTATACACCACTCATCAAGCCATGCCATGGCAGCATCCCACATACAAAACAGAGGAAGATTGGCACAGATGTTAGCTCAGTGACAATCTTCCTCAAGCAAAAAAGATGAAGATTGGTAACAGGTATTAGGTCAGAGACAATCTTCCTCAGCACACACACACAAAAAAAGTTAAGACAATGGAAAGAACATATTCAAAACTTGCAAAATACAAAGCACGTAAAACAGTAAGTGCCTATATGGACTGTAAATGCTTCCTTAGAATGGAAACAATTCTGCTTTCTCCAGGGTACTTCATTTTGAATGGCTAGTGAAGGTGCATTCTTTATCTTCAATACTACTTCATTTATTGTAGGCAGTCTAACAACTGTTGGATATTTTACAAATAGTGCTAATGTGGGCAAACACTAGAAAATCTTTAAAGCTTAACAAGAGGAAAATTTTATAGAGTGTGAAAAAATCCTATTGCATTGATATCTTCATTTTTCCCTTGGTGATTTTTATGTTAGGATGACTGCTGTGATTTTAATACTAACACAATCTGTTCACCCAGACCTAGGAGAGGGTGTGATTAGAGTTTTAAAATAATATACAAGATTCTTTGTTAGAAAGATTTAAGATTGTCAGAAAATCTTTAAATTGCAGCTTTTTCACTCTCCAAAGGTTTGTACTCTAAGTATCCCTTTATTCAAATGTGATTGATTGAGGATAGAAATGTAAACAAACAGGTAATTTATTATTTTTGCATTATGTTTTTCCTAACTTTGGGCAATAACTAGACACAGAGGTTAATTTTTTTTCAATCTTATGAATAGCCCCTCACGAAATTCCTGTGCAATCATAATAAGCTGAATTGGAGGAAGTTGAGCACACAGATTTTGTTTTGTTTTAATTATCTGCTAAACATTTTGGGATGGGAAGATCCCTAATGAAGGATACTACTAAAGGATAAATTTCTCGATTAGAGAGATAAATTTAGAATAAATCTCATTAATCATTAATCACTGAGTCAATTAAAATAAAATCTTGTAAGTCTCTTCATGTGTATTTACATGTACCCAAAGCATATTTTTGAGCCCTTGTGACATACAGTGGTGCCAAAGGAAGAGAAAAGTGGTGAATACAGTTGGATGTAAAACTTGCCTCTGCCTTTGAAGAACTTGTATCCTAATGAATTTAGGAATAGTCCCAGCCCGTAATGAGTATATAATCTAGTTAGAGTGTTAAACTTAACACAAGTGAACAAAATTACAGGACAAATACCAGTTCAGTGTTTGTAGTGGAAAGCATATGTGCTATAGAAAGTCAAAGACTGGTTGGTATGTTAGAGGAGGCTTTAAGGAGAAGGTGAGACTTGAGTTGGCTTGAAGAATATCTAAGATGTGGGAAGGCTAATGTCAACAGAAAGAACCTTTCTTCAGAGTGGGCAGTAATTGGTGAAAGTACATAACCCAAATGTAGAAATGGACAGGAGGATATCCCAGCACATAAGTCAAAAATGAGTTAGGGGAGCTAGTGGGAAATAAGGCTGAGCTGGTGGAGCATATATCAGTTTAGTGTTATGTCCAGTTGCATGTAACAGAGACTCGACTGTAGTGACTGAACCTAAGAGCCGATTGTTTTCCCCACAATACAAGGAATCCGGAGGTGGGCAGCTCAGGGATAGTGTGGGAGCTCTACGACACTTTGAGATTCTAATCCTTCTGTCTTTCTGTTCTGCCAGTCTTACCATCTATAGCCTGCTGGTTACAACACAGTTCCTGCACCGCAAGCAGAGCCTCTGTGTTCCAGGCAGATGAAGGGCCAAGAAACCTAGAGATGACCTCCCGTTTATCCAAAATCATGTCACATGGTCACCTCCATGTACAAGGGACCTGGGAAATCATGTTCTGTTTTATTTTATATTTAATTGACCACAGTGGCATACTTATGCACCAGAGAAGAAGAAATAAGGGGACAATGTATACTGGGAAAGCAGCGTGCAGTTTCTGCTTAAGATAGGTCCAACAGTTTCAAAAAAATAAAAATAGAAAAGCTGCAACATGATAGATAGTAATGAACTATGATAAGTTCCTGAACAAGGCACTTTGGCAGAGAACCAGTGCTTCATAAAACTGAGTTTGAGAAGAGTGATAGAAGAAAAGAGAGGCAATCACAGAAGGAGGAAGAAGAAGGACCTAGAACCATGCTGCAGTCTCATGCAAAATGTAACGCGAGCCTATGTCTGTGTATGGACATTAGAAATGGGGAAATAGTGGAGGAGATATCTCCATATCAGAAGAGAATGCCGCTTCACACAGGTGTTGAAGGACAGGGAAAAGTAAAGACTACACAATTTCCAGCCTGTGAAAGTTTTAAAAAATACTTGTAAAACCACTTTCCTGATTTGAAAACTAAAACATAGGAAATGTCAGTATTGTGTTCAATGTTACAAAACATCAGTGACACAGCCCTGACCAAACTCACATCCTAATTCTTACTCCAATACTATGCCATTTTCATATATCATTTCCATGATGGATTTTAGTGTATTATATATAAAAATATATAAACTTTAATAAGAATTTCTATTTTATAGATATAGTAAATTCTTTGGAGTTGCATGAAGATTAGGAATCTAAAGTCTAGTAAATTTCTGATTATTTTTATTACTATTTCTTATATTACAAAATAGTTATAGTGTACTTCTGCTACTCTATTATAAGAATATTGCTGGAAATTACATTTCTAGCCTGCAGAAACAAGAAGTAAACAAGATAAGATGCACAGGCACCCTGTAAAAGATTGGAAAGTGAAGAGAATTATCCTGTACTGATATAGATTGAGAATATTCTATTTGCATATTTATCATAGAAACGTTGCTATAAGCAGATAAATTACTATAGAGGGTTTATTTGAAAAGTTATGGTGTTGGTTCTTCTATAAAAATCCACTCACTTTTATAGTATTTATTTTACCAAACTTTTACCTGTATTCATCATTCAGAGTGCTCTCCCCATCTCTAAACTTCTAGATCCATTTACTCCAAAGAGAGAAGATATTTCACAGAAGACATATCTGGCTATCTAGGACTTCCTGCTACAGAATCCAACTAAAGTAGCAAAAGATCACTGATTTCCCATCTGCCTCAAATCCCATGTCCACCTCACACTCATCAAAACTGACCTCTGCTATATCCTATTTCCTTAGGTCTTTGCTTTCTTTTTGAGAATGGGTCAATAAATTTTAGTTAAAATGCCTACTTTCAATAATGACATAATATCTTATCCTCTCCTAGAGAGTATTTCCTTTTAATCACGTATTTTAATGGAATAAACAAGATGGGATTTCAGACTTAATAGGAAAGTAGAAATGGGATGGTGCAATTGCAAATAACACATCAATCATTTATGCAATCGACAAATATTTCCAGATAACATGCCAAACACCAGAAGTACAATTTCAAGAAAAATAGACAAGGCTCCTGCCCTCATGGAGCTTAAAGTGTGGTGGGAGACTAGGGGTTAACAACACAAGGAAATATAACATTCTAAACTGTGGTAAATTCTATCAATGTAAAGCCCAGACTTCTATGCACAATCTTAAAGGTGAGACTTTTTGGGGAACAGAAGAACAGAGAAAGATTTACTCATAAATGTTTTTGCACTTAATACAGGGATACCATTATTTTCTTTTACCAAAACTTCCACTTAATGTGCACATCTGGTGTTTTCTATTTCATACTCTGGGATTTAATATTATAAAGCTTATACATTGATATGAACAACTTAGATTTCCAGCTAAAACAGTCTTGCCTCGAAGTGTGTAATTCATTCTAAAGACTGTGCATGGATTGAAGCTTATGGACTTTAGAAGGAGGGTACAAATAGTAGAAGTAGGGATTATGTTTTTAAGCCCATGCTGGAAAGACTTATCCTGGAATGGATACAACATATTTTAGGTCACAGTTTAAAATTTTTCCAGAGCATAGACTCTGGAATGCATAATTTCTCCACTTGTCCATCAATAATGACCATCATTTTTAGAAAACTATGTCCTTTTAAAGTTCCTAATTTTAAGTGAGTTTGAAGAAGTAAACAAGAGGCTATGTGTAAGGCACAAAAATATTTATGGAGTTGGCTATTGGTCTTTTGAGTAAGGATAAGATTGAAAGAATTGATATAATTTAGCTTGCAGAAGAGAAAATTTAGTGGTAACATTAATAGTCTTCAAATGTCTAAAGGATTAGTAAGGAGGAGATGGTAACCAGATGTTCTTGATGTCTACAGTGGAAAGAGCAAGATTAAATCTTTAAAGATTAAAGTGCAGCAAGAGAGATCAAGGATAGACATAACTTTCAGAAGATAAGGGAAGATAAGCACAACAGCAGACTACCAAAGGAAATTATGCAGTCTCTGACATCTGTCTGATACTATTTAGGTATAGATCTGTTTGAGGGTCCCTCCTGCCTTATATCTCTCTGATTATTTATATACAACATTGGAAGCAAGATTTCTTGGGAGGAGATTAACTAGAAACCAAACTAGCAGTAAAATTTAAGTAGTCAGAGGAGGAAGAAAAGCAATAGATTTCAAAACAATAACAATGATTTCATAATTTGCCCTCAGGAAACAGAATAGGAGTTGAATCCAAAATTAGCTGAGTTCTTAAAAGTTAATTTCTTTACTGTAGTATCCAACATTATTTAGAAGTTAACTCCTTCCCTTGCCACCAATATGGAAGAAATGTGATTCACGAACTCTAGATTATCTGAGCAATTCTTCAACAGATCTTGGATCTTGACAACACATATCATATACCTTTGAATTTGTGCCTTTTAAAACAAACTTGAACACATAAAACCAGTTTATTTCTTGTTCCTTTATAAATTGGCGGTTAAGAATTAAAGTAAATGGAGCAAAATAGGACCATGAACACTTCAGGCACAACAAATGGAGATTATCTACCATTGATTGAAGCCAACGATAATGATAATAGTAGATAATATTGCCTACTTTTTGTGTACCAGGCAATGTGATAAATATATATTTGATTTTATTTAATCTTCAAATCAACCTTATGAGTTGAGTACTTCTATTACCCCTAACTTGCAAATAAACAAGCTAAGATTTAGATGAAAAGGTAATTTTCCCAAGGTCACATATACAGTAAATGACAGTTTCTGAATTGAACATGGGTTCTTTTGACTCCTGAGTACAAATTCTCAACCGCTATGAAATACATTTACCAAAATCCAATAAAGTTAACACTTCTCTGATGTAGAGGAATTTTATGGGACAAATTCCTCCTGCCATTCAGGGGCTAGAAATGACTATTTCTTCAAGGAAAGAAAGGAGAGTAAAATTATAATTTATGATCTATTTACTAGTTTAATATGTGTCCTAAATTAAATTTTGTGAAACTCAATTATTCAATTGATAGGATTATTACTTGCCACCTGCCAACCTTTGAAAAGCCTTATGGAAATTGATTGAGATGAAAGTTTTAATTACTGCAATGCATAGCACAAGAGAGACATGGTAAGAGTTATAGGGGTGACCACATATTTTGTAAAATATAAGCAATAAGCAAAAGGAACAGGATTTTTTTTTAAAAAATGAAAGTCTAAAAATATAAAACTTTACTATACTTAGAATGAAAAACTTTTCTCTTTGACTTAATATTGTCTTTATAATCTCCCATACCGATTCTTCATTATTGTCACTATCCTTAATTGAGCCTTTTAAAAAATATCTAGGATATTTATTTTTCATAAAACCAATCTCCTTACTTCCTATATCGCCATTGTTTAGTTATATTTACATACTATTCTTGAGTTAATTTTCTTGAAATATGGTTATAATCACACTCCACAGCTCAAAATTTCTTGAAGGTTTCCTCTTCCACCATAAAATATTACTATAATTATTATAATTATTGATATCAGCTTTCTTTTCTTTTACCAAGCACTATCTATGCGCCAAGAACTATGGTAAACACTTTGTACATTCTATCTCACTTTATCCTTACAAATATGTTGAAATCTCTATATTATTATCATTATCACATAGATGGGAAACTGAGGGTAGAGATGTTTCTGTAGATTGCCCAAAGCCATTTAAGACGGAGCTTGCATTTGTAGGGACCTGAAATTGGCCACCCCAAAATATGTCTCTTTGGCATCGGGATTATTTGAGGCTGATTGCTTTTGATAAACTGGGACAGGGAAGGAGGCTCTGAGGAATGGAACTTGCCCTTTATTAGGACACATTTACATTTGTAAGGTAAATCTCTATCTGTAAAAGGTGCCTCCCTCTCTGTACCAGGAAGAAGAAAAGAGATGACCTTCTCTCTAGAAACTCTTAATCAATACCAAAGGCAAGGACTTAAAATCTGCATTTTATTGTGCTTCTCTGGTAACCTCCTGTAACTGACTTCCCTCCCCCTCCCAACGTTGGCATCTCCTTAAAGATGAAGCATCTTTCTTTAGGCTGGGAACCAATTGCAGGGCTCATCTGTGACCCTCCAGCCCGAGGCAACACACCTGCCACCCCGGGGCCTTCACTGAGACAGCAGACCTATCTGCCGTTTCCATCAAGAGCTGTGCTGACAGAGCAGCCTCATGACTATTGTAAAAGGAACGTTTCAATCATATGTGAAACACCCTGTTTGGGGGTATATAACCACTCTGCGCACCCCACTTCTTTGGTGCCCTTTCTTCTTTCGGGAAGAAAGGCCCTGGGCCATGGTTCCTCATAAAGCTTTGTTTAATTTTCTCTTGCTAATCTGTCTCATGTGAATTTAATTCCTTCTCCGGCCAGACGAACCCACATTTGGGAACAGGAAATGTCTTCTTGCCCTACACATTCAAACAAGCTTTTGCTCTGCTCCTACCAGAATAAACTCCAAGCTCGTTCTTCTGGCACCTAAAATCTTAAATAATATGTCCCAATGCTCTGGATTTCAAACAACTTTTCTTCAAGCATTGACATATCTTCAACTCAGCTCTTCTCAAGAGTGTGTCCTTGTTCTCCAACTCAAAGAAACTGAACATTTCTTTGAACAATAGACCACTATGTGCATATTTTTTGGTCATTAGTTACTTTCCATAGTTGATTAATTACTCAGTTTATTTCTTTTAGAAGAGATAAGAGATCTTATAACAGCGATATTAGTGTCTAACAAAATATGCATGCTTTACAGACACTAGCACTGTGACTTGCTGAAAAGAATTGCTATATTTGGTTCTGAATGGACAAATGAAATAGACAAATTATTATCAGGATTTTAGTCAGGCCTTAGAAAATATTACAGTAAGAGATAAGTGATGTAGAATAGTTACTAAGGAGGAAGTAGATTTCCTCCTCTGAAAATGTTAACAAATAGGATAGCTTTTTATTTTCTGTGACAATTTCCAAGTGGTTCTATCTGAAAAAGAGGATGAGATTTAAAACCGCCCAAACTGCTTTCCAATTATTTAACTTTATGAATGAATGAAGGAATTTTGGTTCATTGGAGTTAACTAAGCAGGAAATTTAGAAGAAATACAGCTATTAAGAACAAATCTCAACATTTTTGTGGTTTCTTTGGTTTATTTATTTTTTTTTTTGGATGAGTGATGTAAGAACCTCAGTTGATTTAGAGAGATTTCTAAAAGTCTGGCTACAGTTTATTCACTCCCTTAAATCTTCCGAGATAAATTTGACATTCCATAAACATTTTACATCCATATTTGAGTTTGGAAAGAAAGGATGGGAAGAAAACAGCTCATGTCATTTTATCGCTTCCTCCTTTCTGTTCGAGGTAAAAACATAACCTTATGAAATATAGGACACAGGAAATAAATTAACTATGTTAATATAGGTTGTAAAAGTCTAAAATTATTTGCAATGCAGGCTGAGGCTATGAGGAAGGCAGGAGTTATTTCACTGAAACCATTTAACCTATAGACTCCTTGCCTCTTTCTCTGCATAGAGATATTGCTGAGAGTGTAATGCTGAATGATGATGAAGTAATGCTAAACAAACCTCGGCTGGGTTCGCGATACGAAAACATGCCGTAGTCACAAGTAATAAAGTAAATACAGAAGCTGCAAAAAGCCATCACCAGAGGAAAACAATAATTTAAATGAGTGATAAAAAAGGCATTTCATCTGTGCATGATAAGAAACCACTGAACAAAACAAATTACACACCATAGCAGAATGGCTCAATGCCCAAAGAAATTGCCAACAGCTTATGATGAGAGAAGAGAAAAGCACAGAGGCTCAGAAATGAAAGGAGACTGTCCCTCATATAAAGAATATAAATGTTCAGTTCCTGAAAACCCCACCCAGAGTAATCTACTCAGTTGCAGGAATAGTATGCAAGGAATACATGGCCATTAGTGACGAATATTTTGCATGGCATTTTGGATGAGAGAACAGTACCATCAAGGAGGCACAATTTGCTATACACAGACATGACTGGCAGAGTACCACCTGCATTACGCCAGTGTTCACAAGCTATTGTTTCCTTCAGGTAAAGTTCAGATAGTTGGACAACATATGGCATGGCATTTGACATTTAGAATAATATTTGTCATTGATAACCATGGCTTTGTGCAGATGTTTTATGCCTGAAATATTATGAGTAGTTTCCATTATAGAACCTGAAGAACAGAAATATTTAGTGATTTTCTATGCTATGCAGTAAGTCAGTTTCCGTCCCTAGACAAAACTCAGATGTCATCATCTCCTCAGTCATTAACTGCTTTAACAGTATGTTTTTATCATTTTGTTTCTGTTACTTTGTTGTTATGTTATTGCTATTTATAGAGGAATTCTCACAATCTAAGAATCTAAAATAGAAAAAGTAATTTAGAAATTTGAAAGTTCTCAAATGATCATACCTTTAAAATGAGTGCTCAGGATTAATGGATAGTAATCTAGAGTGTATACTGGGTTGGAGGTGTACTAGACAGTAAGATCTCGGTTTAGGTGGTAATTCTGTGTATTGAGCAAATCACATAGGTAGTTGTTAAGCATGAAAAGCAATGACGGCTAATTGAGGAATAAAACTGGGAATTTTTACCATTTGTTAACATGGAGAAAAATGATGAGAAAAACTCCCAAGAAAAAATTAACCAATTCGAAAGAGTGTGTCACTTTGTATCTTTTGACCATCACCTCCCCATTTCTCCCTCCCCCCAAACCCTGGGAATCACTATTCTACTCTGAGTTTCTATGAGTTTGACCACTTTAGATTCCATATACAAGTGAGATCATACAGTATTTGTCTGTCTGTGTCTGGCTTATTTCACTCAGCATGTCCTTCAGATCCATCCATGTTGTTGCAAATGGAAGGATTTTCTTCTCTTTTAAAGGCCAAATAATATTCCCTTATAGGAATATACCACATTTTATTTATCCATTCATCCATTGATGGAAACTTAGTCTGTTTCCATATCTTAGCTATTGTGAATAATGCTGCTATGAACATGGAAATGCAGATGTCTCTTCAGGATCCTGATTTCATTCCTTTTGGATGTATACCCAGAAGTGGGATTTCTGGATCATGTGGTAGTTCTATTTTTAATTTTTCAAAGAATCTCCATACTGTTTTTCATAATGGCTGCACCAATTTACATTCCCATCAACAGTGCACCAGGGTTCCTTTTGCTCCACATCTTCTCCAGCAATTGTAATCTTTTGTTTTTATTATTAATAATAGCCATGTTAACAAGTATGAAGTGAAATCTCATTTTGGTTTTGTTTTGCATTTCTCTAGTAATTATTGATGTTGAGCATATTTTCATACACTGGTTGGCCATTTATCTGTTTTCTTTGAAGAAATATCTATGCAAATCCTTTGCCCAGTTTTTATTAGGTTAATTGTTTTTTTGCTATTGAGTTGTAGGAGATTCTTATATATTTCGGATATTAACTCCTCATCAGATATATGGTTTGCAAATATTTTCTCCCATTCTGTAGATTTCCTATTTGTTTTGTTGATTGTTTCCTTTGTTGTGCAGAAGCTTCTTAGTTTGATGTAGTCCCACTTGTTTATTTTTGCTTTTCTTACTGGTGCTTTTAGTGTCATATCCAAAAAATCATCACCAAGATCAATGTCAAGGAGCTTTTCCCCTATGTTTTCTTCTAGGAGTATTATGCTGTCAGGTCTTACTTTTAAGTCTTTAATTCATTTTGAGTTGACTTTTGTGTATGGTATAAGATATGGATCCAATTTTATTCTTTACAAGTGGATATTTAGTTTACCAACACTATTTATTGAAGAAACTACTCTTTCCCCATTTTGTATTCTTGGAGCCCTTGTTGAAGATTAGTTGGTTGTTTATATGTGTTGGTTTATTTCTGGCCTCTATTCTGTTCCATTGGTCTATGTGACAGCTTTTATGTCAGTACCATACTGTTTTTATTACTATAGCTTTATAATATAATTTGAAATCAGGAAGTGTCTTGCCTCCAGCTTTATTCTTGCTCAAGAGTGATTTGTCTATTCAGGGTCTTTTGTGGTTCAACTTTGCTTTGCTTTGTCTATCTCTCTGAAAAATGCCATTGGAATTTTGATAGGCATTATATTAGGTCTGTAAGTCACTTTGGGTAGTATAGACATTTTAACAATATTAATTCTTCCAATTTGTGAACATGGAGTATATTTATCTTTCCATTTGTTTGTGCCTTCTTCAATATCTTTCAACATAGTTTTACCGTTTTCAGCATACAGATCTTTCATTTCCTTGGTTAACTTTACTCTTATGTATTTTGTTCTTTTTCTTGCTATTGTAAATGGAATTGTTTTCTTACTTTTTTGGATAGTTAATTGTTAGTATATAAAAACACAACTGATTTTTGTATGTTGATTTTATCCTGTGACTTTGCTGAATTCATTTATCAGTTTAAACAGTTTTTTAGTGCAATATTTAGGATTTTCGATATATGACCATGCCAGCTGCAAAAATAGACAATTTTACATCTTCCCTTTTGATTTGGAGAATTTCAATTATGCAAATAAATAAGTCTGAGGAGCTACCATATATCATAGTCCCTATAGCTAACAATAACATATTGTATACTTAAAATTTTCTTATAAGGTAGACCTTACATTAAGTGTTATTTCCCCAAAAGGTAATAATGGTAATAATAAAGGGGTGAGAGGAAACTTTGGGAGTTGATGAATATATCTATGGCCTTGATGGTGATGATGGTTTCATGTGTGTATACTTATCCCCAAACATAACAAGTTGGATATACTAAGTATATTCAGCTTTTTAGATGTCAAATAAATAAATAAAATAAACATTATTAGAAAAAAAAAAAAAGGAGAGAGAGAGAATTGTGTCAGAACTAAAAGTAAAACTAACTAACTAACCAAGAAAGAATTGAGGAGGGAGCATTCAAAAATCACATGGATCAAAGAAACGAAATAAGGGCAAAGGAAGTTTTGGAAATTAAGAGACCTTACCATCAACAAAATCAATGATGTTATAGAAAAAAGTATTGTTTAATTATCCTTAGCAATATTGTGATGAAAACACACAAAAAGAGAACAGATTAAAATGGCAAAATGATTACAAAAGCGTTAACAGTCTTCAATCTCTAGTTTCAAAAGTACATATTTTTTTAATTAAAAAACACAAATCCATAATAACCCTGAAATACAAATAAACAAAGTACTATCAGAAGACTAGAGAGTTTGAGAAAGCCCTATGAGCTAAGTAGCTCAGCCCCTTGTCTGAACGTGGTACATAAGTGTTGTTGGCAACAGAAACACTTGCTCTTGACACTGGAGCAATGGTTATAGCAATTTGCACAGAAGGGACCACTGGCAAGACTCTGGAAGAGCAATAAGATCTCATGCCCAGCAGTCAAAATTCTGGTGTCTGGAAGCACATCTCAGCATTATCCAGGACCCATTGAGACAGGATTCGAGAAACGAGCAGAACATCACAGAACAACTAGTGGAAAACTCAAAAACATAGATGAGCATACAACCAAAGTTTAAAAATATTTATTATTAGAGAAGCACCAAACCCAACAAAATCAGAAGAACTAACGGAGAAAACAGTTATTAGAACAATAATAAAAATGTAAAGAAACTGTAAATAATACATCTAGTGGGTTAAAGAGAGAATTAAATCCATGATACTGCAATTATAAAAGAAAATATCATGAACTTTAGAACTAAAAACATAAAATCATTTTCATATAAATACCTTAGGTACAGCTGAAAAAGATTAGTAAATTAGGACATTTAAATGGCAGTTTCTGGAAAAACAAGATGGATAACCCCCAAATGGTTAACATAACTAAAAAAAAAATTGAGATTCAAAGAGAATAGTTCCAGAAATTCCATCTGCCAGCTATGATTCAGAGGGAGTACAAGGGAGAAAATAATCAAAGTTATATCAGAGATTTTAAAATGAAGATGGATTTCCACAAATCAAGAAAGCTCATGGTGTAGAGAAGGAAGACAGGGAGGAAGAGAACCTTCAGTTTCAGAACTTTCAGGAGAAGAAAATATTAATCTAGACATGAAAAACATTACTGTAAAAATGTAAAAGTAGATAACTGGGTGAAACATCACTTTAGAGATAACTAAAAATAGAAATCATAAAGTAAAAGATAAATCTGAAGAAATTTTCTAGACTCTAACAATAAGATATAAACTAACCAAACAGGAGATTAAGAAACATGGCAAATATTGAGAAGATCTAAAGAGAGCTGTTGGAGAAAAAAAGACTGAGATAAAATAATTGTTTTTAAAAATAATGGCTAAGAATTTCCCATAATTAAAGAAAAACACAAATTCTTGAATTTGAGAGACAAGCACACAAATAGGATGGATATCTAGACAGATATTAACACAGCTACGGAAATCAAAGACAGTGACAAATTTTGAAAGTAGCCGAAAGGAAAAGACAGATTATCTATAAACAAATGGAAACTACAGTGAAAGCAGATGAATACAAGTGTTCATGAGCAAGGATCTTTACAATTGAGTGGTTTTTTATTTCCAAAAAAAGGGAGATATCCTAAATATCCATCCTCAGGAAGTTTACTAAATAAATATTTGGATACACATTTAATCTCACACCATAGAGCTGTAAAAATGAAAAAAATGAGAGCTAAATATATCAACATAATAATAATCATTTCTATGCAGAATTATAGGTATTCATAAATGTAAATAAGGTGATTATCTATAAATATATGATCCTGGACATTTAGGAATACCCGTTAGTTTAGTGAAGTTTCAAGCTATGCAAGTTTATGCTATCTGAAGAATGGGTGGGGTCATAAAAGATTCAGCCAAAAAGCATGGGTGACTCTGTTTTCCTCCACCATTGCCCAGGGGAGGTGGGCGCTGGCCAGCAGACACAAGTTTCTGGTCAGCCTAACATACTCCACCCTGCAGCGACCACAGAAGTATCTGGCTTGCAGCACTCCATAGCCTCAGGCACTAAGGTTACTCAACAAACACTCCTCCCAGTTACACTTAATTCGAAAGAAAAATGAAGAAAGAAAAAGACCCAAATGAGATAGCAATAAATGTGAAAGATTTTATTATCATTATTTATTTTTTGAGAGTGGCACAGGCATATGTACTTGCTTAGAAGAAAAAGTTGCGAAAGTTGTGTAATGGATGGGGAAAGGCCAAGGCCGGTGGGGAGAAAGAAGGTCATGGATCCATAGTATAAGTATATGGAAGGAAGGACAATGCTTCCTCTAAAATTTTGGAGCAAGCAGAACAAAGGAAACGAAAAAAACTGAAAACGCCATTGATGTTAGAGCACACTGCTGAGAAAGTTTATATATCTTTTTTTTTTTTTAAGTGAAGTAGGAAAATGACCAGTTACTTTGAGAAGTAGGGGTAGGGACTGTGAGAAAAGTAATCATGTTGTTCAATAGCTTTATGGGAACAAGGAAGGAAAAGCTGATCAGAGACAAATACAAAGATGGTTGAGGAATGCTAACGGCTGAACTGAAGATAGAAATAATGCACTGTAATGGCTCAATCAGCATGGTATAATTCTTCTCTAGAAAGCAGTTGCTAGTTTCAGCCCAAGGTTAGGTGTGAGTAAGGCAAAGGAAAAAGAAAGAAAAATAATATGAGAAATAAAAAAGTTGGCCAGAAAGTGGTTGACATATTGAATTGTAGCAGCTCTACTAGATTAAAAAAATAATTGAAACTAGATAAAGAGTGTAGGGCTAGACTATGTGAAAATGAAAACATCTAGGAAATGAAAATCCTGATGCTATCAAAGTGGTAGAAATAAAGAAGTGAGAAAGTTGCAAGAATAAAGTAGGATTAGAAATTAACTTCTCACACACGCAGTTATTCTGGATCTCACCGTCGTGTTGTTCTCAGCACCTATTAATACTTGGTATTTTCTTTCTTCTTGAACACTGGGATCTTGTTTGTCTCATTTATCGATGTATCCCCACTACCTAGAGTGGCTACTGGCACAGCAAGAGTGTTCAATAATTATTTTTGAATGTCAATAATTGCTGGAAGTAAGATGTCATAGGTGGTATAAAGAAGATGCTCTCATCTTGGTGTGGGTGATGAATAGGATGAAAGGATTTGCAAAAGTAAGAAGCCTTCACCTGAGAGAATTAAATGGGAAACATTGATGGCAGAGTTGAATGGAGTATCTCATTCTTAAAAGACATGGTATGGTGTATCCGTTTACAGCTAGGCCTCTGGAATTAATTTAAAACAATGGATTTCATGCTGGCTCCACAATGCATCAGCAGTAGGACATTGTGCAGTAATCTTAATCCTTGTAAGCCCTCATTTTCTCATTCATAGAAAGTGTATAACACCTTCATAACATTTTTGTGAGAATAAAATTGGATAATAATACGCATATGCCTTATATCTGGTATATAGGAATGTTCATTATATGTTAGATATTTTTAAATGCTCCCCAAATCACTGTGATGAGTGTATACCCCCTTTTAATGTAATACTACCAAGACATTAAAAATCCCAAGTAAGTTTAATAATTTGCCAGCTCTACAAGTCAAGCAATTGTGCCCACTGAGCATTAATAATGTATCTCCTACTATTTTCATCAAGGAGCAAATCACCATGAGAATGATCTTGATAGGCCCAAGTGATTGTGCATTGTATGTAAAGATGAATTTTGCACTACAGAGCCCATGAGGTACTGACACTGTCGGTGACAAAGTTTAATCATACCAACAAGTTCATAAAAAGCTTCTGAAGAGATAACTCTGCATCTTTGAACTCTGATGTATCTCGTCACATGTAGAACATCGTATAGCGTTAATATCTTTTGCAACATGCTTACAGCCATTATATGCAAAGAGATCATGTCCTGCCTCCTGAAACTGCCTCCTGTAAGGGCTGCTGTATTGAAAGGACAAGTACTGGTCTCCAGAGGACAAAGTATGAGCATCAAACTTTAACGGCTGAATGCATATTTTCAACTTAAGCTTCCTCTTTAGCTTCTTATAAACTATTCTGACATTAAAAAGCAAAAGTAGCACCTAAAATATGTTTAAATTGTATTCTGCCTTCTGTTTGGCCAATCAAAAATGTTGTAGCTAAATAATTCTATGCGAAAAAGGCATGTATGCAGGTACATTCACAAGTTCTTCCTAAAGGGTGTTTCCGACTGTGAATCAAAGTACAATTCTAGATAAAAAGGAATAAAAAAATTCTCCACTATGACTGTTGAAAATTCACCCATCCCTTGCTTGATGGCCTTAATTCATTGCTGGAAACCTCAACACTAAGTGAAAAGTTTAAGAAAATTGTATACACACACACACACAAATATATTCATAGATAGAAAAACATACCAATTGACAATAAAATATGACATAAGGAAACAACAATTTGCAAAAGGAAGTAGTTTTGGGCTGGCCCCATGGCGTAGTGGTTCAGTTTGGTTCACTCTGCTTCAGTGGCCTGGGTTTGGTTCCTGGGTGAGGACCTTTCCCACTCATCAGTCAGTGGCCTTGGTGAGGCAGTGACCCACATACAAAACAGAGGAAGAGTGGCATGGATGTTAGCTCAGGGTGAATCTTACTCTAGCCAAAAGAGCAAGATTGGCAACAGATGTTAGCTCAGGGCCAATCTTCTTCAGAAAAAAAAAAACAAACAAACAAAGGAAAATATAGTTTTTAGAGGAAAAGACTTGATGGTAGTGGTGGAAAAGATATGAGAAGCAATCATTTTTTGGTTGGTGTACTCTTTTACTGCACCATTTTCATCACCAATTCTTACCCTTTCTGTGACTTGTGGTGATTCTGCACTCAAACTTCACTTAACACATTTAGAGCAAAATAGAAAAGCTAATCAATCATAACAGCACTTTGAAATACATGGAAATTGTTCCTGTGCACAAGAGATGCAAGAGTGAAAAAAAAGATGCTATTTCTTCATCCTTTCACTTGGCATACACACAAAAGAAACATTTTGGGTTCATCCAAACATGGGACACAATTCAAATTTTTTCTATAATTTTTCTAGGAACTGTTTTGTCAAGTAAATTATTGAGTGTGTCTTTGCCTGAAATTAAAATGTCAAAGTATCACTTTTCACAGCATATTAGTGTGCCTTTAACTGAAAAGTCATCATACTGAAACAAAAGGAGATTTTGTTGAAAACTTAGTAAAAATATTCAAGAGCTATTATGGTAAATAGTTGTTAACTGAGCAGGCATTATCTTAGGCAGGTCTGTTTTTCTCCCTTATTTATTTTTAGCTCTCTATACTTTTCTGAAAGGGAAAATTGAATCAGAGACATTAATAAAATAGCTGCAATATTTTGTAAGGGAGTACAGATTTCAAAACACTGAGCTCTCTGAAGACAGTTCACAATAACTTTTTCTTAACAGAAACACACACACACATAATTACTAATGTAACAGTCTGTTCCTGGTGGAAAAGCAACAGTTTTATCGTAGGCTTATCATATTTGCAGACACCAGAATTGCAGAAGTCAATGATGTCTTTGCTTTCGCTAAGGACTCAGAAGGTACTGAGAAATGGCTCAAAGTTTCCTTTAATTTTGAGCACTATCGCTAGCCAAGTGCAATGACTTTTTGTAAAGTTTATTTCCAGATGAAATGTGTTGCTTCCCCCACCCCACACCGTGGTGTGATGTGCTCAACCAAAATGACTGTGGGCGAGAGGTCAGTTTTGCTCCATCAGTTTGTAATCAAGAAGACCAAAAGGACTAGATTAGAGATTTTACCCAATTCAGCCTTAAAGATGTGCATAATGTTGCTACAGGCAGGACATAGCACAGTCCACTGACCTATGAGATGGATATGCTGTTTTTTCTCGGGCTTAGAATACTTTCAGTATCATTACCAGAGCACAAAATCTGCATGTCAAATTAATTTGTGCTGTCTTCACCTCCCATTGATTAACACAAATTAAGTTTCACACTCATCACCTAGAGCAGTTAACGAATAGTTTATCAAATTCCATGACTTCTCCCCACTATAATTCTCTAAACTGTTCTTTCCACAATTCCTCTTTAATAGAAGGCTGTAGTGTTCATTTCAAAGCAATCATGTGAAACGAAGGTGCTCCCAGCATGTCCCAGATTTTCAGGGTTGAAAGATGGAGTTTGGAGAGATATGTATATTTCATAGCTAACTTGGTTTCAAAAGATGGACTCAATAATTAGTTAAACAACAAGTGTGGTCTTAAACATCTTAAATATTCTATGAATTTGCATCCAGAAAACCCAGAGGCGTATCATCAATCTTTGGCTTGTATTCATTTACATGAAAAGCCAAATGTAGAGGGATCACATCAAAGGAAATCCTAATATGAACAAACTGTGAGATTTTAAACTGATCTACTTATAATATTATGTTTTCTATTGCCTCAAAAGGGAGTAAATGAAGGAGGAATTTTATTGAGAGTCTGTATTCCAAGGGTTCTTCGAGAAATTCCCTTTGTGTAAAGGTTGCATAAACATAAATACGTGGAGAGATACCATGAGAAACCTACAACAAAGCATATGTTAAATAACAAAGGGGAGATATATTTTATTAATTCACAAATATGGTTTTGTATTTTATGATATTATTTAGAGAACACGAGGGTGATATAGTAATAAAAGTCAAATTAAGCAGTTTTGTAGTTATAAAAAATTATTAAAATTCTACACAAAACAAGACTGCAAACAAACACTCCTTAGCCTTGGCATTTGGAAAGTATCTGCTAATTCATTTTGCATAATATGTTCTCCTAGACTGAAGAATTTATTTTTAAGTGATGGTACGTTTGTATGGGAGGGGAGAGTAGTCAGAAAACAGTCCCTCAGCATATCGATGGTCGACTCCAAAAATGGGCTCTGCTATATCCACATCATAAACATTACAATATTGATATTATCGTAGGTATATGATACTGTGTTTTTTGATTGTTTTATCTTTCCAGACTAAACAGGACACTAAACTCAAGGACCAAAACAGTGTCTTTCATTTGCTTGTCTGGTCATTTTCTCTGTTTCCATCAATGTCATGGTGAAGCTCAAGAATTATCCTCTGCATTCAGTATAAAACTAGACGTTCATTTCCTGTATGCTTTGTGTCCTCCCAGATTCATATCTTGAAGCCCTAAAACCCCACTGTCATGGTATTTGGAGATGGAGCCTCTGGGAGGTAGTTAGGTTTAGATGAAATCATGAAGGTAGGGACCTATTGTGGAATTGCGTCCTTAGAAGAAGAGGAAGAGACCAGAGTTCCCTTTCTCTCTGCCATGTGAGGATACAGCGAGAAGGCCTCACCAGGAACTGAATCTGTCAGGACCTTGATCTTGGACTTCCCAGGCTCCAGAACTGTGAGAAATAAATGTCTGTTATTTAAGCCCCCTAGTCTATGGTATGTTGTTGTAGCAGCCTGAGCTAAGACATTTTTTTGTGTTTGTTTGTTTTTGCTGAGGAAGATTCGCTCTGACCTAACATCCATTGCCAGTCTTCCTCTTTTTGTATATGAACCACCACCAGAGCATGGCCACTAACAGATGAATGTTGTAGGTGCACGCCCAGGAACCAAACCTGGGCTGCTGAAGTGGAGCGCACCAAACTTAACCATTAGGCCAGCAGGGCTGTCCCTGACTAAGACATTCTTGATCTTTAAACATAAAAATCATCAGTTTTTAGCCATTATGCTTTCCTTCAAATGACATCCATTTCATGCACTCAACTATACTTCCTTTTTATACCCATGGGGATGGGATATGGAATATGCCTATTCTCATGGAATGCTAATTCTGATACCATATTCTATACCCAACTCTTGTAGAAAAGATGTAAGGTCAGTACAAAATGCCATAAAGTTTTCTGTCTCTTTCAACTGCAGAACATAATAATTTACGTGTGAGGTATTTTTTATAACCAAATTTTTTGGATAATACCAAATTTTTTCTTAATTTATATTTAATTTCCCAGGCATGTTATTTTCTTTATTTATATTTAAATGTCTATAATATTTCAAATATTAAAAGGAGTGAAACTATTATTATTGATGAAATAACAAATTAACTGGATCATTTCAGTGGAGGATAGTAATAATTTTAATACCTGAAACCAGTCTCTGTGTGGATCTCTAAGCACTGTATAAATTTTCATAAATGTACAAATTAAGCACGCTGTGATAACTTACGTTCGGGGTTCTGTTATGGTCTCAGTCTTTCTCACCCATAGTACTCAGTAAGGTGCAGGAAAATTGAATACCTGCAAGAATATGATGTGTTAATGACATAAATGAAGAATATTCATTAAATTTCTAAGAGACATGAGGGCTTCAAGAGTAGACTTTTTTCAGGTACTGGCCCTGTGGCTGAGTGGTTAAGTTCATGCGCTCTGCTTCAGTGGCCCAGGGTTTTGCTGGTTCAGATCCTGGGTGCAGACCTACACACTGTTCATCAAGCCATGCTGTGATGGCATCCCACATAAAGGAACTAGAGTGACCTACAACTAGGATATACAACTATGTACTGTGGCTTTAGGGAGAAACAAAAACAAAAAAAGAGGAAGATTGGCAACATATGTTAGACCAGGGCCAATCTTACTCACCAAAAAAAAAAAAAAAAAGTAGGCTCTTTTCATCTTATATCCCTGGTATAACTCACAGTAATTGGTATGTTCTCAGTTCATAATATACTTTCTGCATTGAATAATTAACAAAAAGTACAAGGCACTTTACAAGACATGAGGTATTAAAAATTAAATACACTGAAGTTTCAGCCCTTGAGAAATTATAGTTAATGGAAGAGCTCGGAGATGCCAAAAGCTTATCAAACTAATTAATAATGAGAATAAAATACAGATCTATGTAATCCATTTAGATAAACACAAGTCCATAGTATAAAGCATCAAAATGATGGGGCTAAAAAAATTCTACCAAAAGATCAGAACTACCATTTATAAACTTTGAATATTCAGTGCAGTTCTTATGTGGTACAGTTTGATCTGTGGAGTTGTGAAATCACAGAGCAATTATAGTCATCCTAAACTAGCCTAGTACATGAATAGGTTTATTCTGCTGCTCAACCCTGAGAATAAGGCTTACTCTGAATCATCTACAAAGTTCTATCATATAAAAGTATGAGAACTATATATCACTGTATAGAGAATACCAGTGAAGAGACAAAAATAATAAAGTACCAAATTGACATTGTTTGGCTGAAAAGTAAAATTACTGCCGTGAAACTTCAATAGAAATGCTCAAAAGCACATTTGAGTTGACAGGAGAAAGAATCAACAAACTTGAAGATAGATCACTTGAGCTTTTTCAATTAATTTTGAGAAACAGAAAGAAAAAACAATGCCAAAAATTAACCAAGTCTTAGAGAACCATTGGACACCTTCAAATATACCAAAGTTTGCATGATGGTAGTCAAGAAAGAGAGAAAAGAGGAGTAGAAAGAACACTAGAAAGAAACACTGGCTGAAAACTTCCCAAATTTGATGAAGAATATGAATTTATATATCTGAGAAGCTCAATCAACTCCAAATAGCTTAAACTTAAAACTATCCATACCCAAATACATCCTACTCAAACTGGAAAAGGTCAATGACAGAGAGAGGATCCTGAAGTAAGTAAGAGAAAAAAATTCATCATATATAAGGGATCCTTAATAAGATTAAGAGCTGACTTTGCATCAGATATAGTGGAGGCCAGAAGGCCATGGGATGATATATTCAAAGTGCTAAAAGACACTGTCATCCAAGAATTCTACATCCAACTTCTAGACACAACATTTTTGCATATTATTGAAATTAATTTGACATTAATCTAAACTTGATTGTTTTAAATTAAGATGTTATTTGTAATCCCCAGGGCAACAATTTTAAAAGATATCTCAAAAGTATAATAAAATAAACAATAAGGAAATTAATATGATACCCTAGAAAAAATATCTATTTAGCACTAAAGAAGGCAGTAATAGAAGAACAGAGGACCAAAGAAGACATAACACACGCAGAAAATAAATTACAAAATGATAGATCTGAACCTTGCTTTATCAGTAATTACATTAAACATAAATGGATTAAATACTCTATTCAAAGAGGAGGAATTGGCAGAATGAATTAAAAAAAAAGATCCAACTTTGTCCTGTCTACAGGGGATGTACTTTACATACAAAGACACAAAAAGATTGAAAGTAAAAGAATTAAAAAGTTATACTATGAAAACAATAACCAAAAGAGAGCTGAGGTGTTTATATTAATATCAGATCCGATAGACTTTAAGACAAAAATTGTTACTAGAGAAAAAGAAAAACAGTTTACAGTGGAAAAGGGGGCAAGTTATCAAGAAGACATAACAATTATGAGCATACATGTAACTTAGTAACAGAGCCTCTAAACTGCATAAGGCAAAGATTGACATAAATGAAAGGATAAATAGCTAATTCAACAATAATAGCTGGAAACTTCAATACCCCACTTTGAATAATGGATAGAAAGACTAAGCATAAGATTGAGAAAGAAATAGGAGACTTGAAGAACACAATAAACTAAGTAGACCTATCAGACATCTATAAAACACTTTGCCAAACAACAGAGCAAAATACATTCTTCAATATAGATCATATGGCCATAAAGCAAGCCTCAATAAATGTAAGATGGTATAAATCGTACAAATTTAAAATGGTAGAAATCATGAAAAGCATATTCTCTTACCACAATGTGATGAAATTAATGACAGAAGCAAATTAGAGAATTTCACAAATATGTGGAAATTAAACAATGCACTCTTAAATTTCCAATGGGTGAAAGAAGAAATCAAAAGAAAACTTAGAAAATACTTTGAGATGTATAAAGATGAATACACAACATGCCAAAACTTAAAGAATGCAGTAAAAACTGTGCACTGAAAGAAATTTATCTTTGTGACTACCTATGAATAAAAAGGAAAGATATCCAACCAACTTAACTTTTCACATTAAGAAACTAATAAAAAGAGCAAAATATTCCCAAAGCAAGGACAAGGAGGAAATAATAGAAATTAGAGTGGAAATATATTAAATAAAGAATAGGAAAAGATAGAGAAAAATCAACAGAATCAAAAGTTGGTTCACTAGTCTTTCATTAAACTGAACCAAAAGAAAAAAAAGAGAGAATAATCAAATTAATAAAACAATTAATTAGAAAGTAATCATCACTACTAACTTTATAAAAGCCAAAAAATATATAAGAATACTATGATCAACTGTGTGCCAACCAAGTAGAACAGAAAATTTCCTAGAAAGAAAAATACTACTGAAATGATTCAAGAAAAAATGTAAAATCTGAATAAAACAGTAACCAGTAAAGAAATTAAATTTTGAATTAAACAACTTTCTACAGAGAAAAGCCCAGGCCAAGGGGCTGGCGAATCTTATGAAACAGTTAAAGAAAAATCACCAATTCCTCACATAATCTTCCAAATAAAAGAAGAGGAAGAAATATTTCTTTACGCATTCTATTAGGTCAATATGATCATACCAAAACTAGACAGAGACATTGCAAGAAAGGAAAACTGCACACCAATACTACTGTATTGCGTGAACATGCACGCAAAAATTCTCAAAACAATACTAGCAAACAAAGTTCAGCAACATATGAAACTAATTATAACATTGGCAACAAAACTACAGCTTACATTTTACCTAACGATAAGAGACTTTCCCCTTAAGACTGAGAACAATGCGATGGCCACTTCTCTCTCCATTCCTATTTAGTATTGTGCTGGAAGTCTAAGCTATTGCAATAAGATTATAAAAAGAAATAGAAAAATAGACAGATTGAAAAGGAAGAAATAAAACAGTCTTTATTTGCAAATAATGTTTGCCTATGTAGAAAATTCCAAAGAATCTGAAAACAGCTCTTAGAACTAATAAGTGAATATAGCAAGGTCCCAGGATACAAGATCCATATACAAAACTCTATTGCTTTCATAAATATGCCAGCAATGAGTAATTGGCAGTTGAAACTGAAAAAAAGTATATATCAACCACAATACCATACAAAAAGTGAAATACTTAGGTGTAAATCTAAGAAAATATGTGCAGTATCTGTGTGCAGAAAACGACGGCACCCTGAGAACAGAAATGAAGAAGATTTAAATAAACTGATAGATAATCCACGTTCACAGATTAAATGACTCAATATTGATAAATCAATTCTTCTCAAGTTCATCTATACATTGAAAGCTCTCTTTATCAAAATCCCAGTTGCATTTTTTGTAGAAATTGACAAATTGATCCTAATATTTATATGGAAATTTTACACACAGAATAGTCAAAATCATCTTGAAAAAGAACAACAAAGTTTGCAGACTTATTCCTTCTAATTTTAAAACACTGCAAAGGTCAAGTGATCAAGAGAGTGTGGTACATATAGAAAGGTACGTATAGATAGTAAATATAGAAAAGATAACACATAGATTAATTTATGGTCAACTGACTTTTGACATAGGTGCTGGGACAATTCAATGGGGGAAAAAACAGTCCTTTCAACAAACTGTGTGAGGAAAACTGCATACCAACATGCAAAGTCATGAGCCTGGACCACCTACCATGCACCATGTAAAATATTAACTAAAAATTGACCACAGGTCTAAAAAAAAGAGCTGAAACTATAAAACTCTTAGAAGAATCCATAGGCATATCTCTTTGTAACTTTGGATTAGGCAATGGCTTCTTAGATGCAATACCAAAAGCACAAGTAGCAAAAGAAAATATAAATAAATTTTATCAAAACTGAAAACTTTTCTGACTCAAAGGACACCGTCAAGGATATAAAAAAAGAAAAGATTTGTATCCATAGTGTATAAAGAACTTATAAATCAACAATGCAAAGACAACCCAATTGAAAAATGGACAAGGGTTTTGAATAGATGTTCCTTCAGAGAAGATAGACAAATGGCCAATGACTGCATAAAAAGATGATTAATATCTTTAGTCATTAGGGAATTGCAAATCAGAACCACAATATGATACCCACTAAAATGGATAAAATAAAAGAAGACAGGCAAAAACAAGTGTTAACAAGGATGTGAAGAAATTGCAATACTCATACCTTGCTGGTTGGAATGTAAAATGGTGCAGCCATGTTGGAAAACAGTTTGACATTTCCTCAAAATGTTAGACATGGAGTGACCATATAACCCAGCAATTCCACTCTTAGGCATATACCTAAGATAAAAGAAAGAATATGTCCCTACAACACCACATACATGACTGTTCATAGTGGCATTATTCATAATGGTAAAGAAATGGAAACAACTCAAAATCTATCAACTAATGAATAAATAAACAAAATGTGGCATACCCAGACAACGTAACTTTATTCAGCCATAAAAAGGAATGAAGTACTGATATGTGCTACAATATAGATGAACCTTGAAAACATCTTAAGTGAAATAAGCCAGTCACAAAAGATCATAGATTGTATGATTCAATTTATATGAGATTTCTAGAATAGGCAAACCTATGCAGACAGTAAGCAGATTAGTGGTCAGAGGCTGGAGGAGAGAGATGGTGAGTGCTAATGATTTTGGGGTTCATTTTG
This sequence comes from Equus quagga, assembly GCF_021613505.1. NCBI lineage: Eukaryota > Metazoa > Chordata > Mammalia > Perissodactyla > Equidae > Equus > Equus quagga. The sequence goes on from NC_060268.1 coordinate 20,450,197, forward strand.
GGGGGTGATAAAAATGTTCTAAAATTAGATAGTGGTGATAGTTGTAAAATTCTGTGACTATACCACTAAAAAACCAATGAGTTGTGCACATGAAAAGGGTGAATTTTCTGGTATGTGAATTCTAGTTAGCTAGCCAGGCCCTATTTAAGAGAATTAGGAAAGCTGAGAGGAAGGCAGCTGCGGTCCTCTTATACTTGAGGTTAGGTCCTCCTATGATTGTTTCAGTCTCCAAAACTACAGAACAGACACTACCTCTTTAATTTCCTGGTGATGTATAGCCAACAAATTGCATCTTAATAACAAAGTACAGGCACTCTGATATGTTTGAAGAATGCGTTGTTGAAAAAATTAACCTCAGTTAACAATGTATAAGCCAAAAGAAATTTTTGAATAAGAAACACTGCTAAAGATCTTAATTACATCAAGGGACCAGATGAAGCTGTCAGCTAGCACTAGGTTTGATCCATCAAGGAGAAAAGGAATCCAAAGGAAGCAGAGGAAGATTGGAAATGCTTACTTGCATGCTCCAACTTTGGCTGGTGACTTTAAACAGTTCCAGAGAACTCTCATGTCTGTCCAGCATCAGGACTTCTAAGGGAATTAGGAGGATTTTTGGCTATGAGACAAGGAGATGTGCTTTATTAAGGATACAAAAGTAACCTCCAGAGCAAGGATGAATAAATATAGAACAAATGAGAAAGGAGGATCAAAAGTTAAATAACGATTTCCTAAACTGTTTTCATTTGCAATTGCCTTTTCATGTAGACCATAACTGGAGTGATTACTTTCCCTGTCATGTAGCTTACAGTGAATTTCAGACCACTATCTTACAAACAGTAAGTATTACAAAAACACAGTGTTACATGTGTGCGAATAAAATATCTAACTTATTGTTTCCCCATCAAGTTGACTAGAATAACCTGTGAAGATGTTTTAACATATAAATCCTGTAACCACATCCCAAAATTACTGAATCAGAATATTTGGGGAAGGTGACTAGTTATTGATGATGATGATAATGATAATAATGATGATGATAAAAAACTTTGCGTAGGATTTTTGTGATCAGTTAAGTTTGCAAATCACTGGACACCATTATGAAAGACAAAACACACACAAACAACAAAGTGCATATACCTAAAAACATGTAATTTGAAATCTGAAATGTGTAAATTAAGGGCATATAGAGAGAAAGTGATTTCCACAATGATATATGGCCAGTTAGCAGAAATACTGCATAAGAACCTAGGTTTATTAAAAATGGTCTTCTATTGGCTGAGCCCATTGTTTCTTTTTTCCTTCAATTCCCACAGATAGACCATGAAATTTCAAACTTAACATTACAGGGGACAGGACAATTTATCTCATTAGCTTTAAAATCAAGGCCCAATAAAACATTTCATTTTGTATATGATGATAAATATTAAAAAAAATTTTTTTAAATAAATCACTTTAGATTTCCTTATTTATTTATGAATTTGGAAAACCATTTCACCAGAGTTAACCATGAAACAGTAGATGACGGTTGCCTCTGGGGAGTGTGATGAAGGTGATACAGGTGTGAGAGTGGGAGGAATACTTATTTATATTGTATAAAGTTTTTTAATTTAATTTTTTCAAAAATTAAGATTCATAAATTAGAGTTTCATATTTTTAAAGGTGTACAGAAAAAAGGAAAGAAAATATAACTTATCCAAGAAAACCCACTAGGTTAGTTTTTCTATTGCTGCATAACAAATTAGCATTAACTTAGCAGCTTAAAAGAATATATTTATTATCTCACAGTTTCTGTGGGTCAGGAATCTAGGCACGTCTTAACTGGGTCCTCTGCAAGAATGCAATTAATGTAAGGGCCAAGGCTGTGTTCTCAAGTGGAGGATAGACAAGGGAAGAGTTCACTTCCAGACTCACTCAGATTGATGGAAGAATTCATTTCCTTGTGATTGTAGACTGAGGGCCCTAACTTCTTGCCACTTGTTGGCTGGAAGCTGCCTTCAGCTCCTAAAGGGTTCCCTCAGTTCCTTGCCATCTGGGCCTCCCAACATGGTTGTTAACTTCTTCACAGGCAGAAGGGGAATCTTACATAACATAAACATAGGAGTGACATCTTATTACCTTTACAACACTCTATTGATTAAAAGAAAGTCACAGGATGAGTTATGACTCAGTTTTTCTGCGTCTTGTCGACATAACAGAGGCTACATTTTGGAAGAAAAGGAAACGATAATTTATTGAGACTCTGTTTTGTGTCAGGAACTCTGGTAAGCGTTATAAGATACTGCATTTATTTCTTATGGCCTCCTATGAGATAGGTACTACCAGTTCCATTTTCTGATGGGGATTGGGTCACTTTCCCATGTGATACCAGTAGCAAGTGTTAAGAGCATGAATTTCAACCAAAGACTTTCCTTAATAAAAGCTTTTTCTTTTTCCATTTTACTACATTTGCTATATTGGCAGACTAGAGGCTAAAAAACAGTTTCATCTGTTCCCCAGTTTGCAAAGATAGTATATGTTAAAAGGGCAGAAGTGAAAAGAAAGGGATATGAAGAAAATGGACAGAAGTATTATTAAATCAACTTACATATAATCTCACAATAAATAGAGTTAATCCAGTTTATACTATTTTTAATTGCTTGATTGCAAATATAAAACTTTGAAACTTAAGACGTTTCTTAGAAGTGAGCCTTGTGGATTACGTAGCTCAGTTTCCATGGGCACATATAAAATCTGGGTTTTCTAAGGAACAATTGAAGAACTTATAGCTTTCTCCAAATGAACCATTCTTTGACAGTTAAATAGTAATGAAATCCACTTAGAAGTTTCAATTTTCTTTTATAATTGGCAACAATAATTTCTCCATTTTAGATTAATTACTAAGAATTTTCATTTCCCATAGGTGGCAGCATAAACTTCAATAGAATATTCATTACTATCAATATTCAGATCTTTTTCTATCATAATGACAAAGTCCTATTTTAAGGATTTTCTGATTCTAGAGTCCATCTTTTGAAACTATTTAAAAGGCATAAAGTGGGGAGTAATTTACTTTGTTAAAGTACGAGTATAATTGTAAGTAAAAGTCAAAATACAAGTATAATTTTGCATCATTTTTTGAGACAGCCTTACCATTTAACAATGAATAAATGAAAAAGAACTAAGATTAAAAGCTAAAATTAATACTTGTTTTAACTGACATGTTTGGGTGGTCAGTTTACCACCATCAGAGTTGACAACATCAGGTGATTTTATAATGATTAATGAACTCTCTTTATCATGCATTGAATTCTCCTTTTTGGACACATACAAGTATGTGTGTGTATGTGTAATATTGTATGCAATATTGTCTGACTGAATCAGCTTTCTCAAACGCTACATATTTTAAAAGTTTTCTCATTTCTTTGCAATTCCAAAGCAGTCAGAGAAAGGGTTCACATTTGCATTTTAAGGAACGTCAAAAGATTCGATCAATTATAAGCTTATTTTTACACACCCTTTGAAATGGTGGAAAAATTTTCACTCTCCCAAGTGCAGTATTTAAATTCTACTTACTTAAATTCAAAGAAAAGAAAAAAAGACTTCAGTTGTCGTTACTCTTAGATTAATATTCAATTGGAAAGATGTTTTACCTTAAAGTGTCTTTGTATGTTTCCAGATTTTTTTGGTAGGCCTCCTGTCTTCTATCTTTTGTGTAACATTAGCTCTCGAGATTCCACTGTATTCTGGAGAAATGCCATGCTTCAGAGGAAGCCAACTGGATTTTAAGATGGGGATATATTAACACACTTGCCTACCTTTAGGTGTTTCACTTTATGTTTCCAAAGCATGGTAGCAGCTCAACATGCAGATATCTGCCTTTTATAACCTATCTCCCAGGATATGTTCCAAAACAATGAAGTATATTGTTGACAAAGAATTAGATGTAATAATCAGGCAATTAAGCAAGGGTATTTGCAGTACTATATACAAAGACAAATTAAGAAGACTACCATGGTATCCAGAAGCCATCTGTTAACCAATGTCAAATTGATGATAAAGAAAATTGAGTTCCCTTGGCAGTTGGTTTTTCTCCAGCTGCATGCAGCTATAAAAGAGCCATCAAAGACAAATCTGCATTTGTTGTTAACTCAGAAATGCACTAGATAGGCATTGAGAAACCTCTAGTGACAACTTTTTATTCTGAAAGTTGATGGTAAGATTTCTGGGAAAGTTATACGTTGAACCTTGGATTGGCTTGGTAGGGTAAAAAGAGATGCTCAGTACAGTTCTCATATGCGTATGCATACACTCAAGTATAATAAAAATATGTTCACAGCATAAAATAATGAGCAGATCACTTCTAAAGTAACCAATCATACAAAGGTTAGTTGTGTGCCTCAAACATTTATTATTGCACATATCCTAACGTGAGCCTCACTTTAAGGAAAGCCTCATGATGGGCAGTACCAGAAAATCTTCATAAATTTGGATGATCTTTTTTACTAAGCCCTAATAAAGACTAATGTCAAAGACTTAACTAAGGTGCCCTCCAGAATAGCTATAATACTAACGCTCATTGGAAACTTGGAGAAGTTAACATACTGCCTTAAAAGAGGTTGGGATCTGGAGTCAGGCAAAAGTGATGCTTCAAATTCCCACTTCATTCCTTATTAGTTATATCACCTTAGGCATATTACTTAATCTGTTCTAGTGTGTGTATAAAAATGAGAACGATAATAACCTTGAAGGAATGTTGAAAGGAGAAAATGAATTAATGGGTGTCAAAACTTATTTCTGTCAAACAAAACATTAATGTCTTATCAATGGATTGTGGAAGTAATACTAATTGCTAAGGACTTTAAGCTTATTGTGGAAAGGTCACTGGGCTGAGGATCAAAAAAATCTAGCTTGTTCTTCCAGCTCTGCCATGAATCAGCTGTGTGACCCTATACAAATCATTTAAGTTCTCTGGACCTCAGTTTATCTTTCCTAAATTAAAGTTGGGAAGGGCATGGAACTAAAATGCCTCTATTAAATCGAACTGCCTATAATTCTTAGTACTTGAGTTCGATTTCAAATATAAATGCAGAATATAAAATCACAAAGTTGTAGAAGAATGATGTTCAAATCATTGCAATCTCTTGTATTTTTTTTTAAAGAAAAATTAAACAGTGGGAAAAGTCAGCTTTTATAGTCCACTTAGGGTTTAAATTTCTTATGTATGTTTTTATTAGAATGCATTTAATCTTAAGTAAACATGTGTTTAATTTATTCAGTAAAGCCTTCTAGTTGAACCGGATTAACCGAGAATTGCGGTTGACTGTCTTCTACTAGCAGCTTAGAATTTTAAAGTTGAAGAAGACCAAAAATAAATATTTATTCATTTGCCATTTTAGAGTTAAAGAAATGAAGCATAAATAACTCTAACTTTAAGTGAGAGAGAACTGGTTCTAGAATCTAAGCCTTTTGACTCCCAGACCCATCTTTTTTCCACATCATATTTCACATAGTTTTATTTTGACCAATCTTGAAAATGCATTCTCTCTCTGTCACTTTCTCTATTCCTGATTCCTTATCTGACTGTGTTAACTTTGACTGAAAGTACCACATCTAATTGACTAGTGCAATGTTGAACATGCATTTCACATTGGATGATATCAAAATACAAATTTGTTTGGTCTCTCACTGCCGCTTGAAAATACGTGTAGTGGAATAGGCTTCCCCCCTATGATGGCATGAAAATTCAGCAACCCTCATCATTTTTCAGTTCATTCCACAGTATCAGACATTCAAGTCATTTCACGTTATAGCTTACAGTTTCAATTCAGAAATATTAAGTGCTACTTCAAAATAGTAACCAATATCTGAATCTTCATTGAAAAATAATACTCTTCTCCTGTTAGGCATGGTTGGCTTCTCCATGCACTTCTTCTCCCGTTAGTTAGCTGCTCTATTGAACCTAAATGATCAGTGAATTCAGAGTGAGAGGGAAAGCTAAAGAGCAGGATTGCTTCTATTTGCCTAGTTACTGCTAATGAAGCAGCACGTTTAAATTATAAGAAAATATGCAAGACACAGTAGTATTTTGGATATAGAGAACAAATAAAAGAAACAATGGAAAATAAAATACTGATCTTTGACAAAAGAGCAAAGGCAATACAATAGAGAAAATATAGTCTTTTTAACAAATGGTGCTGGAACAAGTGGATAACCACATGTAAAAAATGAATCTAGACACAGACCTTACACCTTTCACAATATAGATCAAGACGTAAAACCCAAACTATAAAACTTCTAAAAGATAAGATCGGAGAAAATATAGATGACTGTAGGTTTGGCCATGACATTTTAGATATGACATCTAAAGCATGAGCAGTAAAATAAATAATTGATAAGTTGGATTTAATTAAAATAAAAAACTTCTGCTCTGTGAGAGACACTATGAAGAGAATGAGAAGACAAGTCACAGACTGGGAGGAAATATTTGCAAAAAATACATTTGATAAGAGAATGTTATCCTAAATATACAAAGAACTCTTAAAACTCAACAATAAGAAAACAAACAAACTGCTTAAAAAATGGGTCAAAGATCTTAACAGACACCTCTGTAAGGAAGATACACAAATGACAAATAAGTATATGAAAATAAGTTCATCACATGTCATCAGGGAAATGCAAATTAAAACAATATTGAGATACCATTGCACACTTAGAATAATGAAAATCCAAAACACTAACACCAAATTCTGGAAAGAGCATAGAGCAACAGGAACTCTAATTCATTGGCAGTGGGAATGCAAAATGGTAAATCCATTCTGGAAGATAGTTTAGCAGTTTCTTACAAAACTAGACATACTCGTACTATACAATCCAGCAATCATACTCCTTGGTATTTACTCAAATGAGTTGAAACTTATGTCAACACAGTAATCTGTACAAAGATGTTTATGGTAGCTTTATTCATAATTGCCAAAAACAGGAAGCAACCAAAATGTCCTTAGGTAAGTAAATAAACCACACTATATCCAGACAATTGAAAAATATTCAGTGCTAAAAATAAATGAGCTATCAAGCCATAAAAAGACATGGAGGAAACTTAAATGAATATTACTAAGTGAAAGAAGCCAATCTGAAAAGGCTACATACTATACTATATGATTCCAAATATATGATATTCTGGAAAAGACAAAACTATGGAGATAGTAAAAGGATCACTGGTTTCCAGGAGTTAGGGGAGAAGGAGGGATGAATAGGCGGAACACACAGAATTTTTAGGGCAGAGAAACTATCCTGTATGTTACTATAATGGTGGACGCATGTCGTTATAGATTTGTTAATACCCGTAGAATGCACAACCCCAAGAGTGAACCCTAATGTAAATTATGGACTTTGGATAATAATGATGTGTCAGTGTAGTTCATCATTTGTAACAGGTGTCGCACTCTGGTGGGGAATGGCGATGGTGAAGAAGTCTGGGGGAAGGGGCAGGAAGTATAGGGACCTCTCTATGCTTTCTACTCAGTGTTGATGTGAATATAAAACTGCCCTCAAAAATAAAGTCTATTTTTTAAGAAGTAAAGCAGAAGAACATAACGATACATTTTTTCAAAAAGCGATGACATAGAGAAATTGAAGTTTTTGTAAGATATTTATATAAAGAGTTAGCTTTGGGCACATTTAGTTGAAGGTTAGGGTAAGTTTTAAATAAATTTTTTAAAGAGATACATGTCCTACTACAAAATAAATTATGCTACAAAAGGAAAGGAGAACTAGAACAAAGACAATACATTGATTGTAATTCATTAAGGCTGCCAATGGTTAGAAGCAAATTGTGTTATTAAGCTGTGGAGATTCAACATTAGGAGGTTTACCCTCAGACTAGCTTTAATAAACCACATTGATTCTTTAGAAACCCCTATAATTGTCAATCATTAAAGTAGAAAACATATATACTGCCATGTGTATCAATATTTACCTCTATAATACATTTATCATGATTACTTTACTTAAACATACCTATAACCTCCTATGGAATGGATTTGTATGAACAACTCTTGGCACAGTGGCTGACATATAGTCGGCTCTCAAATGCATGAATAAATGAATACTCAGGAACATACTGAGAATGAAGGAGAGTAAGGATAATTCTACTACTTTCTATTTTCTAAATGGATACTCTAAGTCAGTTGCTACATACTTTGAAAATATTATTCTGCTTAATTGTATTATTTATAACATAAATATTACTATCTCTAAAACAGAGAATAGTCAATTAAGTTTCCTTTGACCACACAATTCATAAATGGCACCAAGAAGTGATATGCAGGCAGATATATCCAAAGCATTTGCACTTCCATTATAGCACATACCTAGGAATTGTACAGTTTCACTAACTCATCTTACCAGATAAGGAACTTGAGGCTAAGAAATAGTAAGAGTCATGACCAGGGTAACATACACAGAACTTTAATCCAGTGTCACTCGGCACAAAGAAAAGGTTATAGTTCAATCTGTATTCTTTTTGTGTTCCGTATATGTTAAAGAACTCTCATAATGTCTGGCTAAGCAAATGGCTGCAAACCTCTAAGACATATGGGGTTAATAGAGTTAGTAGGAAGAGGCAAAAAAAAATGACCAAGGCAGAATAAAAGCAGCAAGCCAAAGAGCCTCCAGTCAACAGCTGAAGTGAATAAGTAGGTTGTTATGACAAGATTTAGGGAAAAATGTTCCCTGGGAACTCCAGGAGGAGCCACAAAGGACTGTATTTTTGATGTTACCTGTAGGGAAACTGAAATTATTATTCCAGTGACCTTCACGGTATCTACTGCTTCGGTCTTTCCTGCCTGAGGTAGGTCCCAATGATGTGTGCTATAAATACAAGCTGGTCGCTCTCATGCAGGAGGTGAACAGGTTAAAGGGACAATGTTCTATTCTTTGGTTTATTATGGAGAATGAAGAGATCTTAACACGATAGAAGAAATTATGTACAAAAGTCTGAAAAGAATATTCTGAGGGGGAAAAAAAAAAGAAAGCTGCAGTGTTTACATAATTTTGGGCCTTCTTTGCTCCTTAGCAGACCTTGTTGAGAAATTTTTACATGTGTAAAATGAACATTAAAGAGTTGCAGGCCATTTCCAAAACATGGTTATTATAATAAATGAAATCAGAGAATAATAGTGAGGCTTGAAGTCATTGGCAGATGAAGAATACAAACAAGGAAACACTGCCACGCATAAAAAGGAAAGAATGGGGCTGAGGCTCAACCATTTATACCTAATGTGATCCTGTACTTGTGAGGGAAAAGAAAATTGAAGAATGTTGACGTGTGGCAACCAATGGAGACCAAGAACTTATCATAGGTCAAAGACAGTATAATGACTAGGACATCTACAATAGTGCCCAGGAATGGGGTCTCATAACTTTGCTCTCTTCTCATATAATTTCTACTTTGATAATTAAGACATGTGCATAAAGTCAATGCACAATATTTTAAGTGGCACTAACAAATCTTGCCAGGCTGTAGACAGCCCATTTTAGATAGAAGTTGACAATAGAAATCTGGGTCCAGTTATTGACAAATAGAAGCACATGTCACAGAAAAGAGAAATAAAAGTAGCTCTCCACAACTGGCACCACCAGGGACAGGCCCATCTTGGGGAGAATCTAAAACTTCTGAAGTCATTTCAAGTCATCCCAGGCGCAAAATCAGAAGCTGGAATGAGTTTTTATGTTAACAGAGCAAGTCAACAAGTCTTTGAAAAGCTAGGGCCACAAAAGGCATATCTTAGCTCTTTTCAGTACAAGAACAAAGAAAGGATAAATTTACGTGTATTCAACAAATGAACTTTACCCTGAAAAGACCAAAACAAACCTGAAAAATAGACAATTCCAAGATAGAGAAAAACACAGTAAAAGATCACTTTGGTACTTAGTTTCCAGATCTATGCCGTGGTTACTTAGATAACAGAGAACTGAAAAGAAAAGTGTTATAATCGCAGAATCACCAAGAGTCATTATTCACTGCATTTTGGGTCTCATGCAAAAGAGAAAATGAATAAGACAGACAAATATTATCCTAGCAGTTTAAGTTCTTTTTAGTTTAAACGCTTTATGTGTATATCATAAATGTAAATTTTTCCCAATGGGAAGAATTTTTAAAAAGTGTTGCGAAGATGCAAGGGCATGCTTTTTCTTATAATATGTATATTTTTTAAATAACTTTTTTTTCTCTGCAGATAGTGATTTTCTGTTTATAGAAGTGGCCAAGAAAAAGCTGTCTGAGATGTTGGAGAGAGACAGTTTGCAGCCCCTGAGAGGTCGGAATAGAGGAACCCTAAGGTACCTTCCAAATTTTAGCACTACCAAGTGCTAAGAAATCATCATTGTCATTGTCATCCTTATTATCATAAGGAAGCATATTTATTATATGCCATGGCCATGTTAAAAATTAATATGTATACTTTTAGGCAGAAAACTCAAATAGGCTGCTTTGTTCCAGTCTCAGAATCAGCTCTTTAGCAATGGATAACTTTCAATGCCTCAGTTCTTTGCTTCTTTCATTTTTGTCTAATTACATATCTGTTAAGCAAACAAGCCTAGGCTTTAAAGTAAGTCAGAGCTCATGGAAATATAAATGACGGCAAAAGGATGATGCGATTATATCACCCTTAATGTTTATATAAAATCTAGATAACTTGAGATTTTTAGTGTATCACATGTTTTAACAAGCCATGTGCTTGTCACCTATTTTAATTAATAAAATGATACATAGGAACCTCTCACAAGAAAGAGCAAATGTTGTATATGATTATCTCCTGTTCATGTCTCCCCTCCTACCCAAAGAAACACCACCAGCGTCAACACCTCCACGATAATTACATCCCTTACAAATGAGTGGTTCTAGTGTTACGGTGGGATGAATAGAGTGTTACAGTGTTACGAATCAGGAGAAGACTGGAGAAATTTGGCTTATAAAAATTCTAAATAATTTCTTCTGAGACAGGCTTAAATGGGAACCCACATGATCAATAAAATTTCTTAATATTCTGCCTAACAAGCAATCTCCTTATTTTTGAATAAAAGGACCAAATCAAGACATCTGGTTACTAGCATAACATCTGGTTTATATCATAAATCCTAATATAAAATATAAATATTACCTTTTATATTATAAAATTATTTTCTCAAATGTAAAAGATACACGAAGGGTACTTAATAAATATTTTTGAAAGAATGGATATTTACCTCTTACTTTGTTGACTGAAAGAGTATACACAATAAATTGCAATCTCCTCTAGCCAACTCTCAAAATTAGTGGACAAACACAGGTGTAGAAAACAATAAATTGTTTAATGTAACTATACTAATTACAGTGTACAAAATCTTAGTTACAGCTCTGGAAGTGGTCTGTAATTTCCAGTTTTAGGCATATGAACAATAAGAACAAAACATTAAAACAGGAAAAATCATTATTTGTCAAGCTGAATTATGATCAAGAGTATAAATAGGCAAAATAAGACATTGGTTGAGAAATATCAAGCAGAAAGTACAGGCCTTAGCTATTACACTAGAATTATTTCTCAAAATAAAACTTGAGAGATTATACCTTCAGAAATTACCAACAGCTTCTATTAATACAAGTTTAATTGTAAATTTCTATGTAATGCGTTGGACATGACTGAAATTCTCTGTGCTCTTCATCGTGTTAGAACTGCAGGCGAAAGTTTCTCTAAGGCTCCAGATGGGACACTTTGATGCCTATAAAATGAGATCTGTTTCAACAAGAGATGGTGGGTAGAAAAACAGAAATAGACATGGGCAGAAGAATCTAGGCTACCACTGAGTCAAAGAGACAATGAAGAGCTAACTTAAGGAAAATTAGAAAGGAGAGATTCGAAAGAAATTGAATACAATGAAACTAAAAAAATTAAAAGCTCACAATTTCATGACAAACAATAGCAGCCCATTTTATATGTACCAGATGTCTTGGTAGAAATTATTGCGTTAATCCACACAACAATAGGTCTCTGATATGGATTGAAAACAAATGGTATTATTCCTGATTAACAGTTGCTAAAAGCTGCTAAATGTCACACAGCAATTCGGTGACTTTCAGAGTAAAATCAGAATGTAAGCAATCACAAATTTTAGTTTACTAATCCATTTCCTGTCTTGCATCAACAATATGAAAGGTTTTAAATTTCTTTCCCTATTCAACTGGCTGAACACTTCATGATTTGCTAGTATCAGTTTGTTATTTTTGAACAGATGATTAGTTGCCGGTGAAAAACATTATTTCTCTTTAATTTCTGAGGACTTCAGAGTAAACAACATTATAAAAAAGACATAAACAAGGGTGCTCTTTTCATAAGCTAGGATCATTCAGAAAGCAAAACAAAACAAGACATATTACTTCTCAACTCTTTTGAAAAGCAAATACGTAATATACGTCTAAACATCACACTGATGGAATATGTACTGATTTGTGACAATGATTTAAAATAGTTCCCTAGCACTACTTTTCATATTAGATTTTAAGTGAAAGAGGACACTAACATAAATCACTCTTTTTACAATGAAAGCCAGTAGTTTTCTCTCAACTCAAGGCAGTAAGGCAGTGTTACTTTGCTTCAATGTGGCCATCACAGGTAGCCGTTTCTTAGCAGTCATGTTGTAAAACTGAATAAAAATAAATAAATAACACAACGTGTATAATGGTTGATGGCCTCAGGGTAGCTCCACATTAAGTAAATGAAGAGATAAATAAATACATAAAATGAGTAAATAAAAAAATATTTTCCTTTCATTATGTTGAGTAATTGATGTTTGTTAGACAAAATCTACGATTTGGGTTATTATTTTTTCAGCATCAGCAGAAAGAAAATAGGAAAATTTTAGCAAAGTAGGAGCAGCCTACATAGTAGGGATTCCGGAAGTCTGCAAAGGACAATGCTTCCTAGTAATTATTAGCGCAAAGAAGGCGCTCCTACTGTTCCTAAAGCTTATAACACACTGTTAGCCATCATACTTCAAATGAAAACATTCTGGAACAATCTTGAACTATCTGGCTCCTAAGCCAGCCAGCCTGTGAACATCTGAAAGTCAATTTTATCAGTATCTCTTCTAGTGGGAGGATTACTTAACAGGGGTATCTCCACAGTCATCCTTGGCACACCTGGTCACAGGACTACATGATTTACACAGCTGCATAGTTGGCGTTTGTGTTGAGAGAGATTTTAGCAGATGCGGCATAAAATTTAAAAATATGCAGCCAAGGAGATGGCTAGTATGAAAACTCTTTGTTGTGTAAACGTCAGTCTTCTTCAGATTTTGTTCATAAGACCTTCCAGCTACATAGAAGAGTGACAAAGTTCTGAAAGAGTCTATGAGGTTGCTGAAAAAGGAATAGATTAGCTAACACGAGTTGGCATAAATAAATGCTCAATATTTAGATGTTTCACTACACATAACAGAATTGAATAAACACATTGGCCAGGATAATGCTAGAAAATATAAAACACAAATATGAAGTTAGACACATGAAAACAAGTGAGGGACAAATTCAGAAAAGATAAAGATGTCTACTCCTATCTTCCTCGGAAGGTAAAGTGGGAGTTAGAAATGTGGGGAGGACCGTCCTGGAGGTTCACCTGGCTCTGCTTGTCTTTGGACCTGAGGTGCTGTGCAGATTTGCTCTCTAAGAAAACAAGGAATGAAAATTATGAATTTGTAATGTGTCTTCTTCTGTGCACGTTTTCAATCAGCACTATTGTACGTAGTTAAAAGAATGGATGAGATATGAGATTTTAACAGATAGTTAAGTCCCAGTTACTGAATAATAACTTGTATTGCACTATCTCCCTTGGAGAGACCATCAAGTCATAAAAAACACTTAAGGATATACCATGAACCAGTTTTCTTTCTCAGTTCATATGCCATGAACCGGTTTTCTTTTTCAATAGTATTACTTAGTTAATGATATCACCTTTTCTTTATTGTTAACATTTTTAATGCAAAATATTATGGAATGCTAATATATTGAAATATCTTGTTCTACCAATTCAGTGCTAATAACATTATAGAGCCATATGTACCTCACCACTTTCCCCTAGAACTTTACTCTATGGTATATTATTTTAAACACATGTACACGTTAATAATAACAGCTTTGTAATCTCATTTTAGGACAAAAATAAAACTTAATATATACAAAAAATAAAAATAATAAACATAACAAGTGTACAGTTGTCAAGTATAAAGCTGATCTTGGATGAGGCAATGCTGTAGAAATTAACTCTTTCTATTGCTTCTCAAAATAAAATGGTTAAATTTGAGTCAACTCAGCCTTGATGCCAATTACTCCAAGAAGCCTTCCAATATATCCAAATTTTAAGTTATAATTCACTTTTCTGAAGTCTCAGAGGAATTTACTCATACCTGATTTATGCAAAAAAAAGAAGTCTTTCAACCATTCTATATAATTCAGCATGTACTTTATTTTTTCCATTCCTCTGGCATGTTTTAAGGGCAGAAGTTTTATCTTATTTATTGTTCAAATGGTTAGTATTTTAATAAGCAATGTTTTTAAATGGATGAGTGATGAGTAGTATTAAAGCATTAGGATATCTGTGAGGGCTATGATTCTTATCCGGGCTCCGTGTTAGCATCTTCTAATAACCACTTCTAACAACCACTGGGTTGTTGACAGAATTCACTTTCTTGTGGTTGTGGAACTGAGGTGCCTGTTTTCTTGACACATTGCTCCCTTCAAATTCAAGCAAACAAGAGAGCATTGCATCCTTCGTGTGCCTTGAATTTCTCTGAATTCCCTTTCTTCCTTACCTTCTGCTTTTAAGTAGTCATGTGATTATACTGGGCCCCTATTGCTGGATAATCCAGAGTAATCTTCCTGTTTTAGTTTTCAACTAATTAGTAAGTTTAATTACATCTACAAAGTTCCTTTTGACATGTTAAACAACATATTAACATCTGGAGATCAGAGTGTGGAATATTCTTGGGAGCCATAACTCACCTCCCATACCAATCTTACTTGAAATTTCATCATCTAATCTATATTTATTTGAGTACGTAAGTAGACTTTTATTGGATTGCTATTCCTAAACATGACTATATAGTCATTATTCACATTTACATTTCATTGTGAATTAGTTTAATTGGAATTGTGACTTTAAAAAACTGATATTTGCACGTAAGAAATAAGAACTGTAGAGATGGAAAGGAAAATATAAGATGATGGCATAATTTTATAGCATGGACAGGTATTTCCAAGGCGTAAACTAAAGAGCAGCCTGAGTGGAATACTAAAGTGTGGCATTCTGGGAAGGGATGCTAGAAAGTAGAAGAATGAGTGGGACAGAGACAATGAAGAACCATAAAACAGCTTTCCTCTGGGCTGTGAATGATAGTGATGAGCTAGAGAAATTCACCAGATCTTAGATTTCCCTCTTCCTCCATCAATTACTCAAATACCACACACACACACACAGACACACACATACACACGTACATGAAAGTGCCTATGTAGAAATAGAGGTACAAGAAAACATTCTAATAAGTTGCTGGAGTTGAGAAACTTTCTTTCCCCTGCAGCATTGTGCAGTGTTTTCACAAAATAACAATAGATTTGGGGTTGAGGTAAACGGG
Organism: Equus quagga; assembly: GCF_021613505.1. Taxonomy (NCBI): domain Eukaryota; kingdom Metazoa; phylum Chordata; class Mammalia; order Perissodactyla; family Equidae; genus Equus; species Equus quagga. The sequence goes on from NC_060268.1 coordinate 20,465,839, forward strand.
CATTTAGAGTGGAAGGGAAGATACAATATGCAACTATTTCTAATGGTTTCAAAATATGCCTTAACTTCCAGGAATAACCTTGTCTATTCAATTATCTTAATGTATATTTAAAGAAAGAAATAATTTGCTTTTGGAACAAATATTGAGTTCACAGTAATCCAATCATAGCCTTAACAGGGAGAAAAACCAATTTCTGTTTCACTTCACTGCACCATAGTATTTAATCTTTCTCTATTGATAGTTAGTGCATGCAGCTTTCATTAGAAGAGTTTTAAACATCAGAAGCAACATTTGGAGGCAGCAGCCGTCTCACAGCAGCTCCTTAATATTTGGTCACTTCATAATTAGATTATAACTTTACAAGAAAGCACATACAAGGCACCAGGTCACAGTTTTAAAGTTATAAAACCAATAAAATCATCCTGTGTGTATCATTATTTTGAAATGACTTATAAGCAGTTTCATTTGACTGCCAAACATTTTTATAATTCCTTTCCCAAATACAAATGTGTTCAGGTTGATTTGTGTTTGTCTTTGCATTTAATCGTGTTTGCAGTCTCTTTCAGAATTTACGGTTAATCCTCTTTACATTTATGTATCACTATTCTAAACTTTTTCTCCCTCAACTTATCTTAGTGGGTGATTGCTCATTATATTTTTATAATGTTGTAATTATTATATATACATAGTGCTTTGAGCATCCTGACAGAAAGTCTTTGATAATTTTATTTTATTGCTCAAACATTTGCAAATAACATATTCATAAAGTCTAAAACATGTAAACGTGACACAGATTCTAATGCTGTTCAGAAAACCACATGATCAGGAATATTTTATGTAAACATAAATTAACATTTTATATACTACTAGCCAAGCTGCATGTGATATGGGCCTGAATTTAGCCATCTTCCCTCAGAGGGTTAGTGGATCCAGCATTCGTATATCAACACAGAATACAGCAATGGACAGGTGAGGCTAACAGTGTATGGATTTTTGTGTTTCTGTTTGTTTGTTTATTTTGGTGGTGGTGGTATTCTAAAGGAAGAAAAAGAAAATAGAAGTTTGAGGAAAACAAAGGGCATGAGAATGAGGGAAGTGGGACCTCGTCGTAGTTCTTCTATTTGTTAAACTATCAACTTAGCATTTGAGCTCTAGGATTTTGTTTAGCGTGTGCGAAAAGGTGAGGCTGAGCTAGAGCTGGCCCGTTTTGCTTCCTAGCTCTGAAAATATAGGAGTCTATGCATTGAAGTGTGTTGCTTCTGTCCTTAAACTATTATCCAACTGTAAGACAGGCAACTTGGCAGAAAAATTAACTCCTTTAAAACTTTAAAAACATTTAAAGAAAAACTGTCTACAATGATGGTTAATTATGCAAGCTCCAAGTCTATCTTCCTGCCCTGTGTTAAATTTCTGCCTGAAGTAGTTTGACTAACGTTACTGCTCAAAGATCCACTCTATATAAGAGAATATTTTGAAATAATTAACATGCAAATTTGTTATTTGAAATGAGAACATTAAGAAATGGTAACTAGAAAAAGTATTAAATGAATCAGTAATAGGAATTCCAATAGGAGAAATGAATATAATCAACATACTAGTTCTGACAGGTGGGAAATTTCAAAAATGTGAGACAAAGGAAAAAATTAATATAAAAATTTAGGAAATTTCACCCACCAGGGATGATTCATTTGCCAAACCTGGCCAAGGATTTTCATGAATTCGTTATTAATGAATAGTTACAAATCCGTATCAGAACTCCTCTATATATTCCTACTTCAAGATAGTGAACTTAGCACATATGTTTTTTTCTCCTCCTTACCTAAAGCCCACTGAAATGGCAGATACATATTTTAAAGACAAAGCAAACACATACATACAAGCCATGTGAATAGGAAGACCAGTAGATATGATCTTACTAACAGATGAAACAGTGAACAAAACCACAGACTACAAAAAGGGGCAAGTGAAGACAACAATAGATGTGGGAACATGACTCTCCAGTGGAAAACAAGAGATTCAAGCAGGGTAAAAGCCTAGTGACAGTGATCACATGGTATGGGAGTCTGAACAGGACAGGAATCATTTTAATAATTAAAGCCTTTCCATGCAATCGCAGGACTAGGGCACCCTCACTGTCCACGTGCAAGCCCTGCATTGAGAGAGATGCTGGTTACAGCCAGACCAAAACTAAAGAACTTCTCTCTAAAGAAACTCAACAATCTATCAGGGAGGACTAGGGATTCTAGTGTAGGTATTAGCATGCCAGAATTTTTCCACTTTTTATTTTAATTCAAATTTATTTATTGATTTTTGGAAACTACAGTAAAAACTAGCTTTTCTATCTGCTCCCTACCCACATGTCAGTCAAGAAAATGCTGAGAGTCAGCTGTCCCATCAAAAGACGAAACAATTTGGGGAACTGACCTACAGAAAAGTAGAGGAAACTAGGATCAGCCATGTATAATACAAGAAATATTTGAAGATGTGCCTCAGTCAACCATTAAAAGTAACCAAAGGATGTGTATGACATAATATGAGAGAAAGAGCAGGGCTAAACTATAAGCGTAATAAAAGCATAATGAAAAGAATTCCATGATGACAATAGTGCAGCTTAAAAAGAAAACAGTTTAAATTGGAAGCATGACAGAGGGTAAACAGAAAAAATTTAGTGTACGTTTGTCCATTCTTTTTTTCCAGCATCTGAACCTCTGTGTCATTTGGGAATTCGTTAATATGTTACCTTTGGGGAAATGCAGTAACAAGTCAACAGCTCTACAAGTCTTTCCACTGGTGGTGATATGGTATCCAATATCCAGTGGCAACAATGTCATCAGTGATGTACATTGTCCAGCAGTGGTTGGGCCAGTAGCAATGTCCAATTAGAGCTATCGTGCAGTAGTACAATGCATTCTAGAGGCATTGGCTGTGTTTCTGGCTGCCTAGTTCCCTTTTGCTTCCTGCATGGTTTCAGACTATGAGTTATTAATCATTCAATTAATTCTCTGAGCCATATTTACCCAATATTTCTATTTGAGCTTAAGTTAACCACAGTCAGTTTCTTTGGTTTTCAACCAAGAACTCTGCTTGGTATATTGAATGTCTTCAAGATGAAAGAGAAGATACATTAACAAATGTGATGATTAAGAAATTTCTCCCCTCTAGGTTGTCATTCACAAAAGAAAACATAAATGGGAAAAATAGCAAGCCTAGACCAGAACACAATAAAATCCTGTAGGGCAGGCATTGTGTTTTCTCCCTACTCTGACTATGAGGTAAATCTGGATCAGACTCTCACTGTGCTTCCTAAGAAACACCTCATTCTGTGTGATTATTGCTTTTTCCTTATCCTGCATGGCCATATTTGAAGTAAATATTGAGTAGTATGCTCCCCTTTTTAAACCTGTTCTCATCTACTCCTTCCTGTGCAATTTTGTAGCTTTGAGATTGTCTTAGTCTTGGCTTTTAGTGTGGGCTTGTAGTTTCTTTGCCAATACACTCTTCTCAGGAATTGTTTCAAATGTCTTTATTCTCAGACAACGTGATTGTCTATGCAGTAAATCCTTTAGACTTTACAGTAAAAGTTCTTAGAACCAGTAAATGAGTATATAAGATAATATACTATAGTATATTGTAGTATAAATAATTGTCACTGGATACAAAGTCAATATACAAAGATCAATTGTATTTTTACCTACTAGTAATAAATAATATTAAGTAATACTAGTCATAGTCAAAATTTTTTAAATGCCATTTAAAATAGCACTCCAAAATAATAGTTAGGTATAAATTTAACAAAATATGTATAGGATTTGTAACCCGAAAACTACAAAATATCAATAAAGAAAGCAAAGAAGATCTAAATAAAAAGAGAGTTATACTATGTTCATGGATCAGAAGGCTCAGTGTGTTTAACATGTTATTTTTTTTCAAATTCATCTATAGACTTAATATAATCCAAACTAAACCACAACAGGATTATTCTGAATATTGACAAGATGATTCTAAACTTTGTATGGTAAGGAAAAGGAATTAAAATCACAAAAACAGTCTTGAAAAGAAGAGCAAAGTTGGAAAAGTCATACTATCTGATATAAAGCTGCAATAATCAAAACAATGTGGTATCAGTGAAAGGATAGACACATAGATCAATGGGACAGAATAAAATATACAGAAATAGAGAAACACAACTATGGTCAACTGATTTTTGTCAAATATACAAAGGTAAGTCAATGGAGAAAATAAGCCTTTTAACAAACACTGCTGGAACATTTTCATATCCACATGCAAAAAACATGAAGTTTTGATTAGACTTCTCATAGTATATAATAATTAACTCAAAACAAATAATAAACCCAAATGTGAAATGTAAAACTCTAAAACTTCTAAAGGAAAACATAGGAGATAATTTTGGTGACCCTTGGAACAGTCAAAAGGTTTTTAGATATGATATCAAAAGAATGACCCCCCAAAAAAGTATTAATAGATTATACATCTAAACTAAAAATATTTTTTCTGAGAATGACACCGTTAAGAGAATTAAAAGACAACCTATACACTGGGAAAAGACATTTGCAAAGATGATGTCTCTAAAGGAACTTGAACCCATAGAATATAAAGAACTCTCAAAACTCAAAAATAAGAAAACAACCCAAGTTAAAAAATGAGGAAAATATTTGAAAAGACACTTCACCAAAGAAGATATACACGTGGCAAATAAGTATATGAAAAGATGTTCAATATCATTAGTCATTCGGGGCAATGTGAATTAAAACATGAAGAGATACCACTGCACATCTATTGGATTGGCAAACAACGACTACAACCACCACAACCTGATAAAGCCACTTGTGCTGGTTAGTTTGCAGAACCACCATAAATTTCATGCATTGCTGGTAGTAATGCAAAAATGGCGTAGCCACGAGTTTGGCATTTTCTTATAAAATTAAACATATACTTACCCTATGACCCATCAGTCTCCCTCCTTGGCATTTACAAACCCCAAGAGAAATAAAACTTATGATCATAAAAATCCTGTACATGGATGTGTATAGTAGTCGTATTCATATGCTCCATAAACTGGAAATAACCTAAATGCTCTTCAGCAGTGAAAGGATAAACAGACCATGGTGAATCCATGCGATGTAATACTGCTCAGCCATAAGAAGGAGCAAATTACTGATACAAACAACAATATGTACACGTTTCAATGCATCATTATAAAGGAAAGAAACCAGGTTCAAAAGACGACATGCTTCATGATGGAAGCATGTATGGAAAAGGCAAAACTATAGAAAATAAGAACAGATGGTAGATGCCAGATTTTGGGGTTGGGGAAAGGGGTTGATTATAAAGGGGCAGCACTGGGGAATATTCGGGGTGATGGAATTGCCCCATATCTCACTCATTGTGGTAGTTACACAACTCCATGCGTTGTCAAACCCATAGAAGAAATGAATACCAGACAGAGTGAATTTTACTGTATGTAAATTTAAAATGTGTAAGTAAAAATTAAAACAGGGAAATTTTAAAATATATTACTTAAATCATTAAACATTATTAATGATAGAATTGGAAAGCAGGAAAACTGCTGTGGAAATAGTACAATAATAAGGAGTCAACAGAGTTTGTATTTGATTTAGAAAGAGAAATAGTGATATAACTACATTATTTGGAGATATTGAAGTAATCAAGAGAATTAAATAGGGAAAATGGTTATCCCTGAGAAGGTGTTATGGGAGAGTTTCATACTTAACCCCATCAGTCATAACTGAATTTTTCAAGTGTATAGGTATACGTATATCTATCTTTGAATAAAAATGAACTATGTAGTATTTACATTTTATAAAGAAGCAATGAACTATGTAGTATTTACATTTTATAAAGAAGCCATTTTGTTTGTTTCTTTGTTTAAAGTCGATTTCTGGATCTGTTAGACCTAAAATCACAATCATTTCTGAACCTTGTAAATAAACAAACAGTTTAAGCAGCATTCCCTAAACCCATATCTTCGCCTTGTTTTCATCAGTTTGTGCTGCATGCTTCTTTGCAGTCTGTATAGTAGTCTATGTGGGTGCTCGGGGAATTATAAAAGTTATAAAAAATAGTAATTAATCCACTAAAAGATGTGTATATCATAGACTTTGTACATGACATAAAATTCTCAGTACAGCAAAAACATTCTGGATCCTGCTACACAGGGCATAGATTAAGAGCAGGCTGGTAGGAGAAGCTGCCTTTTGGAAGCACATAATATGTCTTCGCCCAACTTTCTTAGTACATTTTTTTTCTTTAAATTCCCAGGAAACCCTACTAAGTATTACGCTGGACCTGATAAATATGCTCTTGTCATTCCTAAATACAATACCATTTTTCTCATTGCAAAGATGGTTTGCATCATAAGGTATTATTAAATAATATACTACTCTCATGACAAATGCTTAGAAAACTGCCTATATTTCCTTGGTATTTATTTTGCACGTCTCAATCTTATAGAAACCAACTTTATGTCGACTTTCATGCTTGGAAACCAAGTATTACCTAGTGATTCTGAAAAAGATAGCTCTGACTACAAAAACAGGCAAAAGTTATAAGACCTGGTAAACTAAAATCATTAGCTCTTTATAAAAGCTTCAATTCTATTTTGGGAAAGGTACTTTTTCTTTTTATTTGACACGGACTTTCTACATTTAATACAGTTTCTGCATATATTTCCTGAATTCAATTAATTTCACAATAAAACCAGAAGGCAAATCCCAAGTGTGGCATTATCCAAACAATACATTTGTTGAGAAATAATACACAGCCCCTTTTATCCTCTTTCTTTTGGTATAAAGCATGCTGATTAATATATCAGTATTCCAAACATGTCTTTTTATTTGAACAACACTGCAATAATAAACCAGAGATGGAAAGCTTATTGAGGGAGGGGGAGAAATTACATTCCAACAAAGAAATAGATTTCATTTTAAGTACCCAGGGGTTTATTTTACAAGACAATATAAAAATATTTTTTTAAAAACTACAACTTGGCAGTGGCCTTTATGTCTAGAATATTGCTTTCTCAATATAACCCCCATTGAGGCAAAAGTAATATTAACAAATGATAAAGTTTTGCTATAATTCTTAGTGTTTTAATAAACATAGTTATAACATGCCAAGTAAATTAAACTCCTTAATCTTTCCCCCTGTTTTAGTCTAACACTGCACTGCTGTACTTGGAAAATGATCATTCTACAAACAAAGTCACTAATCATCCCAAACTGATTAAAAAGAAAAAGTTTTCTTGATTCCTTGTGACCCTTAAGCTGAAGTCTTTGAATAGGAGATTAAAGCTTAATTATTTTGAGGTACTGGTTCAGTGTTATCAATCTGGCCTCTTCACCACTTTGAAAGTGCAAATTGCTTGAGGAAAATAGGTGAACGCTCTGTCCTTTCCCTTTTTAAAGAATTCACATTTTCAATTTCTAGATGAAAAATAATACCTTGACAAAACGCTAATCATACTTTCTGCTGACAAAGAGAGAATAAACCAGGAGATTATCCAGAATACTAAGGGGATAGCAGTATGCATAAATCAATACTGCCTCTACCTATATTACTAATCTTCTTTCAGACATAAAACATAAAGTTTTAAAAAAAAATGCAGACCACTTTGAGAAAAAATTTAAAGTGCTCTCTCAATCTTAAGATATAATATTCTTTGCTAAACTATTTTAAATATAAAAAAATCATCTGAGAAGAGTCAGTGTGCCCTACCCCATCAGTAGACCTACTCAGCCCTGCTCCATGCAGGTAACCACATCAGTTTCATGCATGAACTTCCAGAAATATTCCACGCTACACAAAGATTGCTTTATAAAAATTTTAACTACATCTTGAATTTTTTCTTGAAAACCATAGTTTACATTTTGGTTCATATCAATACATATAGAGCTGGTAGGTTATTCTATTATGCAAATGTTCTGTAATTTATTGGAATTGTCACTTAACGACGTGTCCAGAAACAACTGGATCCTGATGTTGGTCCCAGTGCACTTCTGTTCTTGCTTATGGTGAATTTTCTTTTAGGGCCTCTTGAGTGCTATCCTGCCAGCCATGCACAAAAAAGGAATCTCACCTAAAGTTGCTTGCTCGAGTTCAAATCTGGCTTCATCAGTTTTTCACCATGTGAACTTTGGGTAAATTATTGAACTTATCTAGCTCTCCATATATATTTCTGTAAAAATGATATAATAATGCTTCATAAGTTTTATGAATCATAAAATTCATGAAACATCTTAGTACAGCCCATGACACATTCTGTGCGCTTTATAAATAAATAGTGGGAATATTGATACCCTTAGTCCCAGAAGTTTTCTGAGACTGGAGGTCAAATCATCACCACATATAAAGTTTTAAATATATCCTCCAAAAGTATCTATAACCCTGGCCCTGACCCACACCGATCTACAGAATAGGCTTCTTTTCACGACTCTCTCATAGTGGGCAGTAATTTTCCTAACATCTGTGTAACTACAATGAGCAGGTGGGTCTTGTCACAACAAGAAGGTACTGCTCTAACAGTGATTACATCCTTCCTGTTTAGAGGTAGTAAGTTGCCAGTATCTTTTAAAATGCAGACTCAAACTCCAAGACCCCACACGCCTAATAATAATCTCTTTATGAAAATTAATTTACATAGATTGAGCAGTCCAATTGTCTGGCTTACGTTCACTTGTATGAATGACAGTTAACACCTCTTCTCTCTTCCTGCACTGTGGATTCAGCTGTGCCCTGTAAAGTGATATGTCATTCCCTTATCCCCAGACTAGATAGCAAAAACCCATTGTGCTTGCCTTTAACTGATGTATAATTAAATGGGGGGGGGGGGGGGGGGGGGGGGGAGTGTTGAAATTAGGCCTAGCATTCCCTTCTGAGGGAATATAACTTCTGAGGCATTTAACTTGGAGCGAGGATAAAATGGAACCTAATTCTTTTTTTCTCTGAGTAGTCTTGGTTTCTGTGTGGCACTAATGTTTGAGTGTCTCATATGAACTCATTTATTTCACAATATCCATGTGTAAAGTGGCTTTTATTATCCCCATACTACAGAAAAAGGATCAGAAGCTTAAAAAGAATAAATAATTTCCTCAAGGTCACAAAACCATTAAGAGACAGAGCTGGTACTCAAATCCAGGTTCCATTGACTTCATGGTCCAGATTTTTCCACCACTTTACATTGTCTCTCATGAATAAGTAAAGAGGTTCTGTGTGAAACTGACTGAATTCTGCACAGGTCTTAAATAAACCAGATTTTTTTTCCCACAGAAAAAAACTCTATGTACAGGGAGTCTAAATGTTATACTATGTTGAATAATATGTCAAAATGTAAAATACAATCACTGTTGACACATTTTCAAAGGTATCAATCAGGAAGGCAACCAAACAGTGGTTATGGGCCAGCAAAGACTGGAGAATCCTCTCACAGAATGAATGCACAAAGCAGCACAAGGCAATTCACAGAAAATAAGGTAGGTGGTCAAGTTAGCATGTTAAAGCCAAAGAGACTAAATTCTTTCAGATCTCTAATTAGAACATTGTTTTTGCTCAAAATGGTTGGATATTTAGCTGGTCAAACAATGCATTTTTTAATTATTACCTTTGCTTTGTAATCTAGAGAAAACATATGCACATTAGCTAGTCCAAAGTAGAGAAAACCCTTCCAGTCCATTGAACACAACTTTAGCATAAAGGAATTCAATGTATAAACTTGTCCTGATTAGAACTTTGCTTCAAAGTAGTGCTTCCAAGTCATGGTCTAATCTTAACAATAGTAATTTACAATGTTTGAATTGCCTTCACATTCATTTACTCATTTGGGTCTCACAAGACCACTTTCCTGTTGACAAGGTGAATACCACTATCCTATTTTTGGAGATAATAGCATTCAATTTGAAGTTAATGCATTTGCCCAGAGATTCTTCTTTCCATTATTGAGAAAGAACACAATTTCCTTACCCTTAGCCAAGTGTTCTTCTAGTGACGATGTCAGTGATGATAATGAAGTAAGAACATCTACCATAATACAATAGCAATATTAATAGTCTTGAGTTTCCAAGCAAAAATCCCTGTACTGTGGGCTTAATGGTGATATGTTACCTCATCTAATCCTGATAACAAAGCTATGAAATAAACATTATCTTATACAAATCAGGAAACCGAGGCTGGGAGATGTTTAAATAACTGTCCTAGATCACATAGTTAGTAACTACCAGCTTAAAAACTTAGATGCTTCTCAAGTAACGCTGCTCTTCAGACTTATACTTGAACAGTAGCCCATGTTCAGGTCCTCTCTAGTTTTACTGTTCAAAATAGGATAATGTCTATGTTCTATTCAGGACATAAATTATTATTTCATAATTTTCTAATTACAAAGTCCTATATCATTGTTCTTTAAATATCATATAAAAAGTATTAGTTTATCTTTATTAGGACAAAGATTCTAGAAAAGCCTCCATGTAGTTGCTTTGGAGCATCTCCTCCTCTGACTCTAGTAACAAATGAACGTGAAATTCCTTTTTAAAGGCAGAAGAACGTTTTCTTCTCCACCTCCACAAGTTCTATTCTCTCTGTATTTCTCTCCATGTTTCTCCACGTCTTGCCTTCTTTCTCTTTTCCCAGGGTCTCTCAGTCCAGATCACTGATATACCCAATTGCAAATACTCATTTTCATCACAGTTCATTCATCAGTTGTTAAGAACCTAAAATACTCAAGGACTTTATTAAATGCTATGAATGAAATGAACTTGGCATCTCTTCTTATAGATAAAGGCATTTATATAGAGACGTTGGCATTAAGCAAATTCATTAATAATGAAACAATGGTCAAAAGGCAAGATGGAAAAAAAGCAGAATGCAGGATGATACGTGACCTTTAATAAGAGAGGTTCATCTAACCATTAAATTCAAGAAAGGTTTCCCTGATGAAGTAATTTTTAGCTGTAATTTGAAATGTGAGTAGTGTACGAATAGGGCTGGAAACTTGTCCAAAGGCCCTGAGGAAAGTACTGAATGAAGGTATTGGCACTACAGTTTAGTTAAGAAAGATGAGAATCCACTAGGCTACTGAGGTGATCAAGAGTCATGTACACCTTATTCATGATATTCACTTTCTTCTGTAATTGAAAGAAGTATCTGAAAGACTGTAAGCAGGGAAGGATTTTCTGTTGAAAAATACACACTGACAGATGGGGAAAAAATTGGCTGGAAACCCCAAGACTATATCTGAGGAGACTGGTTATGCAAAAATTATAAAATCTTAGGCAAGAAATGCTGGTAGTTAAAAATTAGAATTGCATCAGTGGATATGGAGAAATAGTGCACATGTTTAAGACAGATTTAAAGGGTTGACTCTAGGCACTTGGTGATTCATCAGAAGAGTGAAAGAGCAAGAAGAATCAAGAATAAATTTAAATATTTTGGCATGAGAAATGGGATAGAAATTTTTGAAATTTCGGAAGCATTAGAAATCTAGTTGAAAACATGTTCACGTTAAGATACCAAGAAGACATGAGGAAGTTGAGGAAAAAAACGATATGAAAGAACAGAAGCATGGCAGACCAATTATGGTATATTTATGCTACTCAGCAATTAAAAGGAGCAAATATTTAGTGCATGCAAAAACATGGATGAATCTTCAAAACGTTATTCTAAGGAAAAGTAGCCAGAGACAAAACAAAATATTATGATTTCACTTATGTGATTATTTAGAATAGGTAAAACTAATCTGTAGTGATAGAAATCTAATGAATGATTGTCTGGAACAGAAGGGAGTAAAGAAAGAGGGTGAGAGAGACAGGTAAGGGACAAGAGGAAGCTTTTTGGGATGGTAGAAATTATCTAGATATTGGGTGAGGTGGTGATTAAACCAGTGTATACATATATATCTCAACATTGATTGAACTATACACTTAAAAATGGGTGCATTTTATAATATGCAAACTATACCAGTAAAATTGATTTGTAAAAGATACATAGGTGATATTGACTAATTTTATGCTTTTTACCTTTTTCCAAAAGTTAAAAAAGAAGCAGTTAATTTTAAAGCAGGACTAAAAATAGGTAATTGAGGATTCACTCCTACCAATAATACTTTCAAATAACACATGGAAATAAGGTAAAAATATGTTAAATTGTATTGACTTGTTGAGTTTGAACCTTCCTTATGCTTCCACTTAAATTTGAGGTTGATTGTTAAAATTAAAATTTTCTACTCTGTGAAAGACTTCCAAGAGAATGAAAATACAAGCCACAAACTGGGAGAAAGTATTTGCAAAAGACACATTTGATAAATGACTGTTATTGAAAATATACAAAGAACTCTTAAAACTCAAAAATAAGAAATCAAAATCCTTGATTAAAAAATGAGACAGGGGCCGGCCCAGTGGCACAGGAGTTAAGTGTGCACATTCCGCTTTGGTGGCCTGGGGTTCGCCGGTTCGGATCCCGGGTGCAGACACGGCACCACTTGTCAAGCCATGCTGTGGTAGGCGTCCCACGTATAAAGTAGAGAAAGATGAGCATGGATGTTAGCTCAGGACCAGTCTTCCTCAGCAAAAAGAGGAGGATTGGTGGCAGATGTTAGGTCAGGGCTAATCTTCCTCAAAAATAAATAAGTAAATAAATAAGAAAATGAGGCAAAGATTTTAACAAATTCTTCACCAAAGAACATACAGAGATGGCAAATTGCTATATGAAAAGATGCTCTACATCCTATGTCATCAGGGAAATGCAAATTAAAACACCAATGACATACCATTACACACTTATTAGAAAGGTGAAAATACAAAAACACTGACAACGCCAAATGCTGATGAGGATGTGAAGCACCAGAAACTCTCATTCATTGATAATGGAAATGCAAAATGGTGGAGCCATTTTGAAAGACAGTTTGGCTGTTTCTTACAAAACTCAACACACTGTTGCCATGTGTTACCCAAAGGAGTTCAAAATTTATGTCCATACAAAAACCTGCACAAGGGTGCTTGTGGCAGCTGTATTAATAACTGACAAAACATGAACAAACCAAGATATCCTTCAGCAAGTGAACGAATAAATAAATTGTGGTACATCCAGACAATGGATGTTTTTCAGTGCCTAAAAAAAATGAGTTTTCAAGCCATGAAAAGACATGGAAGAATCTTAAATGCATATCACTGAGTGAGAGAAGCCAATCTGAAAAGGCTACATACTGTACAATTCCAAGTATATGACATTCTGGAAAAGGCAAAACTGGAAAAGCACGGGAAAGATCAGTGGTGGACAGGGCTTAGGAGGGAAGGAGCGATGAACCGGCAGAGCACATGGGAATTTTTAGAGTTGAGAAACTATTCTGTATGGTAGTATAATTGTGGATACGTGTCATTATACATTTGTCAAAACTCAGAATGTACAACATCAAGAGTAAAAAAAAAGTCTATTAGAAAGAAAAAAATCAAGGCTGGTGATTATATTTCAGATCACCGGATATAATTGAAGACTCTTGCTGCTAAGACTGCAGTAAATGATCTTTACTAAATAGTTTTAAAAGTTGTATTTTATATATGACTTGTCACTCAAGTCATCTGCTTACTAGCTCTAAAAATGTTCCACACCTTTACAATGGCTTCACATTCAGATCAAATTATTAATTTCCCCTGGATATCCATTGGTGTTCAGTATTTCACTGCCCCGTGGGAGGCCTGCACTGATTTTCATGTATAGATATCATAGAGAGAGTTTTATGACCTTTCAACTAAATTTAAATGTACTTCAGCTGTGGTTAACGATTACAAAGAGTGATATCAATTTCAATGTTCAAAAGGTAGTATGTAAACCATTTTGGTGAGTTCAAACTGGATAATATTACATTTGGAATACTTTATAGTGTTTTGAAAAGCTTTATATAGAATCAAATGGTTTGAGTTTATTTAAACAGTTGTATTGTGTTTACGCTTTAGGTAGAAATTATCATCATGTGACCCAACACTGTCAATTTTTGAGAGGCTCTCATGAAGGTACATCATTTGCTGAAAACATAAATACAAAGTTTGGTTATCTGTCAAAACAGAGTCATCGAAGTTGAAAAGGGAGAGAGCAAATTTATAACACACTGACACACAGCAAGCTGCTACTAGGAGGGAGCAAATTGCCAGAATGCAATGATTGATTAGAGCATGAGGTGGATAGAATTTGTCTGATTTTAATTTTTAGACTTTAGGGATATTTTGCTCATATTTACCACTAGGAGCATTCATAAAATAAAACAATGGAATCAGGCCCAGAAAATAAAATTAAAAGTCCAACTTTAATTATTCACACAATTTAACATGGAAAATGAAAAAGAATGGTAACTGGAAAATGAAAGGAATGGAAAGGGAGAGCTAATAAAGATGTCTGTGGTCATTAAAAACATATTTTGAGAAAAACGAGAAAAATGAAAATTGCTTATGTAAATATGCGTACTCACCTCTTACTATGAAAACCATTTATGAAGAATCGATAAGTTAAATTGTAACCACCATGAAAATCGACAACAATATTTAAATAACACCAGATAATTTTGTGATTACAAGACTGTTCAGACTTCCAGATAACTTTAAGAAAAACAAAGGCACATTCTACCAGTTTCTAAATAAGACAATGATTGGTTCATAATAAAATAATGAAAATTCACACCCACAGAAGAAAATGTTATAGCTGAGGACGAGATAATCAGTGTAATCACAAATCTGACAAAGCTGCAGAGAAATAAATCCTCCACATGACTTTTCTTCTTTAGTACAAGTAATATCTCCCACTTCTACTCACCCCAGTCTATAGCTATCTAGTATAATTTAATGAAAGGAGAGAGAATGCTTATGCTCCTGTCTCAGTTGGTGAAAGTACTCATCATAGATTGATTCTATGTCCATTAGACTGTCTACCCTTCAAAAGATGGGTAAATCTATATGTGATTTAGTCAAAAAGAAAAAGAAAATGCAATTTATCTTCAGGTAAAATTCACTCACATAATATTTCTCGGGTTTGTCCTTTCAGTCAAAATATTTATAAATAATTTTTTGTGTTCTAATGCTCAACTACCTTAAATTTTATTCTAGGATAACTGATATATAGATTGGAACTCCCTAAGGGTGGATGCAATGTCTATTTTGTTTACCTTTTCCACAGCTGTGAGCCTGGCAAAAATATGTAACTTTTTTTTTCTTCAAGTTTTACTGAGACCATCGGGGAAATGCAAATCAAAACCACAATGAGATATCACTTCACACCTCTTAGGATGGCTATTATCAAAAGATAAGAGGTAACAGGTCTTGGGGAGGATGTAGAGAAAAGGGAATCCTGGTACACTGTGTGGGAATGGAAATTGGTACAGCCACTGTGGAAAACAATATGGCGGCTTCTCAAAAATTAAAAATACAACTACCACATGATCCTGCAATCCCACTCCTGAGTATGTATCCCAAAGAAATGAAATCACTGTTTCAAAGAGATATCTGCACCCCCATGTTCCTTGCAGCATTATTCACGATAACCCAAATGTGGAAACAACCTAAATGTTCATTGACGGATGAATGGATAAAAAAGATGTGGGGTGTATATATATACACACACACACACATACACAATAGAATATTATTCAACCACAAGGAAGAAGAAAATTCTGCCATTTGCAACAATATGGGTGAACCTAGAGGACATTATACTAAGTGAAATGTGCCAGACAAAGACACATGCTATATGATCTCACTTTTATGTGGAATCTAAAAAAAAAAAAAAGTCAAGCTCATGGAAAAAGAGAGTAGAATGGTGGTTACCAAGGGCTGAAGGATGAAGGAAATAGGGAGATGCTGATCAAAGGGTACACGCCTTCAGTTATAATTGTTAATTCAATGAGTAAATAAACTATTAAATAGAAAACAATTAAATTAGTCAAAGAATAAATAATTTCAATTCCACAAACACGAGTAAATGTAAGAGATGTAAAGAGGAAACTCCACCACTCATTTTAGGAGGCTAGTATAATCTTGATCCCAAAACCTGAGAAGGAAAAATTACAGGTAAATCTCACTTATACATTTATACATACGTAAAAACCACATATATACTAATAGTAAGTTAAAACTAGTTAATTATAAAGAAAAGCTAGCATTATATGGTAAATGCAGGGATAGAATTAGATAACCAATTAGTATACTTTACAATATGTACGGAAAAATAAAAATCATATTGTCAATAATTAATGTTGTTCTTAATGGTGAAACATCGAATGCTTTTCCTCTGACTGGGAAAATAAAGCTGGGATGGCGGTTCCAAGGTGAAGAAAGGGAATGAGAAATACAAAATTTCAGAGTTATTACCTCTTGGGACACTTGGGAAAGGTTACGTAGTGGAATTCAAAGATAATTGCAATGGTGTCTTCCCTTAAAAAAATATGTGTGGACACGAGGATTTTTCAAATCATTATTCTGTACATGTTACATATGCGTTGCATGTTCTTTTGTGTATACTCTAATAGAACATTTTAATTGCAGTACATTTTAATTGCAAATACATCATATTTATCTTAATTTTAATAAAATAGCATATCATCGAGTAAAAGATATAATCATAAAAGTTTGAGTAATGTTAATTAATGAGGGTTGTAGGAGTCAGGGGATTTTTCATGAAATCGTAAAAGAATGACTTGAAAGGTAAATATATTTTGGATGGTAATTCAGACACAATAGGATTAGCATATGATATGACTATATATATCATTTTTAATTCTCGTGTCCTTATATAATTCTAAATGTGTTAAGGAGAGAATTAAAAATAATTGAGAAGGGTGGGGCTAGAATATGGGGAGAGGCTTAAAAAATTTGCAGAGCATTTGAAACTTTCTTTGGAAGCACTGGGGAATTTTGAACAGAGGAGAATCATAATGGAAAACATTTAAAAATTACTCTCTTTCGGATACTATTCATTAGAATGTAAGATTAATATGGAATTCTCTTTGTAAAGTTAAAATTAACAAGTATCTATTTGTAATCTTGGAAATAGAAATCAGTATAAATACAGTCTGACAGTCAGCAAGCTGTTCAGTTATCCTTCCAGGCTAGAAATTAATACAAAGAATATTTAAGCTGATTTTAATAAGTTGCTATTCTGAGTATCATTAGGAAAATTAAGAATAGTTAATATTTCTAAAATAAATGAGTATATACATGGAATCGTACACACACATTGACTGACAAATTAAAAACCAAATATATCGTTTGCTTGCCATTTCCCCAAATTGTCACGTATATATGTATCGAATTTTTTATGTTTGTCCTACTAAGTTCCAAAAGGGTAAAAATAGTCGTTATTTGGAGGCATATCTTTCTGAAACATATCAAGTAGTGCCTCTACGTTAAATAAAATGTTTTAATACAATTTCAACGTTTATTGATGACTCAGATCATCATGATCAAAATAATCACCATTGCACAAATATATAGGCCTAGAGAATATCTCAGAATATCCTAGTTAACTTTCGGTTTAAAAAAATACTCTGGGGGCCGGCCTGGCAGCGTAGAGATTAAGTTTGTGTGCTCTGCTTTGGTGGGCCGCGTTCACCTGTTGGGATCCTGGGTGTGGACATATGCACCGCTTATCAAGCCATGCTGCGGCAGGCGTCCCACATATAAAATTGAGGAAGATGGGCACACATGTTAGCTCAGGGCCATTCTTCCTCAAGGAGAAAGAGGAGGATTGACGGCAGACGTTAGCTCAGGGCTAATCTTCCTCAAAAAAAAAAAAAAAACCTCTGGACAACAAAAGCTAAAATAAACAAATGGAACTATATCAAACTAAAAAGTTTCTGGACAGCAAAGAAAACCATCAACAAAATAAAAAGACAGCCTACTGAATGGGAGAAAATATTTGCAAACCATATATATGACAAGGGGCTAAATCAAAATTTGTAAAGACTCATACAACTCAATAGCAAAAATAAAAATCTGATTAAAAAATGGGCAGAGGAACTGAACAGACATTTTCCCAAAGAAGACATACAAATGGCCAACAAGTACAGGAGAAAGTGCTCTACATCACTAATCACTGGGAAAACGCAAATCAAACCCACAATGAGATACTACTTCACAACTGTTAGAATGGCTATTATCAAAAAGTCAAGAGATAACAAGTGTTGGTGAAGATGTAGAGAACAGTGCACTTTACTTTGTGGGTGGGAATGTAAATTAGTGCAGCTAGTAAGGAAAACAGTATGGAGGTTCCTCAAAAAATTAAAACTAGAACTCATATGATCCAGCAATTCTACTTCTGGGAATATACCCAAAGGAAATGAAAACAAGATATCAAAGAGATATTCCCTCTCCCATGTTCATTGCAGAATCACACACAATTGCAAAGGCATGGAAACAACCTAAGTGTCCACTAACGCTTATATAGAGAAGGAAATCCTACCATTTGTGACAACATGGATGGAGCTTGAGGGTATTACGCTAAGTGAAATAAGTCAGACACAGATAAATACTGCATGATCTCACTTATATATGGACTCTAGAACAAAAGAACTCATAGAAACAGAAAACAAATGGTGGTTGCCAAGGCGGGGAGAGGAGGGTGAAGGTGGTCAAAAGGTACAAACTTCCAGTTATGAGATGAGTAAGTTATGGGAATGTAATGTACAGTATGGTTACTATAGTTAACAATTTGTATTGTATATTTGAAAGTTGCTATGAGAGTGGAATTTAAAGATCTCATCACAAGAAAATAAACATTGTAACTATGTGAGGCGGTGGATGTTAACTGAACATTGTGGTAATCATTTTGCAGTATATACATATATCAAATCGTATTGTACACCTTAAACCAATACAATGTTATATGTCAGTTATAACTCAATAAAACTGGGAAAAAATACTCCAGATTAACCAATTATAAAAAATGTCTCCACTCTAGGCAGGCAAAGTAGGCAACTTTGAATGAGCTAGAGAGAAAGACTTTCCCTTTTTCCACAGAGCAGAGGATACGGATTGCTGAGTAGAGCACAAGTGGATTTCAGCACTCACTTACAAACTCCGCTGGACAATCTTGTGCATTGAACACTGCACAACCGTCTATTGTCCTTAGCTGCATATCCTATCCCCTTCTTGGTGATTCACAATGCACAATAGCATACACGAGATTTAGAAGTTTTAATAAACACATCAATTTCATTATTTTCAACCATTCATTCCCCAAACTTCAGTTTGTAGAATATGGTAGACGCTCAGTATACTTAGTAAATAACTAATATGAACTAAACTTTTCTCCCATTATGACACCAATTAACACACTATGAAGCTGGCATTCTACGCAGCTTTCTTTAGCTCCCTTAACTATACTAAAAGGTCCTCTCCTGCTAGAAAGGCTTTTCACATATTTCAAGATGGATGTTATCCTCTAAATGGTCAAGGTGATCAGCAATTAAAATTCCAGATAAGTAGCTCCTGATTACATACACTTTACAACATAAAAATGGTAATATTATGTGGTGATCGCTTTATATATCTCTCGTCCTTTTTTCTAAGATTAAGGAGTTGCCAATGTTCAATGCTCATATAAAACAGCAGCTGAACTAAGAAGACAAAGAATTTGTACTTTTATACAGGGTTATCAAAATTCTCAATTTTCTTCTTCATCAGCTTTCGACATATTGAATAACAGAATTCAGGAGCTTTTAAAAATAATTTTAATCATGTCATAGGACATGGAACTGCACTTTTAGTAAAACCTGATTTTAATTAGTATTTTAATAACAGAAGAAAGTGTGATTGCTGCCCTCTACTTTTTTGTATAGTCTTAAATTTGCAACATCTTTGTCAAGTTTTGATATTAGAGCTCCACTGACTTCATAAAATGAATTAGAAAGTGTTCCCTTCTTATTTAATGAAAAAGCTTGTGTAAAATTGTTATTTATTTCTTAGATATTTGATAGAGTTCATCAGTGAAAGCATCTAGGCCTGGAGTTTTCTTTGTTGAAAAGCTTTATTTTATTTATTTTTTTTGAGGAAAATTAGCCCAGAACTAACATCTGCCACCAATCCTCCTCTTTTCACTGAGGAAGACTGGCCCTGAGCTACCATCCATGCCCATCTTCCTCCACTTTATATGTGGGACGCCTGCCACAGCATGGCTTGACAAGCGGTACCATGTCTGCACTCAGGATCGGAACCAGCAAACCCCAGGCCGCCGAGCGGAGCATGCGAACTTAACCACTACGCCACCAGGCTGGCCCACTTTGTGGGAAGCTTTTTGATAATTAATTCAATTTTTATTATAGATAGAGAACTATTCTGACTTTCTATTTCATCTTGCGTCAGTTTTTGCAAGTTGTATTTTTAAGAAATATGTACAGTGCATGTAGCTGTCAAATTTATTGGTAGTAAGGCTTCCCTTATCACCATTTAATATCTATATGATATATAGTGATATTTCTTTGCAGTGCTAAAATCTAATTTCATATCATTATATGAGATCGAATGAAAAGGAAAGTGATTAATTCAGTTATTTTCAACTTCTAAGCATTTTCATTCCAAATGAAAAGTGAAGAAACAAATAAATGGGTAAGGGTGCTATCTATATCTATATCTATATATATAAAATATATATTTTTTATATAGTATTTACTGAGTGAGAAGTTTAGATATACATAAATTATTCTTTAATTATTACATTAAATATAATGATTTTGATTAAAAATAGAAGTTCCCAACCTCCCATTGGAACTAACTAGCAATGATGATATGCACATATGTGGGCAATGCCAGTATGATAAGTCAATTTCTACTTATTTTATATTGACCTAGCAATCAGTTATCACACAAGGTCATACAAAGTGTTACAAACTCTTAAGTCTTAAACAGAACAAAACAAAAATCAAATAAAAATTTCATGTACAGTTTATCCTATGTGTTTTATGCTAATTCAGGTAATGTCCTCATTTGCTATTTACTACCTTAACTGGAGAAGCAGAGAGAGACAGAAGATTTTAGCAGGATGCAAGGACACAATAATAAATTATTTTTAAAAACAACAACAAAAATGATACACAAGATATGGCTCACCTTCATTTCCAACACAAGATGGCTCACTAAGCTTTAATAATAATATATATTTTTAAAAGGCTCACTGATATCTTGCACTATTCAGGTTTAGATCCCAATCTCGTTATGGAAGAGATGGCCAATTTTGTTGTTGTTATTTCTCTCATAGATGAGTCTCTTAAGTTTTTAAGAAGCGTGCATTTAAAATTTTATGCCTGATTCACACACCAAAAACAAAAGTCATTTGGAAAATCTGTCTCCTGATGCTTATGTTTTCTCCTAATCGTCATACAAATTACCTCTTTCCAAGTGCTTCTGGGAACATTAATATTACATCCAATACAAAGTACATGAAATGCATCCAAGAAATAAGCTGCATTCATCCAATAGAAGGGACAATGCCAAATTTGACAGGGGGTTGGCACTTAACACATGTCATTAGTAATTACAGCATGAAAACATGTTTTTGTCTATATTGCTTTAACACTTCTGAATAAACATAGAACTGAATCATACATTGCAGAAAAACTTTTCCTTACACCTTGGGCATCCGTTGTTATTAAACTCAGGATAGGCCCATTCTTCTACTTTTTCTGTGAGAAGGCTACTTTGGGGGAAATCTTGAGTTTTTTTCTTGCTTTGCTCAGCATTTCTTATAAACATCAGATCCACTGATAATTTCCAGCGTTCAGAGTAAATATTCATCTAATTGCTTTGATAAAAACACTTGCTGATCATCTTACAGTAGGCAAGATCAAAGACAATAGCAAGTATAGTCTTATAAAGCTCTTATTCCTTTATTATTTATAATCATGTTTTCTCAAAGATTTCTTTAGATTGGCCACCTACAGAAAATTAATTATAAGACCACCTAAGATAATTTTTAAAGTTTCACACTTTAATTTTTCACCACAAAATAAAATTCAGGTAGAAATGTGAACTTTTATTTTGTTTTATTTTATTTTTAGGAAACCTCTTGAAAATCTGGAAAAGCAATCTTCACTATCACCAGGAATGTAACCTAATACTGTGCAAATCCTTAGATAAAATTCCAATATGTCGTCTTCATTAATATCATTCTATAAACAGCGTTACAGATGCATTATGAATCATGTAGAGATGATTTTTCACTCACCTCTAAACTAGAAAAGTATTTAATCTTAGAGACATTAAATAGAATAGTCCACCCTCTTCTTTCCCCTATGGATTATTGAGTGCTTCTGGGAACACAGGAAATAAAAATGCTTCTTTCATATATCTATTAATATAATTGCTTAGGTTCAGTTGTGAAAATATTTCATTTATTGGTTAATTTGAATACCTTTTGATGTTAGATTCTAGATTAAATACTGAAGATAAATATAATGCTAAACAGCTCTCCAATATTTACTGTAACAAGTAGAATGATAAAAGTTGCAAGGTACAGAAAATCTAATAAAAATGGCTTAAACAATAAGGGGATATATTCAAGAAACAAGAAATCCAGATGTCAGGAATATTTCAATGTTGCTTAATTTATGCTCGTTGTAGGATCAAAGGTCTATGTTTCTTCCATATTTTTGATTTGACACCCTTTGTGTGTAGACGTGTTCTTCATGATCACATGATGGCTATTGTAATTCCATAGAGATCCAGCAACATCCAATGAATGAAAAGGAGATATTTCTTCTTAACTACTTTTTACACCAGTGGAAACTCCCAGCTTTAGCAAATTTTGACTACTTTATCATTGGCCAGTATTGGTCCCATTTGCTTTCTCAAACTAATTATTGGCGAGGAAAATTGAATGATCATGAGCGGCTTAAACTAGTAATTTATCTGCTCCTTGAGCTCCAGACACTATGATGTTTTATTAACACATGACTTTACAGCAGAGATTTTTGCGTTGAGAGAATTAGGTTGGTAAACAACAGGCTTCAGTACACTGGCCTGAAAGCACTGGTTTCTCAGGCACACCTATTTCTTGATACACGTTTTCCATTTCCTTTCTTCGACTTCTCCCAACTCCAGCACTGTCTATTTTTTAACTTCTTTTCAGCCTTCTAGAGTCAACTGTAGGTTAAAAACTAGAGACAAAACCTAACTATGTTTTACATTTTAAAAAAATCACCAAAATAAATCATGAGAAGACTGCACTTTATTTGTTCTGAATGTGCCGAGTTGTTCACTATTTCAGAAAATTTCTCCATCAATGACAATTTTGCTCATAATTTTCAAGTCACCAACATAGTGCATCTACGTTAGTTTAGATTTGTAGCAGACACATAGAGAGCGCCTCTACTTTGTTACGTCCTCCAATGCAGTTGTGCCTGAGTATTTACATTGAAATATCATTTTACTGTAAATTGCTTTTTAATTATTTTTTTCCTGAAAACGGGGCTGTCCATCATGAACTACTAGCATTCCATTCCATAACAGGACATAAAATTGAGCGTGTATAGAAGCAATCCATTATTAATGAGAACAGTGTATAAGTGAGATTAGACTTGAGTAGATCCAGAAGACTTAGGAAGTTGCGCGTGGTTCAGACTTTACTGTATTGCCACTTTCCTTCATTTTACACTGATGGCTTCGTGACAAAGAAAGACAGAGAGTTCCTTATGGAATGAAAAAACATCAAGCTTGATTTATAGATGATTACACATAATATACTGCCACATATACCTTCCATATGACCAGGAAGGATAGTGGTGAAGAGAGATCGTACAAGTGGACAAAACGTAAGGCGATATTTCTGATAGTCCACTCTTGGTGTAACGATAATTAAATAAAAGTATAGATATACTGATCTGTGGTAGTACTTAACATTTTTAAAAAATTAGTCATGTAAATGAAGA
The DNA here is from genome assembly GCF_021613505.1 of Equus quagga. Classification (NCBI taxonomy): domain Eukaryota; kingdom Metazoa; phylum Chordata; class Mammalia; order Perissodactyla; family Equidae; genus Equus; species Equus quagga. The sequence continues at coordinate 20,489,765 of NC_060268.1, forward strand.
GAATAAGTTTAAAACATTAAAACTAGAAAGCCTAGAGTAGGGGCATGTTGGTATACTGTTCAAAATGGACACAACTTGTGAAAATATTTGTTTCCCACGTGAAATTCACCATAGGGCATCCACTGAAGGGGAGGCTGTCCATAATCAGGTAGATGAGATCATGCATCCTATATATGACATCCTCTTTTACCAGGAACCCTGCTTCTTGCTTAATGGACTCTAGTATAAAATTTTATGGTGTTAAGAATGGAGGTTATGAGCAAGCTTAATAACACAGAATTCCTCTCATTGAGTAATTCAAGTTAGAATTCTCCTTATTATACTCTGTTTTAAGCAGACAGCAATGCTGAGCTCCCCATATGGCACCAACACTAGAAAATCTTACACCCATCTAATAGCAGGTTGAAATTATTGGATCCTTTCCATTGCAAACAGGGTCATAAATTGTTGTCATTGAAAAAGAATCTTAATCTAGATAGGTATTTGTAATAGTAACCAATAATAGCCAATAATAACACCTTTCACTTCGATGCTTGCCATCTCACACAACACTTGCCCCAGAACGTCCTTTTCGGGAAGTCTCTTCTAAGATGAGTCCAAGTTAGCTACCTCTATGATTTTACTTAGCCAAGAGTGAAGAAAAAAATCATATGTAATGTCTCTCAGAATAATCTACTCAAAGATCAATTATAAGGAGGATTTATCCTTCTCTTTTGAGGGTTGCCCCCGGAACTGATCACTTTTCCAAAGTGAGATGCACATGAATTTTTGGATATCCATGTCATCAGAGAAACTCTGGGATAGAAACAACGTCTTACACAATTCTGATTTCCTCATGCTTGACCAGGATTTAGATGGCCTACCATGCCTAAGGAATATGAACCTTTACTCTTTTTGCCTTTGTCATCCTTTGTCATGTGATATATGAAATTGCCTATTCACTGTTATTACTAAACAAGGAAGAAACAAAATCTATACCAGTGAATCCTCTGAGTTCCAGACATATTTATATATGCTCCAATCTTGAAACAGTTCCTCAAAATAATTAGGGTTGATTATCCCATTAATATATTAATTCCTTTATTTGGCTTCTTGTACACCAGTATAAATAGCATGCATATGTAACCTGGTCAAAGTGTTCTATCCAGGATCTCTAATTAATCAAAACTTAAGTTTATAAGGACAAGAAACATACAGAACACAACTGAGTTATTGGAAGTGTTGGTGAGGAGTTAATTCTACTTTCATTCTTTGATTCATGGATTCTTGATTCTAGGAATTGGAGACACAGTATTCACTATATATTTGCCATTGATTCAAATATACTACATCCTGGAATACAAGGTTCCCACAAATGTTGTCCTCCAGTTGGCACATTTGTTGAGTTTTAATAGACTATTAAATTATCCTATTATATTGGCTGCTTCTGGAAGATTGTCTATACAGTAGACCCTGTTCATATCATGGCCATGTGCCTATTATTCCATGTCCTTTGCAGTAAAATACTTCCTTTATCTGAGGCAATAGTATATGAGTATCCTAGGTCAGCAAATCTGGCATTCTCTAAGTTCTCAGATGGTGGTGCTGGCAGCAGTTTGTGGACTAGGAAAATAACTCATTTTCGGAGTTGGTCTATTCCATTAAGTCTGAATCACTACCTTCTCCAGGGTGAAAGGTGGCTTATGTAATAAATTTGCCACTAAGTAGCCAACTGGTCATCCCTAGAGAATGATGCGATATTGTGGGAAGGAATTTGTTCCCATTTAATGGCGGGGGATATTGACCACGGACAGTATCTAGATCAGTTTTAGTAAGAAAGGGCCTAAGCTATTGGGTATATATAGGCTCCTTCCTTGCCACCATTGCCACTCTGTTTATGGTTTCATTGTGTAAACACTGTAATGGCTAAGGAGACAGACTACCTTATGTCCATCTGACAAGTCATTTTGTCTATCTGATATTTGAGTACTTCCTCTGGAGTGGAGGCCCTCTCATAAGAATTAGAAAAGATACAAAAATCCACAACTATTTACCTGCTTCCATTAGTCTTCCTAAATGCCTTGTAGTAGATGCCGTGATATGCTCCTCAGGTACCCTTCTGAGGACTGAATCTCGTTCCCCTAGTTGCTGAGCTTTTCTATGGCTGAAAACTCTCAGTTGAATCACTCTCCACAAATTTCTCTCAGAGAAAGTGTGCAACCTTTCTCAAGGTTACAGTACTTCCTTGGTGGCAGTATCCAGTAACTGATTGATGCGGAGGTGTAAACTTTGCTGCGAAGTTGGAAAAACTCTAGACATTCTTGTAGAAATAGCTAAGGCCTTTGTTCAGACAGAATCACTGTTCAATTCCTCTTCTATTCAATCCTACTTCTTTCTCTCCCCGACATAGGCCCAAAAGGGTACTACCCAATTAATTTATTGAATGAAAACCCCAATATCAATCTCTGAAAGACAATATAAGACAGATGGTGCCAGGAGTGATCTGAGGAAACAGACACAAAAATGGGATTTTGGTGCTGTGTGACCAGTAGCAAGGAAGACCTACTGGGAGTAGATGAAACGTTGGGAGCCAACAGAATGCAGTAGCTATGCAACTTTTAAAACTTTCCTTGATGGTGAATTGATATGGGATACCAGGGAAGGAAAGGTACTGATGGGGGCAATACACAAGCATGTAAGAAGTTTGGGTAAGTAAAAATTATAGTATCTATGGAGTTGAATGGCTTTCTCTAGGTGCTTCTAGTGAACTGAAGAAAGTTGATGAAAGGCTGAAGGTTATTACTTACCAATTAAAGTCTTAGTTTGAAAGCTAAATGGCTTTCTTGGTAACATGTAAGTAGACTCTCAACTTGAGCAGCCAGACGGCATGAAAAGGTAAGAATTTGACCCAGGAATTATCTATAAGTTTATTCATAAGAGTAGCTACAAAGGAGTGTGAATTCTCAACCTCATTTAGTATGTAATACCAAGTTCAGGGCATTGATTGGGTAGGTGAGGGACATTGAGAAATGAGATGGAGATATCTAGATTAACACTTACAAAAATCTTGAATCTCTAGACTCTTCTGAACCCTGTGGTGCTTACAAATGGCCTACTATGCCCTGTTAAAGGCGAGTGCACCCCCTTGCTTGAAGATGATATAGAAGCCTCTGACCTGCAAGAAAGCATGCCCCTTCCTCAGCATCTACCCTCACTACACCTATGGACCAGCAGGCCTATGAGTACCATTGAGCTACAACAGAACCTGACCAGGGAAGTACTGGGCCCACTAAGAGGAAAGGGAGTATAGCTAAAAGGAGATTCAAGATGTAGCCATCTTATACTGGCAAGATCCTCGGGCGCGTACCTGGTTTGGATAAACAGGGGAAGAACTTAAAGTTGAATAACAGAGAGCTTATATATATGAGACTCATGACACAAGATTTATCATCTTAGAAATAATTCCAGAATATGATAGTCATATCCTGTTAGGGTGGCTCTTGGAAATTGGAGAAAGTGATGGCTAACCATAAATAAACAGAAAGGCCAAAACTTTTGTGGAAGAAGAGATTAAAATTCACAGAGAAATGGACTTGCTTGAGTACATATGCTACCTAAGGTAAAAAAACTCACCAACTGTCTAAGTTTTATAGGGGGCTCAAAAGAGACTTTCTTTTTTAACCAAAGCGATAAGGGATGTTCTAGGGAAAGGGGCACCACCATGGCTGAGAAGCTCAGAGGTGACTCATTGGTGTAGGACACAATAGGAGATGCTGTTTCAGATCAGGGATCCCTGACAGCAATGTGAATTATAGGAACGCTAAGTAATGTAAGCCAGATGGCAGTGATTAAATGAGTATGAAAGTCAAAGTGGCAACCAAAGGAACATGACCTCTTGAGAATTAAGGAGATGGTTAATAGACCACTATGTTCCTAGGTGGAAACTAATGGGCTATCAACAAAGAAACTGCTCAATCTAAACATTCAGACAAATTAAGGATAGCTAGGATGTTGAAGGCAGCTACCCCTGCAAAAATCAGTCTCTTGCTCAGTTTTTTGAGTTGAGTCAGTTTTAAACTTGAAACCCACAACCACAGGAAAGACTGAGTCTCCATGAGGAAGATATCTACAACCCCATGGCAAGTGAATAGAATAATGATTTCCCCATTCTTTCTCCAAAAGGAACCTATAGTCACTAATTCAGATACAGCGGACAAAATTGAATATCCAACATTTCAAGGATTATTGAACATAGGATCACACTATAGGATCACATTGATTCATTATATTGAGGACATCATGTTAATCAAACCAGATGAGCAAGAAGTGGTAAGTACACTGATGGTCTTGGTAAGATACATGAACTTCAGAGGGTGATAGAAAAGAATTACCTTAATTCTAGGGCCCACTACGTCAGTAAAGTTTTGAGGTGTTCAATGGTCTAGGGCATACTGATACAATGCCTCTAAAGTAAAGAATAAATTATTGATATTTGTGCATTCTTCAACTTAGAAGGCAGCTTCTGCATGTTCTAGATGCAGCATATTTCATACTTGGGAATACTATGTCAATCCATTTACCTGGTGTCATAAGAGGCCACTGGTTTTGAATGGGACACAGGGTACAAAAGGGCTCTATAGGAGATTCAGTCTATGGTGGAGGTGGCTTGGCTGTTGGATCATAGAACCCTGCAAACTCTATGGTATTTAAGGTATTGATGGTGGAAATAGGTGCCATGTGGTGCTTATAGCCAGCACAAATAAAATAAGAGGAATGGAGACTCCTAGGTTCCTGGATGAAGCTCATACTATCTTCAGTGAATAATTATACATAATTTTAAAACAGCTCCTCCATGCTAATAGGCCCTAGTATAGATGGAGAACTTGACCATGGCATTAAGAGATTATGCAGAAAATCTTCCCATAATTATTTGATTTCTCTCAGACCCACCATGTCATAAGGATGAATGGGCCTAGGACCATTGTAAGATGGATTGGGTAAAAGCAGAAATAGAGAGCACAGGCAGATTGCAACAGAAAGTGATCCAGAGTTCGGTGACAGCCAACACTGTTACACTGATGTTTCCCTCTTAGCTAATACTATAATCTCATGGGAGTGGGGGACAATAATTTAGGATAAGTTGACTGAGGCCAAATATGGATTAGAGATATGTGTGCATGATAGAAAAAAACGAACTGCTGCAGTACTACAATCCCATTTGGAGTAGCTCCAAAAGATAGAAGTGAGTGAAGCCCACCAAGCTCAGGACTCCCCCCAGTGAAGAGCTTTTCTTAAGGCAACTGATCACCCACTTTGTGTGGAAAGGGAAGAATACTTATGGACTCTTGGGCAATGGTAAAGGGCTTGACTGGTTGAACGGAAGCCTGGAAGAAGAAATATTTGAAGATAGGGAACAAAGAAGTTTGGGGAAGATGCACACGGATGGATCTATGAAACGAGGGCACAAGGAATGAAGAGCTTCATTTTGCATGAAAACACTTACCAAAGAACATCCACTTTAAAAGATACATTAAGCCAGGTCAGTTAGTAGCAACCAGCCTCTGTCATTGTCCACCCCAGAACTGGCAGAATAGTCTCAATAGGCTGTAAATGATATCAATGGGCTCAAAAATACAGTAGCCATGAGGACAGCAATAAAGACTATGTATGGATCCAACTGTATGGACTTCTGATCTCCAAAGTTTACCTACCTACTACTGCTGACAAAGTCAGCAATAGACACTAATTCTGAGCTCCTGATACAATACCATTCCTTGAAGAGACAACTTGTTGCTTGATGGCAAGTTAATTACATTGGATCCCTTCCAAATTGGAAGGAGCAGTGATTCACCCTGAGTGGAATCAATACATATATCCAATAAGGTATGCTTAACTCCCTGCAAGACCTCAGATGGAATCATATCTGGCTTGATCCACTTACTCATGATCCCACATAATATAAGCCCTCTTTACAAAAATGAAGGTATGAAATTTAACATATGTCCATAGGATCCATTGGTCCTATTATCCATCTCACTGCCTCTTAGAAGCTGATGACCTGACAGAGTGATGGAAATGTCTTCTGAAGGTATAACTGAGACACATCAGTTTAGAAATGATAGCTTGCAAAGATGGGGAGACATTTTTCAATGTTCAATGTTTATGCTAAATCAGTGACCATTTTACGCTTCTGAATCTTCAATTGGTAGGATAAACATGGATTTGGTTACTAAGGATAAAAGTAATAGTGGCCTTGAGTAGCATCAAACTCAATGTTTGTCTTCCTTTGAGAAGTTGCACTTCCCAACCTCAAGGCAATATGGGTTTAGATGCCATGGTTCCCAGAGACAAATGTTTCCCTGGGGGGAACAGGATGAGTCATACTAAACTTTAAGCTGTGGTTATCACCTGAACTAAGACTCCTTATTTCAACAGACAAGGAGGCAAGGAAAGGAGTTATCAGCCTGGAAAATATAATTGACCCTAATCATCAGGAGGAAGTAGGACGGGTTTTAGATGTAGAGATGGGAAAGATTATGTTTGGTACCTAGGCCATCCATTTACATTTATGTTGATATTCCTTTGCCCATTTTGGGGGGTAAATTGACAAGTGCAACAGCTTGAAAAGGTCAGGATGACCAGGTGTTCAGAATTCTAAGGCATAATGGTCTTTGTAGGTACCCTATACCAGAAGAAGTGCTATCTAAAAAGAGGGACTCTCAAATCAGACTGGCCTGGAGACGCTTCTGGAAGTAATATCACGATGGCTGCCGAAGGAGAACCCTAAGTCCAGTTCAAACTTGTATTGGTTGGTGATGGTGGTACTGGAAAAACTACATTTATGAAAAGTTACCTGATGGGTGAATTTGAGAAGAAGTATGTAGCTACCCTGAGTGTTGAGGTCTATCCCCTTATGTTCCATACCCACAGAGGACCTATTAAGTTCGATGTGTGAGATACAGCTGGTCAGGAGAAATCTGGTGGACTGAGAGCTGGTTATTGTATCCAAGCCCCGTGTACCATTATAATGTTTGATGTAACATCAAGCGTTACTTACAAGAATGTGCCTAACTGGCAGAGAAATCTGGTACAAGTATGTGAAAACATCCCTGTCATGTTGTGTGGCAATAAAGTGGGTATTAGGACAGGAAAATTATGATAAAACCTATTGTCTTCCACCAAAAGAAGAATCTTCCGTATTACGACATTTCTGCCAAAAGTGACTACAAATTTGAAAAGCCCTTCCTCTGGCTTGCTAGAAACTCATTGCAGACCCTATCTTGGAGTTTGTCACCATGCCTGCTCTTGCCCCACCAGAGGTTGTCATGGACCCAGCTTTGGCAGCACAGTATGAGCATGATCTGGAGGTTGCTCAAACAACTGGTCTCCCGGATGAGGATGATGATCTGTAAGAAAATGAAGCTGGAGCCCAGTGTCAGAAGTCTAGTTTTACAGGCAACTGTCCTGTGATGTCAGTGCTGCAGTGTGTTTGCCACTTTGTTATATAGCTAAGCAGAGCATGTTCTTAATCTTTGGGATGCTGAAGGAGATGAAAGGGCTTCAGAGTGAATGTGGCCGTTAAAAAAATAAGCTTCTTTTTTGGACCTGCATATTTAGCTATTTTGGAAGGCGATTGATTCTTATTTCAGTTTCAAATATAAGACTGTTACAGTCACATCACAAAAATAAATAAATGGATAAATAAATAAAGAGGCAATTCCAAATGTACAATAAGAAATGAAGATGCTATGTATCAATTTCACTTCTGAGAGCGGCTGCAGCAGGGGTTGTAGTTCTTCTCAGTAATCTTCCTCTTATTCCCCGGGAAAACAGACCAACCAAATCACAGCAGAGCTTCTCACAGAACTTCTGATATAAAATAAGTAAATCAAAGCAGCATAAGAGGCGAACAATAGTAGATGATGTGTGCGGTATCCAGATCACTCCTTCTAGACTGGGGCACTCATTCTTTCTCTTGTTAGGAGTCCTGGTGGCTAAAGGCTCTCAGCTGAGTCACTGTCTGTCCTGGACGGGAATATCAAGAGGAAATTGGGTTGCCACTACACAATGCAAGCAGGGAGAAATGGAACCCACTTTCTGAGGAGTGTTTTAGTGCTCTGATGTCATGTGATAAATTTAGTGTAAAACTGCAACGACCAATACAAATAGGAGTGCTAATGTCCCAAAAAGAATTCTTAATGGCTCAGACTCTATAAAAAAGAATGTTTGTTTCGAGTCACTTTCCCAGCTAAAGAACCCTGACCACCTGTAGTGCTTATAGAGGCAAGGGGAAAATGTGGCAGAAACCCTTATTTTTGAAAGGTCGCGGTGGTAAGGTGCAGTGGTTCTGTGATGCATAAGGGTTCTTGCAGACCTGCACACAAGCTTCACTTTGTCCTCCTAGCAGCATTCACAGATCTCTCTGTGAGCTCCTCTTTAAAGTGCTAACTTAACAGCTAAATGTGAAGCTTTTTGGATTTCCTTCAAGCTTCAATTTCTGCAAGATATCTAGATATTCCATGGAAGCCATTTAGTGTTATTTCTTCTATAGCACAATTGTAGCTTTCTGTGCTTTCACTCTCTCACCTCTTCGCATATCCATGTGGGTTCTAATTTTTATATTAAACTCCTAATTACTGTAATACTTAAATTGGAATGATAATGATACAAAGTGGATGATAACGGAAACTAATTCATATCCAAAATCGGGATAAAGCTAAAGTATAATTTAGATGTATCTATTAGAAGAGAATAATTTATTATAGGAACAAATATTTATGACTTTGGAGTAGTTCAAGATTTCTTAAACAAGGCACTGAATGCACTAACCATAAGGTAAAACATTTTTAATTGGACTTTATTAAAATTAGCAAAAGATATCATTAAGAGAGTAGAAGAGGACTCCCCAAACTAGGAGAAAGTACTTTCAAAACCTGCATCCCACAATAGACTTACATTCGTATGTATTTTTAACTAATCTGTAAAATTAATTGGAAAAAGACAAACAACACAATTAAGGAAAAAAAAATGGACAGGACTTAGGTAATTCTCAAAAGAGCCTATCCAAATCACAGATAAGTTTACAAAAATGTAAATTGTACCCAAAATGCTATACCACTGCAAATCTACTAATATAGCTAAAATGTTTAACTGACAAGACCAAGTGTTGTTAAGAATGTGGAGCAAATGGAACTTTCACAGACTGTTGGGGAGAGTGTGAGTTGACAAAACTATTTTGGAAAATTGTTTGGCTTTATCCAGTAAGGCTGAGCATATCTATTCTCTTAAACATGGAGTTCAACTCTGGTTTTTACCTGAGATGATACAAAGGATAGGCTAGTTAAATGAAACTGTAAATATGAGAGCTTTTTCTAGTATCAAAATTTAGTAATAATTCAAAGATTAGAGGTAACCACAAGACACAAACAAAACACGAACTCCCAAACATCTCAAACGTAATGAGTCACTTATTGGTATCTAACTCCAAGGGGCTGGGAATATGCCCAGAAAAAGAAGGGAACCAGACCCAGATGACTGTTAGAAGTGTTTATGGGATCTGACAAAAGCAACATATCTAGTCCTTGGCAAAATCTGAGTACACTGTGTTGGATTAATTTATTATAGTTATTGGCGAGAAGGAATGATCACAGCAGAAGGGGTCAATGGAATCTACTTAAACTTTTAAAATTTTTACAAAAATTCTTTAAAAGTCTTTTAAATACATTGTATAAGCTCAGGATTATGGAATGATTGTGGAAAAAATCAGAAGAGATTTGAACTTTGGCAGAGCTATTTAACATTTTTCCCTTGCTTTTATTTGGGATTACATATGGAGATCAGGGTATATCATAATCTTTTCAAGCCATAAAGTCTCTAAGATTTGAAATCTTAAATTTGCTGGATAACATCAAACTTTTTTGATAAGTGGAGATGCTGATGAAAAAAATTATAAGATCTCACAATTAAGTGCAACTAAGCAGAAAATTTGAAGCCAAAACTCTAGAGTAGAGAAGTCCAAATAAAAGAATATAAAAGCACAAAATTCAAATTATGTGTAATTATCTATAATCCAGAAAAAAAGAGAGGTAATAATAGTAGATTTTATTGCTATTGCTGTTTGTTTCTCTTTGCCATCCTTCTCCCACCCATAGGCTATTAACTCTTGTGTTGGCACAACCAAAATGTTGAACAAATTCCTATGTGTTTTAATGACACTGGTAGAAATAAACTGAAATGCATTGTCCTGAATCAATATAAAGCAATGTACTTCTAGAACATTCTGCACAGCCATATAACACATTCACTTGATGGTAATCTTTTAATTCAAAAAGGTAAAGGTATGGAAGAAAGAGGATCAAAATCTTTGCAGACATGAATAAAATAGATAAGTTACCAATGGATTTATTGGCCTAACCCTGATAGAGTAGATAAGAGGTAAGGCACTGAAATTGGGCAAAGTTATCCTGGAATAAAGATCAGGAAGCCCTTATTCATGGTGGATAATAAACTTAAAGAACTGTTTGTTCCAAGAAGTGGCAGTGGCAGGAAATTAAACTGGATTCAAAATGATTTTCATCAAATTGATGAATGATAGAACTATAAAAAGTTATTAAGAAAAACTGGGGCATGATTCAACTTTCAGGTTAAATTGAGGAAAATTAATCCATACCACTTAATGACAGGTAACTTGTGGTAATTGTCCACAACAGAATAATTGCTTAGAACTGAGATGTCTAATAGAAAGTCACTAGCCACATGTGGCTATTTAAATTTAAATTTAAATCAATTAAAATTGAATAAAATAAAAATTCACTTCTTCAATTGCAATACACACATTTGAAATCCTTAATAGCTGCATGATACTAGTAGCTGCAGTATTGGACAGCACAGATTATACACCATTTCCATTATCACAGGAAGTTCTACTGTGCAGTGCTAGTAAAATGACCAGGAATATTACCTAAATTCTTTTCTGTTTCTTTGCTACTCCTAATGGAATATTGTATTTTATATCTCACTAAAGGAGAAATTGTGATGTTAAATATGACTTTCCAAACTCAGTCTTACAGAAAAATTATGTTCTGAGAAAATGTGAAATGGGGTTCCATGAAAAATATGTGGGAAAATTTCTATAGTGAAATATCTTGGGGAAAATGCTTCATGCAATGGCACACACAAGACAGTTACAGAGTATTGTACATTAGCATATTTTAAATACACTGAAACATTCTATAGTAAATATGTATGTTCAACTTTGGTTACCCAAATATTTAAAGAGAGAATATTTAACTTTTTTCTTAGACCTCTCCAGTAATATTACTGTTTAAGAAATGCTGAGACACCCTATATAGGATTCTTAGTACTTATAAATGCAGATCTCTTACGTGTAAATGTATTCATCCAACTTGTAAAGTTGGTTCTGTTTTAAAGTATCATTTAATAAAAAAAGAATAAGCTATATAACTATGAGTTTATGATAAAAACATTATCTTATTTCATTTTACTTTTCACAGCAATTATGCAGTGTATAGGTTCAGTAACTTGTCCAAGGATAAATAATTACAACATGCTAGAGAAGGGTTTACAGTAAAACTGGCTTTGTTCAAACCTTGTGCCTTTTCTATTATTTTTAAAAATTTCAATAGCCTTTCTTCCAAACTATATTATGCTATAGATCAACATGTAGAGCAGATAAATGGGCAATTTCTCAAATAGAATCTGTGATGGGTGAATCAGAGCCCAGCACCCATGTGAATATATCCAACTCCACTGTGGTCCCCAAAGAGATTGGAAATCATTGTACTAGATTCTCCCACAGGCTAAGCACTATGCTTATTTAGGCAAGTACAAGATAACAAAACATGATCTTTTACTTCAAGAGAGCTTAAACCTAGGGAGAGGAAAATTGAGATATAAAAATTTAAGGTAGTAGTTGCTCTAGTGCAATTAGTGGCACCCTTGCTGTGTGAAGGGGAACATATGTTTACTTTGAGGAGTCAGAGATGACTTTACTGATGAGTTTTGACTGAGATGCAGAAAATATTTATTGAATTCGTTGTCAGGCAAATGCTGGAGAGATTTTCAGGCATGGAGAAAGGCATGTGCAAAAGCAAAATGGCATGAGCAAGCTGGCAAGTTTAGAGCAGAGCATCTATTTTGATAAAGTAAGAGTGCAGAGTGCCTAGTTGAGGTAGTCCTCTACAGTATATTGTGAATTTTTAATTTGTCACATTGAGCCCAGGGGCCACTTAATTAAAGTACAGAAATGGCACAGTTTTATTTGTGTGTCAGAAACATAACTCAATATAGATATTAAATTGATTAGAGAGCAAGAAACAAGGCAACTGGTTAAGAGACAATTGCAACAATCCCAGTGAGAAATTTTGGATAATGGGTAATGATAAGTGTCTAGACTGGAACAGATACAATCACCATAGAAAACATTTTGAAAAAAAAAAAAAGATGCTGGGTGTTAGACACATTATTATGAAGGTGCTTGTGGAACATTCTTGTGAAGATATCCAGTAGAAAGTTTGGTTCAGAAGTCTGGAGTTCAAAAGAAAGGTTAACTCTTGAGAGGAACTCTAAAGTCAACAACATTCAGGTAGAGGTTGTATTCATAGTCAAGCATCCATGAAAAGCATGGAAGATGAAAATATGGGAAAAAAAACTATGACTGAGTCTTGGAAAATACTGATATTGTAATGGTTGGTTGAGGGAGTTAACTTCAATCTCTGACTTATCTCTGAAGACTCTGCTACTCTAGTGTAGTCAAGACCCTCAGTGGTCTTTGAGGATTCCACTTGATATTTTACAAATATTAGTAACAACCTTTCTATTGGAGTCAGAGTGGGGAAAATATGAGTTCAACACTCTAAATATGTGTTCTTCCCTGTCATACTATCATGGCTTTATCATGCTGATGAATGACCATTATGAAAGTCTATCCAACCTAAGAAACAAGAGATTATTGACTTATCAGAAGTTTCTAGTTTCCAACTTCCTAAGGTCATTTTTCAAATCTTAGTTCTGCTTATCCGTCTGAGCAGGTAATTGTTAATTAACTGGTCATTAATTTTATCATTTTTTAAGTCAGTATATTTTCAATGTTGCTGCCAAAGTCACTAAATTACATAAAGACAACTCTTTAGTTAACTATAACCAAATACTTCCATATACATTAGAAAAGGAGTCACATCCTATTTTATTTCACTTTTTAAACTATGCTCAGTTATATTTTTTAACTAGGTTTGGCAGAAATGACAGAATGTAAACATGTGGAAGTGAATTTACTTGAATAAGAGCACAGCTTCTTCTAAGATTCTAATATATATGTTTTGAACACAGATCAAAAACCCTAAGGATCATATATGCTGAATATGCAAATCAAAACTACAATAAGATTAGGACTGGCCAGTGGCACAGCAGTTAGCTGAGCACGTTCTGCTTCAGCAGCCCGGGGTTCTCTGGTTCGGATCCTGGGTGTGGACATGGCACCCCTTGGCAAGCCATGCTGTGGTAGGCGTCCCACATATAAAGTGGAGGAAGATGGGCATGGATGTTAGCTCAGGGCCAGTCTTCCTCAGCAAAAAGAGGAGGATTGGCAGCAGATTTTAGCTCAGGGCTAATCTTCCTCAAAACAAAACAAAACAAAACAAAACTACAATGAGATATAACCTCACATGTTAGGATGGCTATTATTAAAAATGCAAAAGATAACAAGAGTTGGTGAAGATGTGGAGAAATTGGGACCCTCATACACTGTTGATGGGAATGTAAAATGATGCTGCCATTATGAAAAACAGTATGGAGTTTCCTCAAAAAATTAAAAATAAACTATCACATGATGCAGCAATCACCCTTCTGGGTATATAATCAAATGAATTGAAATCAGGATCACAAAGAGATATCTGTACTCCCATGTTCATAACAGCATTACCCATAACAGCCAAAATATGGATGGATAAGGAACATATGGATAGATAAAATGTGATCTATATAGTTATGCATACAATGGAAAATTATTCAATCTTAAAAAAGAAGAAAATTCTTCCATTTATGACAACATGGATGAACCTGGAGGACATTTACTGACTGGAATAAACCAGACGCAGGAAAAACACTGCATGATCTCGCTTGTATGTGGAATCTGCAATAGTCAAACTCATAGAAGCAGAGAGCAGAATGGTGGTTGCCAGAGGAGGTGGTCGTGGGGAATATGGAGATGTTGGTCAAAGGGTAGGAAGTTTCAGTTATACAAGACGAGTATGTTCCAAAGATTTAACGTACAGCATGGTGAATATAGTTAACAATATGATATTGTGCTCTTGAAATTTGCTAAGAGGTTTGATCTTAAGTGTTCTGAACACAAAAAAGAAAAGGATAACTACGTGAGGTGATGGATATATCAGTTAACTTGATTGTAGTGATCATTTCACAGCATGTACATATATCAAATCATCAAGTTGTATACCTTAAATATATACAATTCCTATTTGTCAATTATACCACCAAAAAACTGAAAAAATATCAAATGATCAATCAAGCTTGTTAGGTTTAAATTTTGAGGAATTTAGAAGATTACATTTGATGCAAATTAAGGAAGTCTATATGAATGTCCCTTGAGAGTATTCTTCATCAAAAAGTCAATTGCTCATGTGGCATCTTTTGCGAAACAGTGTTTGAACGACACTTATACATCCTAATACAATTACTTGTCTCCGAAAGGTTTTGTGATTTGCAAAATCAAAATATTATTGCAGCTAATAATATTCAAAATAGCATTTTAGGACAAGTGAAGATAGTTGCAAAGGAGAAGATTTCAAAAGGTTTTAAGTAGCAATAGTATTATTAGAGTCGGCACAGAAACTTTCAGGTTATAGTATTGAAGAGAAAATAACACTTACTTGAAAATGTTCCATCACGTTTGTTGTTTTTTTTAAAAGTATAATTGATTTAGAAATAAAATCGATAGCACACACCAAACTATCAGCTAACAGGATTGCTGAGTTGGCCTCTTTTGTCAGACTTGCTTATTAAACGGACAAGAAATGGCTGAACTTAGCACAGAATATATTTGCAAGTGAATCGTATTTCTAAAATTCTTAAAAATTGTTTATTTTAGGTACTTTAATAATCACTCTCTTTAAAATTTACAAAATTAATTTGCATAACCAGACCTTTAAAATTGGTAATGAAGTGTTAACTTGCTCTAGCCTGTAGTTGAGTAATTAATTCCATAGCTTAGTTTATTGAGGTCTAACTTAGATAATGTTTGTTATATTAAACTGAATACATATTTTTAGTGAGGAAAAATATCCCTGACAGTACTTTGTTCCATACAGTTATACACTGCAGACAAAGACAGTTTCAATTTCTACATAAATTATTCTTTAAAAATGCTTCCTTTAAAACAAATGAGGCAGTGAAACAGCAGAGCAAAATAACTAAAAGAAAAACAGGTAAAATAAGCACATGATTTTTTCCCTTTGCCCTTCAGTTAAAGGCTATGCTTATAATCCCATGATTTTAGTCACCACCACACTTTACAGCTAAACCTTAGGGCAGTTCCATTAAATTCAGAAACAAAAGGTAAAAAAAATGTCCCATATGACTTCTATTTATAAACTTCACTCTGGTTTATACCATTCATGTGAAAACTGTACATTGTAAAGAAAAAATACAAATGACAAACATGTGAATATCCTGAATGTAATCTATGAGTTAAAAATTCAATTAAATAGTAATGATACAGTTTAAGTATTCAATTATCAAACTTTTTAATAATGAGAATAATAATGTTGGCTAGTGCACAGTGAACAGGTCTTCTTAGGCATTGCAGGTTGGAATTCAATCACTTCATCTGGTCTTGTCACTGACTAGATGCCCAAAGGCAACTCAAGGGTGGGTTTGGAAGCATTGAACTGTTTCCAAATTGTTATTTTCCCTTTTCTTATGTTAAGGAGATGCACTCGCCAACCACCCTGAACCAGACCAAGCCAGACCAGAGAGCTGTGCCTATGACCTTTGCCTTATTTTTAATGTTAAGAGCTCTCCAGGAGGAGCTTAGGCCTTATTACCATGACCAGCAGTGTGTGTGGAGGCGTGTTTCCATCTGAGCCTGCACAAGTGAATACCTACTCCTCCCTTTTGAGTATTCCTTCCCCATCTGAAATAAATGTCCCTTCTTCCCTTTGTTCAGGGGTGCCATGACTTTGGAAATGATTCCACATGGTCTCCTATTTGCCGCAAATATGCTTTATTTCCAGAGACAACTACTTCTGGTGGAGAGTCTGATTTAACTCACCAGGAGGGAACCCATTTTGGTTTGGTAACAATCTGAAATCACTTTGGCAGTTAACAGCAAGATCCTTTAAAAGAGGCTGTTCCATTGTGACCAAGGAATTCCATCTCTAAGAATCTACAATAACAAAATAGTAAAAACTGAGACATGGAATTGTGAAAAAAGATGTTTACAGAAAAGATATTAGAAAGAGACAAAATTAGAAATAGTAAATGTCTGACTATAGGTAAATAGATGAATATGTAGTACACCTATATAAAGAATTCCATAAAGCAATCTAAAATTCTATTTTATAAGAATATTTAATATGAAAAAATGCTCACAATATATGTGGAGTGCCTAAGGGAGAAATTAAAACTGCATAAACCGTATAATCTAATATAGTAAAAATAAAGAAAAACAAAGAAACATACATATCACATGTATACATACAGAATCTTAGAAAGTCTGAAAGGACAGATGAGATAGATAGATAGATAGATAGATAGATAGATAGACAGATAGACAGATGATAGATTGATAGCAAGGAAGGAAAGGAGTGAGGGAGGAAGAAGTTGGAAAGAATTCCTTGGTGCAATTAAGGGTAGATTTTATTTTCTTTTTACCCTCCTAGGATGAATCTGTACTAGTTTTATTATTTTTAAAAAATATACTGTAAACCTTTTATTACATAATGGATCACATTTTAATTGTTTAAAAGAGCAACAGCTCTAATTCTAAAATGTACTAAATATTTTATTTGGGGGAAATATGGCCCCTTCTCCATTTTGTCCTTCTCTCACTCCTGGATGTACCTTTAGAACATCTTTAGATCTATATAGGAACTAGCAGAGTATAACTATTAAATAATGACATTGCTCTCGCATGCACCGATTCAAAGATAAAATGTAAGTTAATAAATTCTTCATAAAAATGACACTATTTCACAGAAGGGCACTACTGGAGATTGCTGGCTGATTAAACCTCCAGCAAGATCCATTTGTTTTCTAGTTCTCTCCTTATTGATTCTGTAGCACCAACTGCAAGGCAGAATTACTGCTTGCACTTGCCTCAGCACACGAAGACCTGTTGTTATTTTTATCAAGCATTATGTTTCCTATTTTACTTTTCAATTTCCTGGATGTATCAAGAAAAACAAAATGAGTTAAAAAAAATTGGCACCTGAGACTCTAATTTAGATCACCTAAAAATACAATGAGAAATGGAAAAAGTGTTTCCATGAAAACAGATAATTTTAGCATGTCAAAAATTAAAATTACAAAAGTGTATTCTGCTGACATAAAACTATTAATTTTAAATATTTTTATTTTTATTTTTATTTTAGAATAACATCTAACATTTGGTTACACTTACCTCCTTTCCATGCTATTGATTTTCTGTAATGAGGTTTATAAAGACAATTTCTAGCTGGAACAAATATGAATGGTAAACTCTGTATTACGACTTTTTCCTTGGTTTGCAAAAAAAAAAAATTGTTAATATACATTCTGAATCACAATAATAAAACTCTCCTTCCAAGAATATGAAGATTCAACAGTGAAAAAATTTATTTTCAAAAGACGTAATAGACCAACACTTCAGTATCCTAGAATACAATAGCAGGGTGACGAGTAGTGATAGTGTTTTCTGCTCATTCTACATATAGGCGCAGATTAATTTGGGGACGATTTTCAGTTTTTTATCTCTTTTTTTTTTAAATTAAGACAAAGACAAACTCAAAATGTGTTTTAAGAGTTATCATTAGAGTGCTAGGAAATATAGACAACTTATCATTTTTCAAGGTGTTTTAGCCTAATTTTTTCCTTTCATTTACCATATAAATTTTGAAACATTTTGGAGGTAATTTGAGATTTTTAAATTAATCCCTAAACCCATTTAGATAAATTTAGATTAACATATTTCTTAGCTCTTTACAGTTTGAATTAGGTTTTATAGATTTTATCCTTTGTATTAATTCACGTAGGATAGACTAAGAAAACAACGGGACCCAAATATGTAAGAGGTCAGCACCATGAAAAGTTATTGCTTGCTCCTGTAGTCCATGGAAATTCCAATTTTTCAGAGTATGAGGCATGTCTCCTCCCCAAAATCATTTGAGAATAAAAGTCGAGGGCAACTTCTCTAAACTTCAGTATGCAGTTTCCACGGTTGCCCTGCGGACCGTATTCCTGGTCAGTCAGAACAGGAAATGAGCATGGAGGAGGACGTTGAGGAGACTGGGGGTGTGTGAGGGGTGCAGGTTCATATTTCATAGGAGAGAATATGGTCACATGGACATATCTACCTGAAAGAGAGCTGGGAAACGTAGTCCAGGAAAGAAGAAGAAGACGTTTTTTAGAGGACTGCAAATAACTAACCCCCAAGTTGGTCCCTCCACCCGTGATACAATTTTTCCCATAGAGAACACACTTCCTCCTTCCCAAGGGAAGCAATCTCATGGCCCTCGAGTTACAGAAGTCTGCCCAAAGTCTGTTAGGTTTGAATCTGGTTCCTCATATGCTAAAGACTAACGAATTGAAAAAGTTATGGATACTGTCCCTTCACTCTCAACATTACGGCAAGGGCAGGATTGTTGTGCAAAAAAGCCTGTTTAGGAAAGGGAAAACTGAGAAACATATCTCAGGCCCTAGTTCACGGCAGGATAAAATCCTGCAAGGCAGGACTGCCTGCGAAAGGCCCTTCCCAGGGACCTGGAGAAAGTTTTTGATTCTATCCAGAGCCTGCTCTCTGTGGGGATACTCACTTCTTCGGTGTATCATGTGACCCTTGGCTCTGCCCTTTGAAAAGTCCCTCCATTTTGATTTTCTTCAATGGCCACATCTGAAGTGGGTGGAGTGGAGAATACCCTACTTGGAAACTGCACAGTTTGGACAGCTGTTTTCCTGCTGGTGAAATTCCTGGCATCCACTGGTTGGTTGATGATCACAGACTCTCTCTCTCATTGGGAGATGAGAGCTTCTTTTTAACTTTTTATTTTAATACAATATGAGACTTACAGAAAAGTTGTAAGAATAATGCTAAAATACCCATATCCATGTCACTGAAACTCCCAAATTGTTAATAATTTTATGAGCTTGTGGTCTCTAAGGCAATGCAATTCCATTAAACATTGCTTCTGATAAGTTCCATGTTCTAGTCATTTCCATGTTCCAGTAAATGCTGCCAAATTTCATTCCTTGCACGCGTTCATGCTTCTTTTTCTCTCTGTCTCTCTGTCTCTCTGTCTCTGTCTCTCTCTCTCTCACTGATATCCCTTTAAGGCCATCTGAAGCAGTAGGAGTGAATGAGAAGACAACCCCTCTTAAGCTGATTTTTGTACAAGCCGAAGCCTTTTGATTATACTGTCTTAATATGCCTTTGGTTCTCAGAGTCTTTTTCAGTCTTATCTTTTATTGTTCAGGGTTCAGAGCAGTTGCATTTTCCAACATTACGATGCTTTTAATCTGGCTTTCTCTATTCCCTTCAAATCTCTGTTTAAAACCAGCTAATTCTTGCCTCAGCTCAGCTCTCATACTAATAGCTCAGTGCAGTAAATAGCAGTCACACATTTATTAACATTCCGGCTTTTTCTCACCACTTCCCCTATAGCTACAGGTCCAGTAGGCACTTCTACTTTCCAAGTGATTACAGGTGAAAGTTTTCAAAATGTTGGACCGCTGCATAGCCCGAACTTCCACTTTGCCATTTGCTATATATATTTTTCTCACCATCTACTATTTCTTTGTTCTTTGTTGGTAGAGCAAAAATTTGTGTTATAAAACATTTTGTATTTTTATAGCAGCACTCCACTTTGATATCATCATTTTTCTACTAGTTAGGGTGAGCTGGTCCATAGACAATGGAGCTAAACATGTAATGGTTCAAGATAGTGTCATTCTCATGCAAGTGTTTAGGGATGTTCCAAGTCAACGATCAAGAATGGGGTAGGGTAGGGGTACTCTAGGAGTTTCTATTTTGGCAGAAGGAAGGAAAAAAAGCATGAAGGAGTTCTCATGGGTGATTTTTATAAGAATGGGCCTGGAAATGTGCATATCACTTTCTCTCACATTCCACCGGAGAATACTTGGTTATGCTCACTGCAGTCTGCAAGGAAGTCAAGGATATGGTCTCGGTTTTGCTCCCAGGAATAAAAGGGCAGGCGGGCAGGGAGTGGATTCCACCTCACTTCTGAATTTCTCAAAAGTGGTTGCCTAACTCGTGAGGAACCAAGTATATATGAAAATATAAAAGTAGGTAAGAGAAAAAATATGCTCAAAGGAGAGAACAACAGTAACCACTGAATTTATATCATTTCATAATTTGCATTTTATAAATTGAGAGAAAAACGTCTTCCTTCACTTCCACATATTCAGAATGAATATATGTATTGGCCTAGTCACTGTCCTTTGCTCATACTTGTTTTGATGATGGTGATGATGAAATTAAAATTAGGCTGTGAGGTTTTATGTTTTGTTTCATAGAGTAATGTGCATTTGGCCACAAAAGAAAAAGCAGAAAATAGAGTAAATCTTCAAATTTCAATAAAGTTCTAGTTTCTGATCACTCTGTGACTTAGATATAATTGTGTCAGTCACAAGGAAAATATTACTTTCCTTTCAAAGAAAACCAATATCTTTTAACACTAGGACGGCTTTTCTGTGTCTACATAATTCATTTCCATTAAGGTTGTCATGTTTGTTTTTCTGATATAATTCAGGACTTTGTTTGGGCAAGGGAGAAGAACTCTGGACTGCAAAATAAATGGTCAATAATGTATTTTTCACACTGAACCTGGAGTATATCCCATTACCTCTTTGTAACCTATAAATCTGTAACAAAGGGATTTTAATGTATCCTGAATGTGGTGAAGGACAATAAGCTATATTAGGCTGGCAACAGTATTCCATGTGTAAATAAATATTAAAGATAATGATTATATATATTAAGCATTGATTATGTAGCAGAACTTAATCTTCACAAAGCATGAGGTAGATCCTATCATTATGCCTGCTTTACAGATAAGAAAATTGAGCCTCCGTAGTCTCCTTACTTACCCAAGATCCAAAACCAAAGAAATAAAATATTAAAGATATCTACAGAGGTAGAATATGAACACCCATCTATCTGAGCCTAAAATTTGGTAAAAATTACCAGCATGACATATTGCCCTATATTATAACAGCAAATGTTTTACAGCATTTAATCAGTGCTAACACACTTCTAGAAGTTTTATATCTATTAACTCATTTAATACTCACAAGTGAATGGGGCAGGTACTACTTTTATTATGCAAGAGGAAAATGAAGCATGGAAAGATTACATAGATTGCTCATGTTCACACAGCTAGTGAGGAGGAGAGCTAAGATTCATGCCCAGACTGTTTAGCTCCAGGGTCTGTGCATTTAACTACTTCCCTGTGCTGCATCTCCCATATGCTCAGTTCCTACCAAGAAGGAAGTTTATTAGAGGAATAAGTGACCCACTGACATCAACCAGGGCAAAGTGTGGGCTTGTAATACCTGTTTGTAAAACTGATTATATCCTATTCCTTTTGGTTAACTGTTCGTTACTGACTAAACACATGACATCATCCATCTGAAAAATACTTTTTATTTGTGTGTTGATCTGCAAAATTCATATATATTCAGGCCTTTAAGTTTATTTTGCTAGAAATAATTAAAATTAATCAATTGTATAAATGGGGCATTCCGCTCTAGACACATTTTATTCTGTATTTCAAATTAGGCAAGACATAATGAGATTATGTTATTCACCCAGTATGACTTTGTCGACGAATATAATCCATAACCAATCTATAAATGAAAATTTGGGTGAGTTTATTCTGAGCTGAAATCTGAGGACCATGGCCTGGGGCCTTTCTTCCTAAAGGAAGAAAGGGCACCAAAGAAGTGAGGTGTACAGAGTGGTTATATACCCCCAAGCAGGACGTTTCACATATGATTGAAATGTCCCTCCCACAATAGTCACAAGATTGCCCTGTCAGCACAGCACTTGATGGACACAGCAGGTAGTGGATCTGCTATCTTGGTGGGCGTAGCAGGAGGCAAGTCTATTGTCTCAAGCTGGGTGGTCACAGGTGAGCGCAGCAATCAGTTTCTAGCCTGAGGAAAGACACTTAATCCTTAAGGAGATGCCAACGTTGGGAGGCGGAGGGAAGTTGCACCTTTATCTCAAGGGCCTTTGTTCTTGCCATAGGGAATATCTAAAGCAGATATACAATGCATGCTCAACAGCCACGGTCAGGCCCTTTTGGAAAGACAAGGTCAGGCCAAATTAGGTTTATACCAAATGGCTTCCTCATATTCTCCAATATATCCTATTGCTTGCCATTTCTATCTGTCAACTTGAATGCCAGAGTCATATCTAATATCCTCAAATCTATGATACTTACTCTTCTATTTCTTTCACTCAACCAATGTTGCAGTGTTTTAAATAACTTCAAATTTAATGACAGCATGAGCATGTACACTTTGTTGAAAAATTGAAAATAAGTTATTTTCTGCAATGAAAGTAAAGTTTTATTGTTGAAAAGAAGAAACTTATGGAGACTAATGTATTCTAAAAGAAATCTTTCAGCCCATTTCATCCTACCTAGTCATCATGGCTTTGATATCAAAACGAAAGAAATAGAAGCTTAAAATGATGACAGTGGATGAATGCATTGCAGGTTGTAGGGCTTAAACCAATTTTTCTTACCTGGGTAATTTGATCTTCCACGAGTTTCTGTTTTAGCAGGTTATTTTACCATTTCTCCACACCATATGGTGCGAATGCAAGTATGACTATCAAGCAGAATGCTGGCTATGAGGGCGGAGTGGACTGCCCTTGTGTGGGGCCACACACGGAGAATCTGCTGCTGGGGGCTGGTCCTCGAAGAGGAGCACCGCTACAGTGTCAGGCCTGAGAGCTGTAGATTACCAACTCCCCACCTTGTCCATCCTTAGATGTAGATTTATTTCTCACCAAGATCTTCCTGAGAAGATAATGCAGGTGTTCCATGTGAGGCAGTCAGCACTGCCTCTGCTCAGCAGCATACTTTCTCTCTTTATGGATCAGTCTTTCTTCACCACTGCTGTTACAGGTTTAGAATATAGAGAAAGAGTTAAAGATGTGACCCAGAGACACAGCACGTCTGGAGTTCCATTGAACTGGAAACACTGTTCCTGAAAGCAGAGAAAAGGAGTGCTCTTTGAAAAGAGAAAAAACCTTTAGTATAACTGGTGGGGATAACTTAGCATCTATACACTCAGCAACAAGTTCTATCAGATGTCTTCCTCTAACTTTAAAACTCACAGCACCAGAATGGAAATGGGTTCCCCAAAAGCAGGTAGTAGACTATCCCATTTTCTTCTCCATTATTTACATCCAAAATCTCCAGAAAAGTAGCCATGAGTGAATATTCCTCATTCTACAGTTAGGAAAACTGAGACATTAATGGATTAATTAAACAGATGACACTAGTAGTTAAAAAATATATATTCTTTTTTTTCTAAGGCCAGAGAAGTACCAAAAAACTATTTTTACCTTACGTAAAGTGAAATGAGAAAATTAAACAAATTCATTATTATTGCTCCCTCCAGGTGTCAGTTACCAAAATGGAGATGGGATGGGTGATTGCAACTGCCTCACTCGGGTCTTCTATTACTTACAAACTTTATCAATGGTTTTCCAATCTCTAACCAATGGATACTACCTAATCGCAAAGTAAGGTGTTCCCTAGTGAGTGGATTAGGCAATACGAGTGGACAGAATTGATCTGCACCAAAAGCCTCATCATCAGTGCTGAGGAACAAAGGCCACTGAGACTTATAAAAATGTTTGTTTCCTAAACCTAACCTACTGGCTGCCCTTGGTTATAGTCTGCTTTTTACATTAAGTGGGTCCAAATCCAAGTAATATTTGTAAACAAATTAGAACTTTGCCTGAAGAGAATAAAACATTCGAATATGCACTCTTTTGTTCTCAAGATAGTTTCCCTAGGCAAACTCTTCCTCTTAAAACAATTTGAATAGTAGGATGAGAAATGGTTAATGTCAATTTATTTCCGAACTGTGTATCTAAACTAATGACAATGCCAAAGACTTCTTTCAGAAAGTTCAACATATTCTTTTGATTTACTTTTTACTATATCATTAATAATTACAAATGAGTTCTGAAAGAAGAATGGTGTGTATCTTTCTGTTAACACATTTTCTTGACCCATATTCCCAGAGATAACATTTTCCAGTTCATCCAAAGCTTTCCGTAGTCACCTCTCTTAAGGTCAAGAAAAAGACAAAATAATGAGAAAATAGAGCAAACAGCAGCTAATGGAAGGAGTAGTTCATAAAAAGCCGTAATGGCAATTCCACCCAGACAGCAAAGGAATGCAGTATTTTCACTGAGCAGTACCTGACAGATTCAATAATCAAGGGAAGCCTTAATTGATGACACTTCATTAGCATAATGAGTCGAATCTGGGAAAAGAGAGTCCCTTATTAATTAATCAAGCAAAGCACGAACTGTTTCAGTCTCCTACACTCTGCCATTTTCCATTAATCAAGAAAATGTGTATTAAACTCATTTGAAATCTCGGCATGTGGATTATCATTCCAAGGAAAAGCAATGGCAAAATGGTTTGCCCAGCTGCACACATCTGCTCTGGACTCATGCGTGCCTCCAATTCAGATCTGCAAGGCTGAAAGCATGCACAGAGGGCACAGAGTAAGTGGTTCTCCAAAACATGTAAATCACCATTTCATTAGGAAAGTAAACGAAACCCCACCAGCCTCACTAGGAAAAAAAGAAAAAGAAAAGAGAAATTAACTTCATTCGCCTTTCCTTCAACAATGGTCCAAAACCTCTGTTGTGTGAAATATTATAAAATATATATGTATACAAAAAATGTATAACAACCTGCTCAACATCCAAACCTGATTCTAGATTGACTATTTCTGGTTCTTCATATCCCATTAGGTCATGAGAGAAATGATTATTGATGGTGGGCTCTGGTACAAAGAAGTCATAAACCCTGGGTCCCCAACTAACCACAGGCACAGGTGTTGAGAATCAATGCTAATGAGGCTAACAAGCCAAGATCAAAGCTGTGGATTCCCTATAGCAGAATGGACTTGAAGAGAGACTAAAACCGTGACTCTATTATTATAAGGTCACTTCCCCGTGATGTCTCTGATAATCTTCAGGTGAGAGGTGGCTGTCAACATATTAATAAGGTAAAAAGAGTTAGCACCGAGTTTTGAAAACAGATCACTGGAAAGGAAGCCTATGGACTCAGCCTTTAGAACTAACTTTGACAACCACTAGCTATATGGCTTAGTTCCACCCTTTGATGAGTAGGAGCTTTAGTTTACTCCCATACAGTAAGGAGTTTAAACTAGAGGAACTCTTAAGTCAATTTTGACTCTTGTAGTCTAAGATGAAATGCCATTCAGCAAAGAAGGTAATTTGAAGGAGGCAAGGGTCTGACTTACTCATTTAAACAACTATGGAAACTTTACGCAATTTTAGAATGTTGGTTTAATCAAACTCCTTACTTGCTTTGTATCCTTCTGTGTCAGTGCCTCCACATACTGTTGTGCCAATTGTGCACTATCCAGATAGAGGGAGCATCCTTTGCAAGGACTAGAGGTGACCAGGGTTCCTTGAAGTTATGCAATGCCCAAGATGCATGGCCATACATGACAGCCACATAAAACCAAAGTGAATTTGTTTGTCCATCTTGCCTTTATATTCATATTTATCTATACCTTCTCCAGTCCAAGATGGATTTGAAGAATTATCAAATCTTAATAGTTCTAGGACACCTGGAAAAAATAAAAACTGATCAGGCAGAAAACCATTCTATCCATTGCCTATTTATCAGCATTATTTTTAAGTGCTTGATATTCAAAAGACAAATTTGTGTGACAGAAAAGTGATTCATCTAAATATTCAAGTGGGTGCATTAAGCCCAGTAACAAAATAAATTCACATCTGAAGCACTCCTGGCATTCTAGAACTTAAGTGCAGTGATATACGGATTACAAGAAAAGAGCCATTACTGCTCCAGGGGCTCTTTCATGGCAGCCAAATTGGTCCCAAGTGCTGAACATTAACTGTTCGAGCTCTGAGTAGAGATGGGCATTACCTCCTTGAAGGGCAATAACCTGTATCAATTTGGAAAGAGCTCAGCTTTCTGATGAGGAAGATTTTATAGTAATAAATTGTATTTTGTAACTCGAAAATGGCTGAAGCCATCACCTATAACACTAGGTGGTAACCAGGTCTGCATGTTCTCAGCAGCTATTTTTTCTTATAAATATTTTATTGATTTTTCAGGCCCACAAAAATTCCCTATTGTCATAAAGTTGGTTTAACGCACAAAATAGACTTTGTTCTATGCGTATAAAATGAAATCTCCTCTCCAGTATAATAGAGAGAGGGAAAATGCCTGTTATATGCAGGATCTAACTATTTTTGAGTTCCAACTATCGACTTTGCAAGAAGACTTTCTGATCTTTTCACTGTTTGCTGAATATTCTTGCAATGTGTTGTTTCTGTGTACAAGTATTATCAGTCAATAAAAAAATAGGAAAATTGATTTGAAAATGAGAAAACGTATTGTATGCCAAAGTCAAAAGTTAGCATAATTAAACACAAACAGAAAGGAAAAGGCAGAGATATAGAGTGATAGCAATTCTTTGTTTTAGATGCTGAGAAATAGTATCAGAAATACTTGTTTATTTCAATAAATATTGGACAGCTGCATTTTGGTAAAGAATGGCTCTCCGCTGCTGCTGTGAAAATACTAAATTCCTATAAAAGGTAAGAATTGAGATAAATTAAAAAGATGGAATCCATTATCTTGATAACATGAAAGTATAAAGTAAGGTTGAAAGAATTGGGTCACATAAAACAGAGCAAAATAACAAAGCTACTTTTTAAAAAAATCTATAGCTGGTTAGTTTAAAAGAGACTTAAATTTTTTCAAGTTTTAACGTAAGTACACTTATTTTAAAACATGGGTTGGGGCCGTCCCCGTGGCATAGTGGTTAAATTCAGTACACTCCACTCTGGCAGCCTGGTTTGCGGGTTCTGATCCTGGGTGTGGACCTACACCACTCGTCAGCCATGCTGTAGTGGTGACCCACATATAAAAGTAGAGGAAGATTGGCAAAGATGTTAGCTCAGGGCAAATCTTCCTCAGAAAAGAAAAAAAAAGATGTGAGTTGAATTTCAGAGAGGTGCTAATTTTCAGGGTTTGCCTAGCAACTTACCTCTGAAATGATTTTACTTCTGAAAAAGCCAACTATATTCATCAAATCTTGTTTGGGGAAGATGCATTCCCCTTTGCAGGTCATTTAGAATACTATTCTGTGTGCCTTAAGAGCAATGCCAAAAATAAATAAATAAATAAATAAATAAATAAATAAAACCACTTATTAGACATGGGCAACATCTAAGATATCTGGAGAGAAATGAAATAATTATATGCAAGTTCAAAGAATATTATTATTAGAGGAAGACGGCTTTAGAATAACTTTACAGTAGAGGGAAAGTTATATTTAACTTTGTATTTGCTATTCTGCATAAACCTGATAAAGAACTGCTTCCAATCGGAAGTTCATAAGGAAAAGCTAGAGATGGCCACTGTCTCTGAGTGTATTTTCCTCTATGGCCAACTCATAATTAAATAGAGAATAATGCACCAGATACTGCTAGGAAAAGGAAAACAAAACCAGCCTCATCCATGATTTCAAAGTCGTTTGTTTATTCAATCCCACAGCACATCCTTTGGTCAGTAGTTGAGAGAAGTTTACCACTACCATTTGTCATCCTTTAATGTTTCCCGAGGATCCCCTGGACACATTTTACTAAACAAGATACTTTGTGAACAGAAGAGCTCAGGTTCATAGAGAAGGAATAATGCCCAAGTGATAAAATGAACAAGTGATGAAGGCAGAAACAAAACCTCTGTCTTCCAATTGCCAGATCACTGCTTCACGTGAGCTCCTCTTGTGTTGTTGTGCTGGGACCCACAAGTGTACCTGGTATCCTTGCTGGGAAAACTGTAAGGACAACTCATGCTATTTTAACAGGATGACTGAGAGAATGAAAATGAATAGGATTTCTATTCTTGATATTCTTATATCTGGAGTTGGAGGTGCAGGAAATTACTCTGCAGACCAATAAATACTAAGAACCACAGTCTGTAGGCGTCTTAGCAGTTACAAAAGAACTACAAAAATTAAATCTTGACCTATTTTTAAAATACAGTATTAAAATACATTTTTAAGGAATGTGATTCTTTCAATGTATTAATACAGCAGAATCTTATGTGGTTATAACTAATCTGTATACTTGATTACTGGAAATTTTGGGGTTGTGTCATAATTTGAAATTATAATTCATTGTATTTAAGGAAACTTCCAAAGGATTCATGCTTTAGAGAGCACTTATTCCTGGAAATTCCTATGTCAAACCTAGAGCCAAAACTTAAGATGAAACATAGTTTTACAAAGATGAAGATGATTGCTTTGCTATTTTGAATCTTTCAAAGAAGAGAAATTAAAACTAATTTTTTAAAAATGGGAAAATTCAGGACTTCAATATTTCTAACATATACATATGTGTGTATATATACACATATATATACATATAGGTAAATTTTCCTGAACATAGGGTAAATAAAGTGAGGGACAAATGAAAAGCTTAGAGGGAGGGTTGTGAAGCAGTATAAGACCTAGAAAACTTTGTTAGCCATGATGGTGATCATCTCTAGGCTAGACAAGCCTAAAGGCTAATGCCATTCCCTTAAAAATTATGGCAACCTCAAGTCATCTCATATTTCTCCATGATTTTTATAAAGAGAATTATTCACATTTTTATATTCAGGTTTCAGAATGAGAACAGCATGCCTGGATGTTATAATGCAAGGAAACCTAAGAAACAGTGCATTCACCACATCTAGGAGTCTTCATTAAAGTGTTTAAAAATAATTACATCTAATTGTTTTAGAATGTAGATTCAGAACATGTTTGATTATAGAAACATAAATTTGAGGTTGAGTTCATTTGAGATAGAGTAGCAATACATACTAAATCAAACCTTCCACCAATAATTTGATATGAATGTGCTCATGGGGAAAATGGCATCCAATTTGAAACCAATACTGTCCCACGAAGTTGATATATGCTCATTCAGCCATAGAGACTCGTCAAAGAGAAGTGTATACTGGTTTTTTTTTTTTGAGATTTTTTACTCCTCCAACTTACTACAATAGTAACTATTGTCTTGCCTCCATTGGCACCTTTCATTGGTCATTTTTCACTGCCATCTTCCAAGCCAAGGAGGTAGAACTGATACAAAAGGAAGTGTGTAAACACAAATCATTATACTTATGAAAAAGTGCTTTCATGGGATTTACCTTGTAAATCCTATCATTTTGTGACAGCATTAGTTTATAGAAATGTATGATCGTGCATGTGTATGTTAGTGCTTGTGTGTGTAGCAGCAAACCTATATCTTCAAGATTGTCAAATCAATCGATATGGACCACTGTTAAAAAACAACAGACTTAAATTCTGCTTATATGCTTGAAACTGGAATAGAGATCATGGCTATCTATCAATTTCAGAGAAGAACCCAGTAGACTAAATCAATTACAACACTTTTAATTTCTTAAATAAAAGTTATGGTAAGTGAATTCCATCCCAAAAGAAAAAAAAGCTCTAGGGAAATGGAAAACAAGACTAATTTTTGATACAATAACTCAACAGGGAGGGGAAGAAATATTATCAAACTATACATTGGAAGAATTAATAATCACTGAAACACGTAATATTTAATCACAACCAGTTGCGTTCATTTTAGATTTTTCTTTATATTTCTCCCTTACAGCATAAGAAAATAGAACCACCACCATCATAAAGACAAAAATTCTGAGATTCCATTATCAAGGTGAATATATGAATCACTGTTATGCATAGAGCACAATTTTAACTAGAATATTAAAAAGTTTCTGCCAAAGGTAGGAATGGTAAAAGGATCCTTCTAGAAATAACATCATTGGGGAATTCATAGATGTATTAGAAAGTGCATAGAAAGCCACAATGGCTTCTCCAGATGCCGCTTGGGGAAAATAAGAAACAATTTTTTATGTGTGTGAATCAATCAAAGATCATAAGATCTCTTTCTTCCTCAGGTTTAATCCATGGAATCTCTCTACTTGTTTAGAAAATGGGCTGCTATCTTCATTGTATCCTTCTCCTTTATTTTCCAAATGAGATCAATTAATAATTCCCATTGATGCTTCTCCACTCCATCTCTCATCTATGTACTCTTTGTGATCCCACAGATAATCTTAGTTCAGGCTGTCTTTACCTCCCTAGAGGAATAGGGGAGAGGTAGGCAATTATAGAGGTCATATTTTGAGAAGGTGGAATCTAGGGCACACCTGATACTTTTAATTGGAAGAGGGATACTTCATCCAAAGTAACAGAGGGAAAGTCAGACAGTGTAGCTGGTTACGGGTGCAAGTAAGTTCATAGTTTTGTGATGGAAAGGTGAAAAGAGTACATGCCTGATTATATCCGATTTATCAATTAAGTGCAAAGTTTGATCACTGGTGGAGGGCACAGTAGACGAAGAGGCAGGAATAGAACATGCAAGAGAAATAAGATGATATTAGTCCTTGTCTTGAAGCCTACTGGACATTTTACACAAAGCCAACAGCTATAAATCCTATGAAAGATGTGAAACAAACCTTTTCTTGTACAAATTCTAATTAAAATTAGGTCACAAATGTTCTAAACATCCACTTTAACAAGCAGGTGTTCTTTCAGAAGATGTAGACTCAATGGGCAGAAGGAATAATTGCAGATGATATTGTCAAGGGCTCATGTTGATAACATATATATGGTTCTCCACTACTCCTTCTAAAAAAAGCACTAGAGTTACCACAAGGAGATTGCGTGACAAGCTGCTTCTCATACATCTGTCTTAAATTTGCTCAATAATTTTACCTCTGGCTCCGAAAGGCAGAATTTGCACCCTAATGCAATCTCTGCCTTGAGTGCCTTAGGACTTTGCCTTGGCCAGGCGAGGGCGGATGTTCTCATTCTTCACTTGGTCCTTGACAATAAATCTCTCTATCTTTATCATTGGGAAAAACATAAAACTCTTCTCACAGTCATATCTGTGGAATATGTCCTACTTTGGATCCTTTGTAAACAAGCCAGCAACGTCAGCTAAATTTATCATGAATATCTAAATGGTGACTATTAGACTGGAGTACAAAGGGTGGAGGGGGAGTTGCTATATGCCTGGAAAGAAAGAAAAATGACACCTGGTAAGAGTAATGAAGCGATCTGTTTACCAGAATGGTGGAATAGTTTTCAGACTAAGAATACAGAGACACAGGCATACGGGATACTGGAGAAGTCCACTTTTTAAAAAAATGAAGCATAAGCTGAGGTCTGATTCTCATGAAGTTGAATGTAGGTTCAAGACGAGTCTATGAGGAAGTACAATTTGA
Source organism: Equus quagga (assembly GCF_021613505.1). Lineage (NCBI taxonomy): Eukaryota > Metazoa > Chordata > Mammalia > Perissodactyla > Equidae > Equus > Equus quagga. The sequence continues at coordinate 20,521,561 of NC_060268.1, forward strand.
TTCTAAAACCAATAATGCTGGTTTACAATCCGTTAAGCCTTTCTGGCCGAGGAAAAGTGTGGCATTTGAGAAAGATAGAGACTCTAGCTCAGTGGTTTCAAGTGGGAATGCAGTTGTCCTCCAGGAACACTTAGCAATGTCTGCAGACAATTTTTGTTGTCATAATGAGGGGGTATGCTACTGGCATCTAGTGGGTAGACATCGTGGATGCTACTAAACATCCTACAATGCAAGGACAGCCTTTTACAACAAAGAATTATCTGGCCCAAAATGTCGATATCACCAAGGTTGAGAAATTCTGTTCTAAAAAATGGCCAAGTAGCTACAGTTGTAAGCAGATTGACTAGTAGGCAGAGAATTTACCATTCCTGTGTTCTCAGGGTTATTCTTATTTGATTTATGTTGCATTTTGGGTGTCTTCACATAAATTACTGAGAAACGATCTTGTGTTCATGGGTTTTTTGATCTTTAGAATGTTTTCTCTGTCCTTTTGTCTGACGACTTACACACTTTTTGGTTATATTGCTGGTCTTCCTCTGGAATTCAATCTGCTCTCCCCCCACAAAATTTTCCCTACTTTACAGCCTGCCTCCTACTTCCAACACAGCCCCATCTTCATCTGTTTTTATTTGACTTCATGCTTTGTCCCAATCATTGCACCTTCAGACACAAATAAATGATTTTGATCTGGACACACCCTTGTACTGTGTTCTTGCCGTGTCCCAAGATGTGATGTGACAATTGCAAACATGTGCTTCATTATACAGCTGGGATATTTCACAAAATATGGTTGGGATAGCATATCAAGACTTAAGAAAGAACTAATTTGAACTAATGCACACTGACCCATATCTTTTTTTCCCTGACACTTCAGAGTGTGAGACCATTTGTCAAATGTACTTTTCATTCATCAGAGAACAAAAATACCCCACCACAGATGCCCACCAGCCCTGGGGAACTGCCAAAAGCTGCAGTTCTACAGCCACTTTCTTGGAAACACAAAGGACAATGTGTTTATTTAATTATGTTGTGCTAGAAGCTCACAATATTTAGCTGCTTCCAACTCATCTGCATAATAATGATTGCATGGAATCAGTTATAGTGATAAAAACACATTCATAGAGGAGGTATTGTTCTTTCCTCTTGAATCATATATCTCTTTATCCATATACATGCTTTAAATTCAGCGCATGTTTGGATAATCCTCTTTGTGACAGCTTCTGCAGCATCTCTGAACAGACATAAAAATAAGGAGAGAGCTTGGAACATTTTATTCCTCTTAGTATATAAAAAATTGAAAATGCAAAGAGCTGAATATTTAAGGATTTAAAACTCCTGATAAGTATAAAATCTTTTCCAACCACACTATTTCAAATTCCAGAGGGAAATAATAATGTAATAATAAATTAGTCTGTAGCATGTGGAGTAGCTTTAGAAAACAAGTTTTGTTTTTTTCCTCTATATGCCATCGAAAGTACCTCTTCCTGATGAACTGCCCTCATTTTTTTATTGCACAATGTTGGGTTATTTATTGCTCTTTCAAAATGGACCAGCTCTCATCATACATTTTCTGCATATTTTATTATGAATGATAAAACTTGTTTATGTGAGTAAAGTAAAAAAGCCCACATTTTTCTTGATGAACTAGTCTTTGCGTAGAGGCATGATTCTCTTTTCCTTGAAAAAAATACTAAATTTGATTGCTTATTTATATCTCCGCTCAGCTCTAAATTTGTATTATTATCTTTTAACATAAGGTACTGTATCGTTTAGAACATGTGCATGTAAGAAATGCTATAGGAGAGAATATTCTCTCTATCTGTGGATAAGCTCCCCAAATTCCCATATATCAAAGTAACTAGGGCAATCTTTCCAAATGGGTGGGGATATATGGGGGACACCTCTATCTAGGAACATTTTTAAGCTATCAGTCATTATCTGCAAAGAAAAAAATAATTTGTTCTCGAAATCCATTCTGGCATTTTCATATAACTTTAAGATTGCAAGATACTCTGGTTTGATTTGGCCTAAATGCTGTCTTTCTTTTCTTCATTTACTTTTGACCATTTTTAAGTTAAATAACTAGTGATGGTAAAGTGGTAGTGCAATGGGAAGATCTGGATCCTACTGGGTGGAATTAAAAATAAGGTGAAATATACATATAAATTCTATAGGATGGCCTGAGACTTCACAACACCAGTGCTGATGATCGTAAATAAACTATGCTTCCATGAAAAAGTACTCAACTTGCTCCAAAATGCTTGCAAACACAGAAGTCAGTACTAGGTGGTGAGACCAGGAAATCTCTGTAGATCTGTACTCTACGTCAGCACACCCTAGGAAGGAAATTCTGGAGAAAGATTGGTAGCTGATTCAAAAAAAAAGCTCTTTCGGGGCCGGTGGGTGGCACAGTGGTTAAGTTTGCACATTCTGCTTCGGGGCCCGGGGTTTGCCACTTCAGATCCCGGGTGGGGACATGGCACCGCTTGGCAAGCCATGCTGTGGGAGATGTCCCACATATAAAGTAGAGGAAGATGGACATGAATGTTAGCTCAGGCCCAGTCTTCCTCAGCAAAAAATGAGGAGGATTGTCAGCAGATGTTAGCTCAGGGATAATCTTCCTAAAAAAAAAACAAAAAAAATTCTCTTTCTTTTTTCGAAAGAGAAAGCATAGTCTCTTTTATTCCACAAAAGAACTTTCAAGAGATACCTTTCTTCTGATCAAGAAAAGGCAGTTCTCAAATTTGGTGGAGATTTACCTCCTAACCTCCAGAGAGCTTTGAAAGCAAACCATCTGTTTAAATGATTTCCAGCAGCAATTCTGGAATATGAAGACCACACTATCCTTAAATTCCCTCTATAAAGACAAGCAAGCTGTGTTTCTACTATTCTGAGTATTAAATCAATATAGCATAGCAACAAATATACTTAAAAACTGTAGATTAATACTCAAAATTACATAGAGAATAGTGACAGCTAAAGTTAAAGCAAGCAAACAAATGACAATAAAATCAGTTAACACCCCACTTAAAAGGAAGGATTCAGTGTATGTCTTAGGTTCAGTGTGATTTAGCCCAATCTCTGAGGTACATATCACGAAACCTACCAGATGATGAATAGACAAAGAATGCTTCCCTACATGATGATAGCATTCCTATCCTGTACAAACTGGACCAGAAAAGTCGGCAGATAAAATTTCAAAGCTCTTGTAATAAGGCTTTAAACAAAAATAGTGTGTGTATCATTTGGGGATGGAGGAAGAACCAGGATCTAATAATTCAAATTATTTCCCTTAAATATTCTGGCTAACCATGATTTGTTGCATGCAGCAATAAATTTCTCTCAAAGCACAAAATATGTCTTAAAACTACTGACACAGTAGTTAGAGTGTATGGGATTTGAGGCTCTCATCATGCATTTTTAGGCATTGAAATGTTGTGGTTTTTCTTTGACAAATAATGTGGAAGGAGGAACATTGTTGGCAATTCTTGGTTATAAAGAGATATATGTCTTCATCAAATTCAATTCTACAGGTATTTTTAAGCACGTACATTTTATGGTTATTCTTTCTTTCACAGTGGACAAGCTTCTTAAGAAGCTCATGGTCTAAAAGGGAGGAGAAATACATCCTAAAAGAAGAGAGAAACAAAGAAAAGAGCCTCTGACTGTGTCTTTGAGCATAAAACAAAGCTTTCTGGAGGTGGGGGATTAAGCAGGTGGGGGAAAGAGGAGGTGAAGATGAGTGGGCCAGGCACCATGGACACATGGAAAGGTCTCGATGTGAGAAAAAACACAGACTTGCAAGGAATTCAGTAGGCTGAAGTGAATCTACACACTTTTTGCTGTGCTTTTTTCGTTGTTTATTTCTAGCTCCTAAAAGATTCTTTAAATATAATTTCTATTATTTGAGGTATCCACACGGTTTCAGTAATTAGCTATAACTCCAAAGTCTCAAACACAGCAGTCAGAAATTTTTATTCAGGATTCCAAAGCAACGTTTGCAAAATCCTTGCTGTAGATCGCTGGCTCCCAAACAGGCACATGTAAGCTTTGCTATGCGTTCTCCCTAAGAGGTAGGAGGTTACATTTGTATGCCTAATAACATCCACCCAGCTGTAAGGGTATCGATATTCTACATCTGCCTCAGGAAACAAGTTGCCGTCAGTTTTGAGATGTATATTTGTGACTGCAAGCTGATCCAATCATTGTCATATTAATCTGACTGCTTCTCTAGATCGATAGAGAGCACTTATGACTTCACAACATTTTACATATGGAATTGCAAATCTTTCTGGCAGTGAGATGGTCTGGAAAAAAAGGATTAGTAATTCAAAGTACATTTTCTGTCACTCATGTTTTGTGTTTGCAGTACCAGCACAAATGAAGACCTTGATTTCCAACTTTATATCATACTTACAATCAAAATATAGATAGTACTAAAATAGAGCTTTGAACTCCTCTCTTTACTATTATTATTATAAATAAGATTTTCATGCAATATCTGGAAAATCCTCAGACTAAGAGTGCCAAGATGGTGAACAGTGCTTTGTCTAACAAGATCAGTTCCCTGCTAAAGATCCTTAAATGTCTGACTCTCTGTCACCTTTGAGATACTCAGAAAGGCGCACAACACAACCTATGGACATCGCTAACCTCATCTCTTGTTAGGTTTCCATCCTATGTTTTAACCATATTGAATTGTTTCAACTTTCTGTTACAAGCCAACTCAGGTTCTCACCTCCCACCTGTGCACTTGTAATTTTTGTCTGCTTGATGCTCCTTCCCCAGGCCTCCCAATCTGGATTAGGTGCCACTTAAAATTGCTTTTTATGCACCTTATCCTTTATCAAAACTTTTGTCACATTGCCTTTGCTCATGTGTTTTCACTCCCAGTGAAATAGAAGCTGCATATTGCAGGCAGCTCTGTATTTCAAATACCCAATATTTCTAGTCGTTAGTAGTTGCTTAATAAATATCTATTGAATAAATAAATAAAAATATGTGGATAAACACTGTTTCTCCTTCCCTTTATATGGACTTTTTAAGGTGGGCTTAGGAATGCTGAGTTGTTTTTCCTCTGTCTTCTTATTGAGTTTTTATTCATTTAATTCACGTGGTAGGGAAAATTGATTTTCTTGCCTGATAGCTTAACTCAGCAGTACAGTTTTGACAACGCTGGAGCTTGGTGTTTTGTTTTTGTGTTTTTTGTTCTCTGAATGGATTTCATTGGTTTGTTCTGTACTGTTTACCATTATAATCTGAATTTCAGTAAAAGTATTGAAGTGTCACAAGCTGTGTGTGTGTATGTGTGTGCATGTGTGTGTGGTAGTTGCTTGTGAGGTTAGTGGGTTTAATATACATTATTCTTTACTTTCTTTTACTGGACTAGTTTATGCGCATTATAAGAGATAGGTCTTTTTTTTTACGACAATGTCTGAAATTATTATAGGATAATACCATAATTTTGTGGAGTTTCATTTACAGATTTGGCATCTTGAAATGAGAAAGCAACACTACCAAATATTTGTTATTTTGACCAATCTAAAACTGTCTTTAATAACGTAGTCTTTTTGTACAGCACCTTAAAAAATTCCATCATAAAATGTCCTTTGATTTTTATAAAAACAATATTTAATAATTATTATCTCCACCTTACACGGATGTGAGTGAATCAAAGAGATATTAAAATAACTTACCGGAGATCAAATTGATAGTGACAGGACACATTTCTCCTGAATCTCAGCCCTGGCCTCTGTTCAACTGACCAACAAAATAGAATCAATAATAGGAATTTACTTAATTAATATTTCCAATAATGATTTCACAGACGTTCACCTGTCTTTTCAAAGAAAACTTTCCCTTTTAAAATGGTTATCCCTCAAGTTATCGAGAAGGACAATGATGTGAGAATGGGAAGACACCGGTAGACATAATTATGGGACATACATTTTTTAGGAAAAGTATAAAGAAATTTAGATCATTAAATGGATAAGGAGGTGATGCAGCATATTACCAGGTGGAAATAAAAATTTCTGAGTCCTCCCAAAGTTCCCCAAGTAAGCATAGAGGTGTTGACAAATCCAAACACATGAATGACACTTTCACTGGATGTGAAGAAGCTCAGCTTTGACATCGTCAAAGGATTTATATAGTTCTGCCGCTGAGTCCTCCCCACCCTCACCACGTCTGTCCTGGGCACTGGCTGTGGGCTTGCTTGCTTATTAGTACACATAACTGGAACAAAACTAGCCAAGAGTATTTTTCCTGAATGACTAAGTGAAGAAAAGTCAGTTTCTAAGGTGGAGCATCCCCTACAGTGTTTCTAATGGGTTGGATGGCACTATTAGCATTTGGAACAGGATGCTTAGCATCCCTGGCTCCTACTCAATAAATTCTAGTGCTCTCTTTTGCTCATTGTGGAAAACACCCTCCTTGCCTTTACAAATGCCCTAGTTTAGACCCATGGAATGGGCTGCCTGAGAATTCTCCCTGCCTCAAATGTTTTGGGAAAAAAATCTGCTTTCATGTCTTCAATATTTGTTGGAAAAATGTTATAGCATTTCCTGTAATTATCCTGTCCGTCATTCACTTCTGCAAAATCATCTAAAATACAATCGTATTTTAGGGCTAATGTATATTTATTATATATCACATATATGTCCATATGTTATTATCTTATGATAACAATGAACACTGTGTGAGAGATATCAGACAAATGGAACAGGACAGAAATATTTCATATAATTTAAAGTTAAAAAAGCACAGACCTACTACCATCCTCACTCTCAGTAAATTCAGACACACTTTAGAGAGGGACTCATTCTCTATTTGAACTCTTTTCTTGACAGGAAGTAAGTAACTTTACATTTCTGAACAACCATAATTGTTGAAGTTGTTAGAAATGTTTTCCTTATATGTCAATAGCTGCTTACCTATAAACTAGTGGTTTTAATTTTGACATCTGAATGACACAGAATAAAAATAATGTATATATTTTCCAAGGAAATACTTGAAGATTTTAAGATAGAAAGCTCTTTACGTATGAAATATTCTCAGTCCCCTCTTTCATTCCACATACAGCAAAATTTCCAAATATTTCTCCACTCTGATCCCTTTAGTCCAGACACATTGGAGGCAGTTAATGTGTCCTTGATATGCAGACTCCCAATATATAAAATTTGCAATAGCTTTTGTTGTTGCTGGCAACCACAACTCACTGTTAACTAAGACTGAGTTTTCAATTGATTTTAAACTTTACACTTTTGTGCATGCAACAAATATCTCAAAATCCTATTTGCAGTTAGTTTTTTTATGTAAAGATTTTTATATAAATGTAGTGTCTTATGTAATTCTCTACCTCAATTCGTATGCTACTTTCAGTTCATAATTCTGATTATGCATTCAGTATTTTGGCTCTCCTTAGCTTTGTCTTCCATATACTTGATAAACTTAAAATTGTGATAATGACGTCTGTCTGTCTTTAATAATAAAGTCTAATAACTTATATGTGTAATAAATTATATTACACATTTAAAGTTCAACAGTGCTTACATAGCACACCCTTAATGGCTATCAGTTCACTTTCCTCTCCCTGCCTCAGCTCACCTCTTTCAACATTTATTGAATGATTCAAGGTGAAACCCTATAAGACACCACCAATAATTGCCCTCTAGTTTCACTATGATCTATTAACAATATTATTGGAAATGGTGATTAACTAACTCTTAATATGTCAACCTATAATTCATTCAGTCTGTAGTCTCCTATATTGTCTCAAATACGTTGCAGTAGAATTTGTTTAATGCCCTAAGAAATCCAGATATATTATGTCTACACTGTTCATACCTTCTATCACTTTAGTAATGAAAAGCGACAACCATAAAGTAAATTAGATGGCAAGATTTGCTCTTACTAAATTCATTCAGTTACCTAAGTGATTAACAAGTTATTTTTCTTTTGTTTTTAAGTTTTAAATTTCAAACATAGAGAAAATAGAAATGTATAACATAGAACATAAAAACACACAAGGAAATAGACATGCATTATGGCAGTAACTAATTTTCCCCCAGATTTCATCCTGATCTCTTTCCTTTTTGTAATAGAAATCAACTTCTATTCTCAGAGCTTTGGCATTGCACTTAACTGGCCAGTTACAGGTCATATTTCATAATCTCCTTGTACTGCGTGTAGACAAGGACTCCGTCTTTATCAATGGAATATGAGTAGAAGTGGGTGTGCAACCTCGACATCATCTCCCTAAAAGAAAATTGCCTCCTTTCCGCTGCCTCTCTAGTTCCCTCTCATAGGCTAGAGATGGAAGCGTTGCTGATGTCCCAGCTCCAACTAAGCAATTCAGGTAAACACCCATTTGAATGCTAGAGCTTAAAATAGAAGGAAGTCAGATTCCCTCTTGACCTTGTGAAGCAGACTTGCCTACCTAGATGTTGTCATGTAATGTGGTGAAAATAAGCTTCCATCTTGTTTTTAGCTTCTGTCTTTGGGATCCATTTGTCACATAATTAGCTTATATCTTAATTTTTACCCCTATATACCCACTGCTAAATATTTAAACATTAACATTTACTATATTTGCTTAGGATTCTTTTAAACAAAATAAATATTAGAGGTACTATTGAATCATTTCTCTCAGTCATCGTATTTTCCTCTCTCTTCCAGAAGTAATCGCCATGCTGAAGACTAGTAGGAAAGACTACTTATTGCTTTCACTGGGATTTGCCATTGAACCAGCAAACAAGAACTGAAAAAGGTACACTACGAAAGGCTACAAATGATTAAATAAGCATAGCTTCTCAGTGCCTGCCTAGCTGCTTACAGAGGTGCATTAACAGTTTAGTGAGAAATGCAGTCTGTGCAGAATGAGATATTTGCCACACTGGGCAATCCAGTGTTTTATCCCATTAGGCTTGGGAAGGGAAATGTGTGTCCTTGAGGTCTAGTTGGCACTTTAAAAGAAATTTCTTTTGCTGAGTTACAGTGATATTCTGCTGTTATTGCATCATCAGACTTTAAGAAAACTAGCCTTGGCCTATTAAGCTTTATACTTTCCCTACATTCAATGATATTTTTAAATGAGATGCTCAGTCTTCACAAACCAGCTGTTGAATTCAGGGATAAAGAACTGTTGAAGGATGAGCACTCGATTACATTGCAACTGTCGCTCGATAAATGTTTGTTAAATTATATTGAATGCATATTAGAATATAATCCAGTCATAACTAGCAAAAATGAGGTATCAATTCTGAGAAGAGTAATATTTTCTTATGGAATTCTTGCTGTGATTCAGAGTGCTCTGCTTTTTAGTGTATATAAAAATTCATACAATCATGGAAAATGTGTGCCACTTAATAAATGCAGTCATATAAAAGTGGTTTAATACCACCACAAATTAGATATTTGCAAATGAAACAACTATATGTATATCAGCAGAATTAATTAAACATTAATGTCCAGTTCCAAAATATTCCATCGTTCACTTAGCTATCTACTGAGTTTTATATCTTTACTACCTTTACTTTCACCATGGATTAAATATATAGACATTTACTGTTTTCATTTTTTCTTGGTCCCAAAAGTTGGTGATAAATGTTTATAAAATATGGATGTTAAAAGTTTAAGGAGCAAGAAATCCTTTTGCAGAACAGTTTAAAATATTAATTTCAGAAATCCTCAGACACTGTGTACTAGTGACCAGAGCTTGATCTTTACCTTACAGCCAAACAATCTTTCCACCACAATACCCCCAAATTAATCCCAGTAATTCTGTGTTAGCTTGAGATTCCGTTGAGAAAAGAGCCTGAAGTAAGAGATCAGATATAAAGTGTTTGTCTGGGGATTTGATCTAGTCTAGAGGAGTGAGAGGACAGAATCATGAAACAGGCCAAGAGGAAAAGCCAGTTCAAGGGTCCATTATTGAGCCAGTTTCCGTCATGGACAACTGTGGCCCAATTCCACCGGAGAAGCTCTGGATCTCTGTGTAGAATGTGTCCCAGAACGGTCTGCCTCTTATACAGAAAAGGAGAGTAGTTTTTGCCTTTCTTCTCCCTCTGACATATCTTTAATTCTAAGATATTTCAATTTTATTTCATAAATAATAATATATTATATATGCTGTAATAACTTTTTTAGATATTATTAAATAATAATATTTCAGATGACCAAAATAAGACTCACCAACGTTAAATAAATTCCCCAAGTTTGTCCAGAAGTAAGTAGTAAAAGCGAGGACTTGAAGACAATTTTCCAGTCAGGAAAAAGATGGTATAATAAAATTTGTATAATACAGGAGAGTTTAATGAAGGGGTTGTCTATGAAGATATCATGTAGGAAAACCAGCAGGGATAGGGCAATGTCCCATAGATAGTGTCGGGGTGGGCAGAGTTCTACCCCTATGTCTAAAGGAGTACAGGAAAGAAGCTGTTACCAGAAAGTGGAAGAAGAGCATTGCATGGAGAAGACTATATTGCCAGGGAGTGTGGCTTTTGAGAGTAGAACACAGCCAGCCCAAGACTGTAAGGACAAGGCAGGGTGAATAAACATCTCTGAGAAGCTGAAGAGCAAGAGGGATATGAACGTAGTTGCTTCATCCTCTTGCTGCAGATTTTAACAAGGTGGAAATGAGAGGACAGCAGATCTGGGTAAAATAGAAAACAAACAGAAGACATCCAGTACAAGAAGACCATCCGGTTCCAAAGCCATATTTTTAATCACTATGTTATTAAGCCATTCTTAAAAAAGACATTGTATGATATGAATATTTGTACAGAAAGTTTGTTCTGCAAGCTAATGTATGAAAAAGGACAGGGCGGGGGCTGGCCCCGTGGCTGAGTGGTTAAGTTCGCGCGCTCCACTGCAGGTGGCCCAGTGTTTCGTTGGTTCGAATCCTGGGCGCGGACACGGCACTGCTCATCAAACCACGCTGAGGCAGCATCCCACATGCCACAACTAGAAGGACCCACAATGAAGAATATACAACTATGTACTGGGGGGCTTTGGGGAGAAAAAGGAAAAAATAAAATCTTTAAAAAAAAAAAGGACAGGGCGGATACTGGAAGTGGGGAAATCAGGTTGATTTGCAATGATCAAAGAGAGAGCATTGAGGGCCTACAACTGTTGTTGCAGTATGTGTGGACTGATTGTGAGTACATTTCAGAGGTAGAGTCAACAGTACTTGACAACTAAATTGCATATGCAAATATGATAAAAGAGAATGAAGAAGTCATCTTTGTAGGCATGGAGGTCTTGCACAAAATGGCACTATTAAAAGAAACAGACAAAATAGAAATTGGAGCAGGTTTAAAAAGGATCAAGATTATTTAATTTGGGGGCAGACTATATTTGAAATTCTAATGGAATATACCAGTGAAAACATCTAGCCAGTTGTTGGAAATGCAGCAGTATATCTCTTGGGGGGAGGTCAGAATTTGGAATACCAACGAGGGAGTCATCTGCAAGGAGTGATATTTATAGTCATGAGTTAGGATAAGGAAAAAAGACATTATATATGTGGAGAAGTGCTTTCCATAGAATGTACAATTTAGATGAAAGGTTAAATTCACTTGAAAGACATAACACATTTAATATTGTATCTAATAACAAAACTTCAAAATATACAATGCAAAAAGTAAGCAAATTAAAAGTATAAAATGAGAAACTGACCTTTAGAAAGAGATATTTTAACCTATTTTAGCAATCAGTAGATTAGTCAGTCAAGTTGACACATAAAATTAACTACCATACTTTCCCAACATCATATTTTAAAAAAATCAATTCCCATCAGATAAATTGGTGAATGTAAGGAGTGAGATTTTAAAACTTTGAAAAGATACAAAGTGCCAATATCTTTAAGAGTTTGGAACAGGGAAATATCTTTTTTGAGGGTACTACAAGCTCAAACTACAAAAAAAGAGTGATTAATTAGACTAAATTGAAATTGGAATTATGTAATTGTATATATCAAGAACATAATAAAGAAAATGAAAAGATTGCTCAATAACAAAAAGAAATCTGCCACACTTACACTGACAACAAATTAATATACAAAACATCTGTTTAAAAATCCCTATTTACCAATTACAAAAAATCAACAATACTTAAGAAATATGTGTAAAAGATATACATACATAGACTGCAAGAAAAAATATAAAGAAAGACACTCAAAATAATTATTAAACAGAATACAAATACTATGAGAGACCATTCATATACACCATACTACCAAAAATTACGAGTATGACAATATCATTTGTTGGCAATTATGGATATAAAGAAAGACTGTTACACTGTTGATAGTTAGGTAAATTGACAGTCCCTCTAAGGAAAACAACTTGTGATTACCTAGTAAACTTGAGCATATATATATGACTTAATAATTTCACTCATAGACATATACTGTAGAAAAATGCTTGCATATATACCCAGGAGATATATTCAAGAATATGCATAAGTGTATTATTCATAAGCACAACAAATTGGAAATTACCTAGATGTTCATCAATAATACAATGGGTAAATTGTGTTACTGGCATAAATGAACACCTTAGAGCTGTAAAAATGGATAAATTATGGCTACACCATCAACTTGGAATGTTCTCAAAAGAAAAATATTGAATTACTAAAGCAAGTGTCAGAATACATCAAGCATAATTTAACATATATAAAATTTAAAACCTTGAACAAGTAAATAATATATTTTTAGAGAGCACATATATACGGTAAACCGAAAAAAAAAGAAACAAGTAGAGTACAAAGATCAGAAAATCATAAAGTGGTTACCACTACAGAGAAGAGAGATCTGACCAGAAGTGGGCACACTGGGAATGTGGCAAATTGTATTTTCCCAAAATGGCTATAGTAATATCTCCAGGCCCACATACTTTTCCAGAAATATGCCATTTTCTCCTCAATAGATGGAGTTCATTTACCCTTTCCTTGAACTTTGTGACTGTCTCAATGTATGGAATAAGACAGAAGTGATGGTGTATGACTTTCAAGACCCAGTCATCACTGATAATACAACTTTTGCCTGATTCCCTCTCCCCATTTTGAGATGCTTATCATTGAGACACATTCACCATATCATGAAACCACCTAGGACACATGTAGATGTTTAGTCCTAGCTAAAGTCCCAGCCAACAGCCATCATCAACCACCAGACATGCAAATGAACAAGTCTTCTCTGACTCCAGCCTTTAAAGTGCCCAGCTCTAAGTGAACAATACAGAGATAAGCTGTCAGCCCAGCCCTGCAGAGCCCAGTTGAAATTGTAGATTCGCGAGGAAAACAAATGCTGTCATTGCTTGGCAGCATTTAATTATGAGGTTGCTTGTTATGCAGAAATAGATAACTGGAACAGATTCTGCTACTTAGAAGTAGAATGTCACAAAAACAAAATCCAGAGCATGTGGCTTCAGACATGGGTGGTAGGTTGGAATGACAGTGAAGAGAGTGCTAGTAGACACCCAATGGGCTTTAAGGAGCTTGTAGGTGAGAGCTTAAAGGAAAGGGAGGATTATTAGAAACTAGAGGAAAGGGAGTCTTTTGTGTAATGGAGAAAAGTTTACCAGCACTTTCCTGAAGTAATATGGATAATGGGAAAGTACCTAATGAGCTGAACAATCTAGCAAAGGTGGACTGTTGGAGATACTGTCGGTCTCCTTGCAGCTGTCTACAGCAAAAGCTGAGAGGAAGAAGATAAGTTAAGTGCATATGAAGGAGCCAAGACTTGTTGGGCTTAAAAACAAAACTACTTCTCATTTTCAGCCTCTCCAAGATTCTCAAATTAAGAAGGGCTTCCAAGCAAAAATCAATCCAGAGAGAGATGATAAGATTCTTGGTTATGATCACAGAAAGACAAAAGGCAATGCCTCAGAGAACTGTTCAGTCACATAAAAGTTCTTTTAAAGATCTTCAAGGCCTGCCTCACAGATTTCCTCCTTAGAAAGAGGGAGCGGGGAGAGGATGTCCTTGAACCTAATCAGAAAATAATGAGCTTTCTTATTCTCACATTTGTAATCCCTCACCCAAAGCATCATTAGAATACAACCATCCCTTAAGACAGCTGTGGTCATTCATTTTGCTGTTTACACATGCTTTTATTTCTCTCTGTGGCCATTAAAACAATTACAGAAACTTGTAAAATTTGTAATTGGTATTTATCAAGAAACAAACAAATTATGATGATCTAAAACAGAATGGCAGCTAAAGGGCTTTACTCCAAAACGATCAGATTTTCTGAGTAACTGATATGTCAGAACTATTCCCAGTGAGGATTTAACCAGAATTTTTATCCATCATTCATTAAATTGCAACACTGTGTTACTTTATAAGCCCTCACTGAAAAAGCATCCTTACTAATGTTATTATCAATTATTTTAATTAATAATAATAAATTATTAATTTTAATTAACAATTAATGATGGATGCTGGGTACGTGTGGGTTTGTTATAGTATTCTCTCTTGCTTTATGGATTATGGATTATTTGAAAATACCCATAATAAAAAGTTTTTTTTAAAGAATGCCTCATTTTGATAATTTAAAATATACAGTTCTAGAGAAATAGGTTTTATACAATCTGTACAAGTTGATAATTTGTTAGTATACAACTTCTTAATCATAATTCCTTGCTTTATTTTAGAACATGAAACTTCTATGAAATGCTTCCTTTCACATGCTCTGTATAGAAGAAAAAGTCCATAATGCGATAATTAAAAACAAACTCCAAATAAAGTTGTTTACAAATCAAAAAGAGGAGGGTACTTGTAAGAAGCTTAAAGATTTCCCACAGCACATTTAAAGGAAGGGCTTATCCCAATGAGATTTATAAGTAAGATTTTGTTTAATGAATTGAATCCCAGTAACATTCGTAGGAAAACCACAGAATTTTAAAGATAATTGTTTGAGGGGAAAACACTGGTTTGGCCTGAACTGCACAGATATTATTACAAAATGGAAGAAGATTCTCTTTTAGTTTTAATTTCTCCACATCCGGGAAAGGGGAGTACTCATCTGGCGATTCTGAATGCAGACCAAGGGTCAAAGCCTAGACCAGGCAGAAGGCAGATTGTGGGGAAGAGACATCCAGCAAAGCTTTTAACAATATCCAGGGCCTCCAGCGATAGAACTGGAAACTTGCAGAACTGCTAGAACACAGCCAGACTTCCCTTCAAGCTGAAATCAGAGATTGTGTGAAGATTTTGGCTGAAAGCTTCTGCAGGGCAGAATAAAATGTCCTCCAGTTACAGGGTCCTGAGAAAACAACTGCCAGAGGAAAGGGGCAAGAGAAACAAAATAAGCAAGAGATGAAAACCCTAGAAGGGGTGCTGGATTGACCCTGAAACTGCACAGCTCCTTTGCATACTACAGTGTGGGCCAATGCTGGTGCAGTTAAAGGCGAAGAATCCAAGGCTGGTCCTGTCAGAGGCTGGGGACAGGGAAAGCAACAGTCATTTGACAGTCACAGAGGTTGGAGGGTTACAACTGACATCTTCAGGAACCTCAAACACACACTCAGTGTGTTTCACTTGGAAACACTGTCCAAATTACGAAGCCCTATGCCGTGTGAGACTAAAAACCTAATTAAAAAGCTCTGGAGGTTAGGACAGAACTAATATATGAGAACTGAGCAAAGTCCTGCCACACTCCAAAATCAAAATACACAAAAATACAAAGGCAGCCCAGAGAGAGAATCATTCTTACCCAAACTGTGTTCCAGCTCCCTCGCAGCCTAATCCTCGAATGAACTGAGGTGACCAGGTCATTCGTCTGTTTGCCCAAGACAAAAAAGGAGTAACCCTTTCTCATGGAAGATAATATCATCTGCAGTTTTCAATGTTATTTTAGAGACATGCTTTAGAACAAAATAAAAATTAGAGACATGTAAGTAAGCGAGATTATTTGAGCAATAATCAAATACCATACTTAATGGAGAAATCCTGACAGCTTTCTCTCTGAGATTGGGAATGAGAAAACAAAACCTGTTCTCATCATTTCTATTCAAAATTGTACAGGGAGTTGTAGCCAGCAAAATAGGCAAATAAAAAAAAAGAATTATGAAGCAATAAATAAAATTGCCCAAGAAATCTATGGATGAAATTTTAAAAAAGTTTGCAAGATTTGCAAAATACAAGTTCAACATGCAAAAACCATTTTAATTACTATATGCCAGCAATCAAGAGAAAATGAAATTTTAAAATAATATCCTGAAAAATATTAAATAAATGTAATACATGATGTAGTAGACCTCAACACTGGAAAATATAAAATGTTACTGAGAGAAACTGAACACTACCTGAATAAATGGAGAGATGTGCTATGTTCATGATTTGGAATACTTAATAATGTTAAAATAAAAATCTATGCAAAATAATTTATAGATTACATCAATATTTAATAAAATTATCATTAGTTATTTTTGCAAAATAAGTAAACTGATCTTAAAATTCACAAGAAATACAAATAGTAAGGTATACACAGAGCATTCCTGAAGGAGATTGCTATTGAGAACTTAGAGTGCTGTATATGAAGAACTCTAGGAAAGCTCTAGTAAATAAGACCTTACGATATTGGTATAAAGGTGGACAAAATGAAAAATTGAACAGAATAGTCATTCCAGAAACAGAATAACACATATACAGTCACCTGACTTATGACAAAGGGGACACTACAGTACAATGAGGAAATAATGATCTTTTCAATAAAGTGCCAGAATAATTCAAAATCGATATGGGAAAAAAATGTATCCTGAGTTCTGCTTTTGACTACGAGGATGTAACAGGGTCTGGAATTATTCTCCCTCTGGAAACACCTAGAATACTCAAGAAAATATATGAAAAACTATTTTCAGGCAGCGTAAGACCATAATCCTTCCAGAAAGAATAAAATTAACCACAGTTGGCCCAACAATTGGCCAGGGTTTCTGTTTGGAGGCAAGTTCTAGATTGCAGTACAAGGAGGCAGGACTCAAACAGAATCTAGAATTCTCATTGAGTTGAGGAGAGAGATTGAAGTTTGAGGAGATCATGGTGACTAGAATTTGAAGAGGAAAGCATACAAGATGAAGAAACTATATGGAGAAAAAATTCCAGAGATCAGCATCAGGTTTCCCATCATTCTTAACTGACTACTAATTTGCACATGTATCAAGTTAAACCACATGAGATTTGGAAAAGAATAATAATCAGGGAAGATTATAAATAATAGCATGTAATTCAAGCAATTTCCAGAACTCACACAGAACAAGAAATTGTTTTAATTCTTACCAACCAGAATGGAGAAGCCTCCTCGAATACATGAGACATTCAGAAGAAACTGCAGTAAAGCCCTGACAGCAGTGGGGCTGTTTGTCTCAGAGTAATAGTCCCATTAGCTTACCCTAAAAAGAGCTTAAAACCAAGCTCATAATGATCCAAGTCATCCACAAACAATTGGACCGACAGCCGGAAAAATGTCCAACGATCACCAGAAAAATACAACAAAATCTAATGTTAAACCATAAAGATCACAATGTTGGGCATTAAATCAAAAATTACTGCATATATCAACAAGCAGATAAATAAGAAAAGAAAGAATGAGTTAATAGAAAAAGAGAAATTATAGAGATGATGAAATTGCCAGTTGGCAATCATTTTGCAATACATATAGATATCAAAACATTATGCAGTTAACCTTAAACTAATATAATATGTCAATTACATCTCAGTAAATCTGGACTAAAAAAGAAATGAACAATCATGGCTTTCAGAATATTTGTTAAAAATATCTAATATACACTTGATAATACAAGGGAAAAAATGAACATAAAGAAAATAAAATTGGAAGATACAAAACATAGAAATTCTAAAGATAAAAGAAACAGTATCTGAAATGAAAATTTTACTCGAGTAAATAGGCAGACATGGCTATGTTAATATCAGAAAAGGTAGACTCCAGAATAATTATTACCAAGAAAAAAGAAGGATGTTTCATAATGACAAACTGGTCAGTTTATCAAGAAACAGAAAAATCTTAAATGTGTATGAGCACAACTTAAAAAGCTTCAAAATATATTAGTCAAGACTGACAGAACTGAAAGAAGAAATAGAAAATTTTACAATTATAGTGGAATAGTTTAACATATCCCTCACATTAATTGATAAAATAGCACTCAAAGAGTAAAGATAAAGACATTAACAACACCATCAATCAACTCAACTTTATTGACATTTACAGAACATACCAAACAAATCCGCCAAATTCACATTATTTCCAAGCTTATGTGGAGTATTCGCCAAGATTGACCAAATTCTGGGTAATAAAACAAATTCTCAACAAATTTAAGAATATTAAAATAAAAGAATGTTCTCTGACAACAATGGAATAAACTAAAAATCAATAGCAGAAGATATCTGGAAAATTTGGAATTATTAGAATATTAAAAAGCAAATGTTAAATAATACAAGACTCAAAGAACAAATCACAAGAGGATTTAGAAAGTGTTTTGAACATAATGGAAATAAGTATACTACATATGAAAATTTGAGGAATGTAGCTGAAACAGTGCTTAAGAGGAAATTTATAAGATTAAATGCTAATATCAAAAATAAGAAAGGTCACAGGCCAATGACAATGTTTCCAAATTAATAAATTATAAAAACAAGAACAAATTAAACCCAACATACACAGAGGGAGAATAATAGAAATCAGTAAAATAGAACACAAAATAACAATATATAAGGTCAGTGAAACTGAAAGGCTTTTTTTAATCAATAAAATTATTAATAAGCATCTACCCAGTTACAGTTGAAATAGGGAAATATGTTTTTATCTCTAAGTGTTTTAGGCTTTTGGGTGCTATTTTAAATGGTATTTTTTTAAGATCATGACACACCTTCCATACATTTAAAGGGATAATTATGGAACATAATGAACAACTTTAGGTTATACAATAGTATGTTGTACAAATACTTTGAAAGACAAAAATTGCCAAAACTAGCTTAAGAAGAGATAAAACACCTTTGCAGCTCTATACTTATTAAAGAAAGTAAATGTATAATTAAAATCTTTCCATAAAGAAGACTCCAGATCAACATCGTTTCTAACATTTAAGGAAGAATTAACACCAATCCCACACAAAAACTTATATAAAATAGAGGAGAAAGGAACACTTCTCAACTCATTTTCTCAGTACTGCCTTATCCTGATAACAAAACAGACAAAAATAGTAAAGAAATCAAAAGTACAAAACAATATCCCTCATAAACTTAGGAAATCCTTATGAAAAATTTAACAAATTAAATCTAGCATCTTATCAAAAGATAATATACCAATTCCATGTGGGGTATACCTCCTGGATTCAAGATTGATTTAACATTCTTAAAATCAATGCAATTCACATAAAAAAATTTATGATAAATGCATAAAAATTTATGCATAGTAAAAGCAATTTGACAAAAATCAGTACATTCAAAATAAAAACTCTCACTCCAATGCCACATTCTTTTGATTACGGACAGGAATTTATTACTATATAGAATCAGGTAGAGAATAAGTCCTTCAAATTTGTTCTTTTTCAAAATTATTTTGGCTCTTGTAAAGGTGTTGAATTTCTAAATACATTTTAGAATATCAGGTTGTCAATATCTATCAAAAAATCTGCTGGAATTTTGAGCTGGATTGTATTGATTTATAGATCAGTTTGGGGAATACTGACATCTTAACACATATCATGATATATCACTTCATTTCTTTAGGTCTTTAAAAGTTTCTCTTAGCAGTGTTTTTAGTTTTCGGTGAACAGGTCTCCACATATTTTGCTAGGTTTATCTCTAAGTGTGTCATGCTTTTGGGTGCTATTTTAAATGGTGTTTTTTAAAAAATTCAATTCTCAACTGATTGTTGCTAGGATATAAAAACACAATCTACACAATCTACCTCTGTATTTTGACCTTGTATCCTGCAACCTTGTAAACCCACCTATTATTTCTAGTAGTTTTTTAAAGATTCCTTATTCCTATGTGCAAGATTATTTCATCCTCAAATAAGAAAATTTTACTCCTTCTTTTCCAATATGTGTTCCTGATATCTACAAAGACAGAGTAAATTTGTAATGCCATGGAAAAAATGATATATTTTGCATATCCCAATATTCAAGACGCCCTTCTAGCTCCAATAAACTCTGGACCAGTGGCTTTTAAATATTTTTGTTTTATTGTAGTTCAAAGTAAGACACAAATTTTTACATTGCATCAGTGCACACCCACACATACACACATGCATACATAATTGAGACAAAAATTCACATTTACCTCAAAAATGTGACACACTGATATTTCCTATTATATTTAATTACGTAATATTTTACTTTATTGTATTTTAAAATACTTCTCAAAACCCATTAAAATATCTGCTAATGGGTCACAACTTACTGTTTGAAAAGTAAAGTGCTATAAACACTGTAAATTTCTGCCAGAACTATCCCCACAGAGGAAGTTAGCCTTGCAGTAAACATAAAGGCTTCAGAATTTATTCATTTATTTACAGTCATTCAACAAATATTTATTGAGCCCTCACTGTATTGGTTTCCTAGGGCTGCTGTAACAGAGTACGACAAACTGGGTGACTTACAACAGAAATGTACTCTCCCACAGTTCTGGAGGCAAGTCCAAAATCAGAGAGTCAGTGGGGCCATGCTCCTCCTGCTAAAGGCTCTAGGAAAGAATCTTTCCTTCTTGCTACCACCTTCTGTGTGTCCTGGCTTTCCCTAGCACATTGACACATCTCCTCAATCTCTGCTGCTGTCTTCCCCTCATCTTCTCCATGTCCATGTCCTCTCCTCTTCTTGTAAGGATACCAGTGATCAGGTTAGAGCCTGCCCCAAATCCAGGATGATTTCATAAGGAGATCCTTTATTAATTATATCTTCAAAGACCCTATTTCCAAATAAGGTGACATTCTGAGATTCCAGATGGACGTGAAATTTTGGGGAACTTTATTTAAGCCACTACAATTATACTTATTCTAGGTGCTGTAATAAATAGCAGAAGAAAAGCTTTCCCCTTAATTTTTTGTTTGCAATATATTGTAAAAGTGTTTGTTGAGCTATAAGTCTGGACCCATTAAAGGGTCACAATCAAAAAAAAGTTTTAATAATAGAAAAGGGTAGCAAACAGGCGATATCATATACAGTAAGGATAAATATTGTTCAACAAAATTTTGTTTCTGGTTTTGTGTATATATGTGTGCTCTAGAAGTAAACTATTTTTCTTACTGTGAGTTCTTTAAAGAGCTTGAAGGTGACTACTTTAGAACTGAGCTTCCTAACTATTTCAAAAGTGGCCTGGGCTCTTTTTCAGGCCAATGTCTGTACACAGGTCTGAACCCCACTTAGGTTTTAGAGGATTTTTTTCTTTTGACCGTTTGACTCCCTTCACCCATTTCTCCCACCCCATATCTCCAGCAACCACTCATCTATTCTCTGTATCTATGAGCTGGGTTTTTGTTTTGCCTTTTTAAAAAAATCCCACATATAAGAGAGATCATATGGTCTTGTCTTTCGCTATCTTACTTATTTCACTCAGCATAATACTCTTGAGGACCATCTATGACATCACAAATGACAAGATTTCATTTTCATTATGGCTGAATCAATTCTATTGTATAAATGCCACAATTTCTTTATCCATTCATCCATTTATGGACACTTAGTTTATTTCCATATCTCAGTTATTGTAAATAATGCTGTAATGAACATGGGAGTTCATATATCTCCTTTTTTGGTTAGGAAGATTGGCCCTGAGCTAATATCTGTTGCCAATCTTTCTCATTTTTTTGCTTGAGGAATATTGTTGCTGAGCTAACATCTGTGCCAATCTTCTTCTATTTTGTATATGGGATGCCACTGCAGCATGACTTGATGAGCAATGTGTATATCTGCTCCCAGAATCCAAATCCACGATCCCTTTGCCACCAAAATGGAGCATGCAAACTTAACCACTATGCCACTGGGCTGGTCCTGCATATGTCTTTTTGTTAGTGTTGTGTTTTCTTCTTATCAATACCCAGAAGTGGAATTGCTGGATCATATGCTAGCTTTATTTTTAATTTTTTGAGGAAACTCCATACTGTTTTCCATAGTGGCTACACCAATTTACATTCCCATCAACAATGCACAAGGATTCTCCTTTTTACTACATCATCACCAGCACTTATTATTGCTTGTCTTTTTGATAATAGTCCTGGAGCACCAGCCTGAAGGGCAGGCTTCAGGTATGGCACACACCTAGTAGCCTACAGAGCTTCTCTCAAGGAACATAGGCTTTGGATGCTATCTCGGTGTTCTCCCTCTGCCTAACTTTAACTTGTTACCATTCCCTAGAAAAGAACTTATTCAGTCATCTAGAGCTCTGATTTTCATAATTTTCACCCAGGGGACACTGCCAGATCCCCTGGCTCTGGTGGCCAGTGGGGCTTACACTTGCAGTCCCACAGGACTGTATATATTTGCATACTTTTAAAAGCTGCTGCCTGAGAGTCTGGCTTGAAATCAGCCTGAATTTAGGTGTTAAGACCCTTCCCTTAGGGACACTGACAGGTCTTAGCACATCCCCAACTACTGGGAGCTATTAAAGACATGATAGGATGCTTGAATAAGCACAAAGGTTTGAGAGACAACAAAGAGCTGTGTCAGGGTTGAATGACAAGGTTCATCTCCTACACAAAGCCACCCCTTCAAGACTGGGAGAGGTGGTTATTTCGTCTACTCTCTAGAAGCCAACACAGAGAGTCAAGCAAAATGAAGAAACAAAAGAATATATTCCAAATGAGAGAACAAGATAAAAACCTCAGAAAAAAGAAAAACTTAATGCAATGAAGATAAGTAATTTACCTGACAAAGAGTTCAAAGGAATGATTATCAAGATGCTTACCAAACTAAGGAGCAGAATGGATGAACAGTGAGAACATCAACAAAGAGATAGAAAATATAAGAAAGGACCAAATAAAAGTCACAGACCTGAAGAATACAACAACTGAACTGAAAAATACATTAGAGCAGTTCAACAGCAGATCAGATGAAGAAGAAGAAAAGATCAGTCAACTCAAAGACAAGGCAGTGGAACTCACCCAATCAAAGCAGCACAAACAACAAAGAATGAAAAAAAGTGAAGATAGTTTAAGAGATTTATGGGACACCATCAAATGGACTAACCTTTGCAATATAGGTCTCCCAGAAGGAGAAGAGAGAGAGAAAGGGACAGAAATCTTATTGAAGAAATAATGGCTGAAAACTTCCTTAACCTGGGGAAGGAAACAGACATGCAGATCCAGGAAGCTCAGAGCTCCAAATAAGATGAACTCTTAAGAGACCCACACCAAGATACATTATAATTAAAATGTCAAAAGTAAAAGACAAGGAGAGAATATTAAAAGCAGCAAGAGAAAAATAACTTGTTACATACATACCCCCATAAGACTATCAGCAGACTTTTCAACAGAAAGTTTACAGGCCAGTAGGGGATGGCATGATATATTCAAAGTGCTGAAAGAAAAAAACTTCTGACTAAGAATATTCTATCTGTCAAAGTTATCATTCAGACTCAAAGGAGAGATAAAGAGTTTTCCAGACAAGAAAAAGCTAAAAGAGTTCATCACCACCAAACCAGCCTTACAAGAAATGTTAACAGGACTTCTTTAAGCTAAAAAGAAAGGGCACTTATTAGTAACAAGAAAACATACAAAAGAATAAATCTCACTGGAAAGGTAAATACATAGTAAAGGTAGTAAATTAATCACTTATAAAGCTCGTGTGAAGGTTGAAAGACAAAGTAGTAAAAATAACTTTGATTACAATAATTAGTTAAGGGATATACAAGATAAGAAGATGTAAAATGTGACATCAAAACCATAACACGTGGAGGGGAGAGTAAAATGTTGAGTTTTAGAATGGGATCAAACTTGAGTTTCTATCAACTTAAAATAGAGCATTATAGAATATATGTAAGCCTCATGGTAACCACAAAGCAAAAACCATTAGTAAATATACAAAAGAGAATGTGAAAGGAATATAAGCATGCCGCTAAAGAAAGTCATCAAACCACACAAAGGAAGAGAGCAAGGGAAGATGAAAGGAACAGAGAGGAATTACAAAAACAGTCATAAAACAATTAACAAAATGGCAATATGTATGTACCTCTCAATAATTACTTTAAATGTAAATGGACTAAATTTTACAATTAAAAGACGTAAAATGAATCAGTGGATAGAAAAATAAGAGCCAACTATACGCTGCCTACAAAAGACTCACTTCAGATGTAAGGACACACACTAACTGAAAGTGAAGGGGTGGAAAAAGATATTCTATACAAATGCAACCCAAAAGAAAGCTGGAGTAGCTATACTAATATCAGACAAAAGAGACTTTAAAACAAAGACAATAATAAGAAACAAAGACAGCATTACATAGTAAAAAAGGGATCAATTCAACAACAGGATATGATATTTATAAATATTTATGCAGCCAACATAGGAACACCTAAATATGTAAAGCAAATATTGACAGACCTGAAGTGACAAATGGGCAGCAATACAATAAAAGCAGGGAACTTTAATATTCTCACTTACATCAATGAATGGATCATCCAGATAGAAAATCAGTAAGGACACATCAGCCTTAAATGACGTATGAGACCAGATGGACTTAACAGATATATGCAGAACATTCCAGCCAAAAGCAACAGAATAGACATTCTTCTCAAGTGTGCATGGAACATTTTCCAGGATAGATCATACGTTAGGCCACAAAACAAGTTTTAATAAATTTAAGAGGATTGAAATCACATCAAGTATCTTTTCCAACTGCAATGGTATGAGACTAGAAATCAGTTGCAAGAAGAAAACTGGAAAATTCACAAATATTTGAAGATTAAACAACATGTTACTGAGCAAACAATGGGTCAAAGAAGAAATCACAAGAGAAATCAAAAAATGCATTGAGACAAATAAAAATGGAAACATAACATACTAAAATTTGTGGGATGCAGCAAAAGCAGTTTCAAGAGAGAAGTTCATAGTGATAAATTCCTACCTCAAGACATAAGAAAAGTCTCAAATAAATAAGCTAACTTTATACCTTAAGGAACTAGAAAAAGAACAAAGCCCAAAGTTAGTAGAAGGAAGGAAATAAAAAAGATTAGAGCAGAGATAAATGATATAGAGACTAAAAAGACAATAAAGATGATCAATGAAACTAAGAGCTGATTCTTTGAAAAGATGAAAAACATTGACAAGCCTGTAGCTAGGCTCACCAGGAAAAAAAAGAGAGAGGACTCACATAAATAAAATCAGAAATGAAAGAGAAGATATTACAACTGATACCATGGAAGTACAAAGGATCATAAGAGACTACTATGAACAATTATGTGCCTTGCCCTTAATTCTAATAAACACCCAAGAAAACTAAACAAGGGAATCTGTTGCCTAGACACCATTCCAAGGATTATCTAACCAGGAAAGATAAAATGTACTATAACTACAAAAGGAAAATAGTGACCAACCAGGATAAGCAAATGCCTAGTTCACTGAACTGAGAGGCTAGTGTTGGCAAGTCGTTGGATGAACAGAACAAGAATGCAATGCAGCAGTTAAGATTGGTTTTGTGGTTCATTTGTGTTAAAGGTAAATGTGGGATAACATGAGCACAGGCTGTCTGCAGCTATTTCTTGCTATGCGTGGCCTGGCTTAAATGGAGTTACAACATGTTCTTACTGATGTCAAACCTTTGGCACACAAAACCAAACCTTATTGTTAAGGAGTATGGGTTCTCAAAGGAAAATATGTTGCTCTGGGGCTGGCTCCATGGCCGAGTGGTTGGATTCACGCACTCTGCTTCGCCAGCCTGGGGTTTCCTGGGTTCAGATCCTGGGTGCAGACCTAGTACTGCTTGTCAAGCCATGCTGAGGCAGCATCCCACGTAGCAGAACCTACAACTACCCACGTAGAAAGACCTACAACTAGAATAAACATCTCTGTACCCAGGGGCTTTGGGGAGAAGAAGAAGAAGAAGAAGAAAAAAAAAAAAAATGTTGATCTTTGCAATTCAGGGATCATTTAATGCCATAGTTCTCAAAATTCTGTGAACCTTTTTAAAATAAAGAAATCTCATCCTATCCCCAGATTTCTGAATTAGAATGTCCCGAGGGTGGGAACCAGTCATATACACTTTCAAAAAGTTTCACAGATGGCCTGGAGAACTGCAAGTTTGGAAGAAAAAGGTTATCAAGAAAAATGCTGATCACGTCAAATCTCTCCTTATTAGAGTATTTGCCTTGGGATTTTGTGTCAATGTCACAAATTGAAAAGAGTTATGAGAAAGAAATGTATCTACTTAAGAAAGTTAATTCCCATAACACTGGTTACTGCTACTGGGGATAAAAAAATTCAACCCACTGTCCCTGCTCCAGGAGCTCTCTCAGTCTAGACTTTGCCCAAAGGAAAGGCATGATGCTCACCTTGGATTGCTCTCCATTTTCATGTCGTAGTCTTAGCTTTCCTTCACAGGTTTTTCTACAGGAAGAATAATATTTTCTCTACATTTAAATGTCTCCATTTCCCATTCTTTGAAATTTCCTGTAATTAGTAACAAAAACTCATATTTGATTAGACTGTGAATTTTTTTTTGAAGTTCCTGGAGTGTGATCAGCATGACCTCAGCATCTTATTATTTTACAGAAGGTTTTTAAGTCTCTTTCTCAGAGATGAAGTACAACTTCATGCAGCCTCCAGATTTTCTGACTTTGATGATGATGTCTCCTAATGGTTTCCTAGTTTTCAGATTTGATTATACTAATGTATATAAAATATTTCAGGCACTAATGATACTATCTTTGAGAGCTGAATTTAGATCACATAAATGAGAACTCCCCGCACCAAAATGGTTCTTTGTAAAGGAATTTTGTGAAAATGCCACTCCTATCTTCACTTATGATGCCCTCTTCCTCATCATCATCTTAAATGTTTAAGGAAACACTTAAAATTTCTCATAGGAAAGACTTTTGTCATGGACAAATAGTTAGCTAGATGGCAACTCTTCCAAAGCCAGTGCTTGCTGATGCTTGCTCCCTGGCTGGCAAAAGACCCGTTTGCACAAACGCTAAGAGGTTTCTTGGCTCCACTAT
This sequence comes from Equus quagga, assembly GCF_021613505.1. Taxonomy (NCBI): domain Eukaryota; kingdom Metazoa; phylum Chordata; class Mammalia; order Perissodactyla; family Equidae; genus Equus; species Equus quagga. Next base: position 20,548,726 of record NC_060268.1, read on the forward strand.
GTACTATAATTCACCCCGTTATGGAGGAAAACAGCTGTTTTGTGATCATCGTCTGGACATTTGCCATATTGGCATACTGAGTAAAAATCCCAACTTGACTCTCAGCACTGCAGCTCAGTCTCTAGGCTATTGGAGAACGAATGGAAGAGAGAATCCTTGGACTTTCTCTTTTAATTCATTGACTTTGATTGTCCTCTCTAACTTATAGCATGTTTCGTTATTTATCAATAGCTCGATTGGCAGCAATATATAGCAATAAAAATATCCCTTGAAATTTTGTGTTTCCAAATCAAGATATCCAAAGATAACCACAGCCATTATAAGTAAATACCCTCGACTGCACTTCATAGTGATGTATAACTTCATTGGCTCATGATGGCACCTTATTCCCAAACCATGTACCTAGCTCAGTGGCTGGAGTCGGCACGTGGTTTGTATGCAATTTGAAGTCCATAAACGGCCCTCAGTACTAGTTATCATATATTTGTAAAGTGCCCAAACACAGATTGCTGCAGGAGAAACATTACTGAGAATTCCCTCACCTCCATGAATGTAAAAACCTCATAAAATGAAACTGCATTTTAAAATTTTAATCTTAAGGGGTTTTAACAGCAAGTACACAAGACACTCGAGAATTTTGTCTAATTATTCTCCAGAATAACATAAGCACATATCCTGAAACAATTCACATGGAGTAGTCCATTTGAAATTCAGATAATACCCTCATATTCTCTTTGTAATGGTAGGTACATTTAAAAAGAAAAGAACATAATAAGATACACTGGGAAGAATAAAGAAATCACTTCCTTTTGTAGAGATGCATCAAGTTCCAGATTCCTTTGGATACTGTTACTATACTGCTGTGAGATTTCACTGATCTAACCATTACACCATGGAACAATCCACTAATAACTCACTAAGGATCATTAAACTTCACTTAAGGCAGTTAGTGGTTTATCAAAGGGACAAAAACATTAATTCCATCTCCAAATGGACTCACAGGGCATGGAGATTCTCAAATCTGTCATCCAGATGAGGGAGACATGTATATGCATATGCATTTCGATCACTGAGCATAAGTAACAGCCATTCCATTTAAAGGGCACAATTTACATTCTGCTCTTGTTTCTTTAGTACTCCAAGCCTGGGTTTGTTTATAGGAAGATAGTATTATCAAGCCTTTACCAATAAATCGTGATGCATTTTTAAGAATATCTAAAAATTTTAAGAGTCTGAAATTCTTCCCCAGATTCTAGGATTACTTTCAGATAAGGAGAAAGAAACACTCTACATATTTCTTGCAAATTGTGAATAATCATTTTCCATAGGAAATTGAAGAGGGAATCATCATACTAAATATTAGTAGTGAAAGAGTGGTGAAAGGACCTTTATCGAGTTTCCAGGAGATAACAGACATGTAGAAAAGATTGGAGCAGATCACAACTAACCTGGAACCAGAGTAGGTTCCAGAGATGCCATACAGTTGTAGGGACACAAGTATTTCCTTGTGTATATGCACAACAGCCAATTCTAGGCACACACTCTAAATCCCATTTCCAGCACTTGGAAAAGAGGATTATCAATGAAGAGATGGGCCACTGATCCTTGGAGAAGGCATAGGATGAGACACAGTTGACTAGTTATTAATTTTTAAATAATTTTCAGAAAATTTATTTTGTTAATATTTATTTTATGATGTAAGACTTTTCCTTTCTTTAAAAGTCTGCTGCATGTAAATATAATAAATATTAAAAGAACAGTTATTTCTTGAGGAATATTTATAAAATACTTTGCATTCATTAATAAAACACTTTACAACCAAATAAATATTTTGTGTCAGGGCAATGTCAGCAGGAATAGGTCCACTAATTATATTATGCAGGAGGAAATTTTGTTTGTCTGTTTGTTTAATATGCTTTGTTCTCCAAAATTCTCTATCTTCCCAAGAATGGTCTTTATGCCCTGTACCTGAAAACACATCATTCTAAAAGAGGATCTGACAATGAGTTCAGGCCTAACATAAAAATATCTACTATTAAGGAAAAAAAAAAAAGGTACTTGTAGTTCTTCAGCTCCCAACATGAGCCAATGTTTGAGAAAAGGAATGTGTTTGCTTTATACAATACTATTCACAACCAAATTATCCCAAAGTGCTTTACAAAGTAATTAGTTGGAGACTAGTATGAGAGCATGTAGGCAAACATAGGAGCCATTAAGACACTCAGCAACAGCTCACACACTGCTTTGGACATTAGAACCTGTTTTATTGAGAGTGGAGATGTTAGTTCAATTATAGAGTAATTTAATAGAATAATTGGAATTCCTCTGGGTCTGGTAAGTTTTACAGATCATCAAAAATGATAAGTTAATTCCACATTTTTTTAATTTCTAAAAATATCCAAGTGTGAATTAAAACATATATTTTCCCTCAGGTAATTTGTTTATAAGTTATTATTGCTATGAGGTTGAATTATAACAGAAAAGACTTACATGATTCTTTTCAAAAGATACTTTCCAGATTTGGTAAAGAGATATCATTTCATAAATTCTTTTACCTTCCCCATTTGACAAAGGTTTTACTGGTTTTCCCCTGAGCATTATTTATGCAAAGATTCAACCAGAAGTCCTTTTCCCTCCTCTCAGCGTATTTAATCCCTACCCTTCCTTTAAATCACAGTCAGATCTAACCTCTTTCATGAAAAAATCCCCAAATGAAACACCCTCTTTCCTGATTTTATATCACGTTTCTTATATTTCTCACTTGGCCTCAGCTCAGGTTATTTTTGATTATTTATACTTCAAGAAAAAGACCCATGAGGACAGCAATAACGTCCATTGATTCATGCATTCCCAATACTTTAAGTAGAGAAGTGCCATGATCAGATGCGTCGTTTCCGAAGCCCCCGCAGATGGCAGCCTCGAGGACGTACTGGCAGGAGCTTCTCCAAGAAAGCAATACACCGTGATGGTGATGGAGCAGTTAACAAACAGCCAAGCTTCTGGCGTCTACTCCCTCACCAGCTTGAGGTTTCTTCCTCATCCACCCGTGCTCCAAATTATTTTGATCAAGGGTCCCTCTTTAGACACCATTCCACACAGAAACAACCACTTATAGGTGAGTGTGGTGACATAACTGCATCTTGATCTCTTCATCATTGTGAATGTCAAAGGCAGCTGGCTAGGATGAGCTCAGCAGCTGTCAGACTGTTTCTTACCTTCCTCTGGTGCTCATGTCACAGTGTGGACTTCCCCCAGCTGACCCCTCTTTCTCTACAGGAGCAAGGAAAATTCAACAGATGAAATAATAAAAGAAAGAATGAATTAGAGAATAAAAAGCGTAGTTGGATTTTTACCTAAAATATATCATAAAACGTTAAAGTCTTTTGCTCTAAAACCTGTCTGTTTCTCACACAATTGTTGAATGTGCAGAGGGGCCCTCATTTGAAGGTTTACTCAGTAAAGGTCATAAAATCAACAATTTCTGTTAAGTAGAATTATGTTTTGTGGGTTTGAATTTTTCTGTCACTTTTTCTGTCTTGGGCAGGCACTCACTTTGGAAGTCTCTTTGGCAGTGACACCTTTCTTAGTAACAGGTGCAGCCTATCAGCGAAACTCGATAAGTGCCACTGCACAGCCTGTAGGGCAGAGGCTAGTTCCATTTCTGTGGTTACAGCTTATACTTCTTTAACCAAGCTGACTCATGAAGAAACCAGGCCAGGAGACAATCTATCACACTTCAAGGCTGAAGCCGGTTGCCCAGGATGAACCGTTACATCCCAGCCACCCAGGGAATATGGAAGCTATTTGATACTATAATCATCAGTTTGGGCTCTCTTGTTTACCAGTGGCAGAAAACCAACCCAAACAAGTTTATTCAAAAAGGACTTCACTAACTCACAGATAGAACAGTCCTGGTTCAGGCTTGCCTTGATCCTGGGGCTCACATAATGTCAACAGCACCCGATCTCTCTCAAAACTGAGCTCTGCCTTCTTTGCGTTGGCTCCATTCTTTGATAGGAATTCCCTTCCTGGTGCCAAAATGGATCCAACGGCTTCAGCTTTATATCCTCTGAATTCAAGTTCTATAGTCCAGTAAATATCTGATGACAACTCATTAGCTCTCACTGTGTTAGGTGCCCCTCTCTGAAACAATTACTCTGGGCAAGAGAATGCACTGCCTAATTTCAGAAATTGGAAAGGAGTCAATAACCATCAAATCGGCAAGGGTGAAAGTAAGAGAAGGGTGATTCACTGAGGGGAGTCAGGGTGCTAATGGGGAGGGAAAGGGGAATATATAATAAATGGCTGAAAAACATAAATGACTGCTACACTATCAACAGCAAAACTTCTCTCTTGTTTCACTAGGAGTTTACTGCAACACCAATAACATTCTTTGTGACGCAATTTTCATCTATTTCCCTTTAGGTGGACTTTGGATGAAAATTTGCATAAATATTTATGTAGAAAATATCGTCCTCACAAACTTATCTACAAATTCACATATTTATCAAATAAGCATATAGTCTCAGGACACATTATGAGCCATTAATGGTATTTCGTCAGCTCTCTAAGTTCTGGAAGTTTCTTTGTGTGATCAGCATCCTCTAGGAGGGGCAGAATAGTCTCCCTCACTTGGGTTAAAGTTTCAGGATACTTGAGAACTCTTCCATCAAAATATTTCCCCCAACTTGACAATTCATTTATTTTATTCATTGAAATTATGTATGGAGCATCTGTTTTGTGTCTGACGCCACAATAGCTGCTAGGGAAATAGTGAACTGCAGAGACCAAACTCTGCCCTCATGAAGTTTAAGCGCAGTGGTGATATGATCAGCTTTGTGTTTTGAAAAGATCGCTCTGACTGACTGAACAAATGAATAAGCAAATAAAGAGCCATGGGTTGCAGTGCCTATAAATATACTATCACATTATATTTCTTTCTATTCACCATTACCTTCTCTAGGAATCTTCTTTAAAAGACAAAATTCTGAAAATTTTATAGTAACTACCTTTTAAAATATGATCATATTTATAATTGCAATAATTTATCCCCCTTGTAGAGGAAATTTTTGTTTGCTTGTTTTTTTCCAGTTTTACTGAGATACAATTGACATGCATCACTGTATAAGTTGAAGGTATACAGCGTAATGGTTTGACTCACATGTATTGTGAAATGATTACCACAGTAAGTTTAGTTAGCATCTATTATCTCATAGGGATAGAGGAAGTTTTTAATCACATGAGACGAGGCAAGGAAATTATGTTGGTAAATATAATAAGTAGAGAGGCAACCATGTGCATCTTTTCTTTTGTATAAAACTGGGGAAGGCTGGATCAGAAAGGCTGGTTTCAACACTTAATGTCCTTTCTCTTCCTCACCGCTGGCATTAGGAACTACATTAAGTGGGAAGTACTGAACAGTAGGACTAAAAAAGCAGGCAAGAGGAAGATAAATACAGACCTGTATTCTCCATGTTAAGGTATTTAGATTTTATCTGAAAAATGGTCATTTGGGAACTTTTATTCTCTTTGCCTCTGAATCCCCAGAAGTACTTATTTTCTAAACATTCATTTGGCTATGTAAGTGCCTTATAATTGACCATCTATTATAGCATTAGATTGTAAATTATCTCTTCTTTTGCTATTTAGCTTTTCAAACATGTGTCATATTTGAGTCATATCTAAGCCTTTGAGTTTCAGGAAGACCTTGATCTTCTTGTAGTCTAATCCCATCCCTTACACCATCTTGGCACTTGTTCGATTTCTAAGCTTCCCATTAGTTTTGGTATTCATTTATTAGGTGGCACCTATTCTTTCAAAGGTAAATGGTTAGCCTTTAGAATGTGAATAAAGAACATGTTATCGCTGGCAATGTTCCTCCCGTCATATCTATTGTACTCTAGTGTTCTTCCTGGGTTGGAGTTTTTTCCAATCAAAAATGATTTCAACTCAATCAGAAATCTCCCATATATCCTCAGAGGGAATGGTTCCTGAAGCACACCCTCAGGGTTATTTTTCAATCTTCTGATCTTGTAATCACTAGAGCTCAAATAGTTCCCAAGTTACTAGATAAGTTTTAGACAAGCATTGATTTATTTTCTGAGTTTCATCTTGCCAGACCTCTCATTTTAAAGATTGCTTCAAAAATGAGGTCTACGTTACTTTAACACTGGCTCTTTCCTTGATACATGTCTTGCTGTTAACTGAATACATGTCAGAAACACAAGAGACATCCACAGGGCACTTTCTATGCTAATCATTAAATGGACCCTGGTATGTTTTTCCTCTCAAAATTACCTTGGGTAAAATAACACTCTTGGGCTGAAGGAATTGCGACATTTTCTACTGGAATCTCCAAATGGCCCAATGTTTCTCAGTCTTGGCTTTGCATTACATCACAAAGGAGGAGTTATAAAAATATGCATGGGGCACTTCACTCCCAGAGATTTTGAATTTAACTTGCCCGAAGTAGTGCCCGGACATTAGTGACACCAACAATCAGCCAGGTTTGCGAAGCATGTTGCGCTAGTCAATAAAAGTAATAGTTTTTTTGTTTTGATTTTAATAAAACAAGAATCTGAAGACCTAAATTCAAGTCCTTTATAACTCTGCCAGTAATTATCTTGTGAATTTGGGCAAGTCATTTCATCTTTCCGAGTCTCAGATTTTAGACCTGTAAAATAAAAAGTTTAGATGAGATGATTTAATCCTTTACTAGGCCAACAGGTTTTATCTTCTAAATTTCAGACACACTGAGTTCCAGGTTGGATACAACGAATATGAGCCAGTCACTGACCCTGGTCTGTGGATTTTTAAGAAGTGGCTATCATAACCAGCAGTACCTTTTCATTTACAATTAAATTCTTACTAAAATAAATTTTTAATTCAACAAAAATTTTATTAAATGCTATCCCGAACACTCTTTCTTTCACCTCTCTGCTTATAGTTAATTGCTTAATTAAGTAATTCAGTTGTTTTATTACTCTGAAGGAGTTTTGTAGATGGAGGTCAGGGTTGATTTCTTATATTTTAATCACCCTATAGTCTCACCATATTTGGGCAGAATGAAGTGGATTACGACAAGCTTTAATTTAGTTGCAGAAATGAATAATAAGGCAGAGACTGGTCCAGGAAACAGGTTAGGCAAGTGGCTCGATGATATTTAGGGCAAGATGAGGAACTACATTAGCATGTCTATTTCTAGTTCTTGAAAAGCTACAAGAATGGTTAACCAAATCTTGCAAGTCAGGTCATTGGTGCCTTAATGATCCAGATGATATCCTGTCCAATCTGGCGGGCCTTCTTCATACACCTTACCCATTCTGCGTCTTTACGTGTACTCAGAAAAGGAGTAGAATCCTTCACACTCTCATTGCCCCACTTTTCAAGAACTCTATGGTCATTTTATCTTCTAGCTCATCTCTCTTACTCTTGATAGCATTCCCAGCAACCGCTCCACTTTCTCTTATGTTTTAATGTCACCCAAAAGAAACAATGTTTTGCTTTTCTCTTTCATTTGCCTTTCTCTGCTATAGGATTCCTCCCAGATGGATAATATGGACTTCTGAGGTTTATTGCATAAAACATTCCAAATGTCTTGATTTATAAGTGGGTTGCATATGTACAGATATTTGGACGCTATTGATTTGGATTGATTGTCTGTTATAAGCCTTAGTAACCCTCCCCCACCCTGTCTTCCTTTATTATTTAACTCCTTGGATTCAGTTTGGGGTCCGAGCACAATTTGGAGTAAAAGAAAATTAGCAATTTGGGGCAATCCTATATTGCACTCACTCTGCAGAACAGACTGAATATATTTTTAGGCACTGCATGTTTATAACCTCATTTTCCCTCATTACTTTACAGAGGTGACCTTGTTCTAATACCTTCAGCACCTGATGTTATAAAAGTGAAATTCTTTTCAAACCTGCTCTGTTAATGTGTTCCTGCTCAGAAACAAATGCAAGATAACATTAACATTCCTGCCACAAAATACCTGCTAATTTGCTTGCAGAGAAGATAGAAAGCTTTTCATTACATATCACAAACTTCATTTATGTAGGATGAGTCACCAGGCTTGCTGAAAAGCCAATGAGCATCTAATCTCCAATGTTGCCTTCAACTCTAACATCAATCCTCCTGGTTCTACGCATCTTTTATCAGCTATTCAGTCTTTCCTTTTTTTTTTTTTAATTTCCATCCTGTTACCAAATTGTGTTGTTCATCTGTCAAAACAGCTTTGATTTATACTTTTTTAATATTACAGCTTCAGAGAAGAAAACACATACAGAGGAATATGCTATTTTCTTATTAAGGTCAGAATGAAATCTATGCAACAGAAAATGAACAACTTGCTTTCAAACAAATGATGACATTATTAAGTTCAGAAAAGTTGCATTCCTGATCTTAAATTCTGCTTGATATGTGTCCTTCCATGTTAAGTTTCTCTTGAAAATGGTCTGCAGAGTTCTGTGTAGATTTATATGCCATCTCCAGGCACAAGTGAAAAATAAAAAGAAAGATGTCAATGTTTTGGTTTGTTCTAAACTTATTAAGACAATGGCGTTTCAATTACGGTTATTCTATTAAAGTCATATCTTCATGGCATACTGTCATTGATGGAGTCCTCTGTTAGTCTCTCAGAACTTTCCTGAAGATTAACCCTGGAGAGCTACTTAGTATCAATCTTGAATCATTTCCTTAAGAATGACAAAAAAATTCTGCTTTATATATCATACTTAACGATTGACTTTCATTAACCATATTTAATACATATTCTTACTTATTAGACATAAAATTCCCCAAGTGTTTTAGGGACTCAGAAAACCTCATTAAGAATGAACTCTTTTTGTTGATGGTTTCCTTTGCTATGAAGAAGCTTTTTAGTCTGATGAAGTCTCATTTGTTTATTTTTTCTTTTGTTTCCTTTGCCTGAATAGACACGGTATTTGAAAAGATACTGCTAAGACTAATGTCAAAGAGTGTACTGTCTATATTTTCTTCTAAGAGTTTTATGGTTTCAGGTCTTAAATTCACGTCTGTACTCCATTTTGAGTTAATTTTTGTGTATGGTATAAGATAATGGTCTACTTTCATTCTTTTGCATGTGGCTGTCCAGTTTTCCCAAGACCATTTATTGAAGAGGCTTTCCTTTCTCCATTGTATCTTCTTGGCTCCTTTCAAAGAATTAGCTTTCCATAGATGTGTGGTTTTATTTCGGAGCTTCCAATTCTGTTCCATTGATCTGTGCGTCTGTCTTTAAGAAGATATGGTAGAGACCAGTCCCGTGGCCAAGTAGTTAAACTTCCATGCTCAGCTTTGGTGGCTGGGGTTTGCAGGTTCAGATTCCAGGTGTAAACCTGCTCCACTCATCAGCCATGCTGTGGAGCCATCCCACGTGCAAAGTAGAGGAAGATATGTTAGCTCAGGGCTAATCTTACTCAAGAAAAAAAAAATAATAAAGAGAAGGATTGGCAATGGCAATGGATGTTAGCTCAGGGCAAATCTTCCTCAAACAAAAAGAAAAAAGAGGAGTACTGGCAACAGATATAAGCTCAGGGTGAATCTTACTCAAAAAAAAAAAGGAGCTGTGCTATATGTATATACACCATGGAATACTACTCAGACAGAAAAAAAGACAAAATTGTGCCATTTGCAACAAAATGGATGGACCTAGAGGGTATTATGCTAAATGAAATAAGTCAGACAGAGAAAGGCAAATACTGTATGATTTCACTCATATGTGGAGATAAACAAACAAACACATAGATGATGAGAACAGATTAGCTATTACCAGAGGAGAAGTCGGTGGGGGAGGGTGAAGGGGATAAAGGGACACATATGTGTGGTGAGGGATAAAAATTGAACTGTTGCTGGTGAACACAATTCAGTCTATACAGAAAGTGAAATATAGTGAGGTACACCCGAAATTTACACAATATTGTAAGCCAGTATGACCTCAATAAAATAATTAAAGAAAAAAAGAATGAACTCTTTTGCTCTGGCAGAATTAGGTAACAAGTTAAACTGAATTTAATACTCTTGAAGGTGAAAAGTCAATACAAGTCAGGCAAAGAACATGTGTTTAGAAGATTGGAGACATTCTACCACTTTGTACCAGTGGTATATTATGCAAACTTAAAACTTTTTTTTCTTTTCTTCCGTCTTTCGTTTCTTTTAAACATCAAAGATATTTTATCCTTCCCAACAGGCTCACACAGAGGCATTTCTTTGCTGTAAGCAGCAGAGCCTGAGGTCATTATGCCCAATATGTTGTATCCTAGGCCCTAAAAGGTCTTCATATCATCCTGATGAAAAACGCAAGGTTAAATGAAGCTCCAGAGAGAATTCTTCCTAAAACAAAGCTAGTCTTATTTGTCTGGAGGTAAGGCACACACTTCTCCATAGTGTGACTGTTCCATGTGATTAAAAATGAGATAGTTACTAACTGGTTCCACCAAGTGACATTTAAGGCACCAATACCGAAGGTTTCACCAGAAGTTTCACACCTCAATTTATACCTTCTTCAGCCCAGAATTCATGGATGTGTACACACAAAGATAATAGCCAAATAGAATGCCTATTGTGAAGTTTTCCTGCTTCTTAATTATCAGCTCCAGTAAGTGTATTGAAATCATTCTATCCCAAGATGTTCCAAATCTACATTCTCGCTTAAGACCCCAAGTTTCCCCAACATTAAATCATTCATTTCTTCAACATCACCAAATTATTAGATAGAACAGAAAAAAACTTCTGAATCCTCAACTTTCTTGATTAATTATTTACTTACATCAGATATTTTTATGCCTAAATCAATTCTACTTCAGTACATTTGATGCTGACAAAAATAGGATTTATTCTGAAACAATCTACAAGTGATTTTTGTGTTGAGGATTTTGCTATACTTTTCCTTATCGCTTTCATCTCTTTGTGGGAAATTTTTCAACTCTAGGAAATTTACATGAAAATTACCATAACAATGGTGTGCAACCTATATCACTACACATTTAACAGTGCGTTTATAAACATGCCTTTTATGAGCCCTATAACAACACTACGAAGAAGATATGTGGTCAACTGGTACATTGTCAGCACCGGGGTACATTGGAAAGAATTTTGATTCATAATTCAGAAGACCTCAATACTAGCTGTAGCTTCAACAATTTTTAATGTTAGTTTGGATAAGTCACATGACCCCTTTGAACCTCAGTTTCTTTAGTCCTTAATTTGACTAACTAATGAAAATCAACTATGAGCTGTAGGTTGTCTGGAAATGAGCAAAATAATCCATACCTTCACGTTCTGATATAGTGGAGACTCAGATATATATTTAAGACTACCGACATGATACTAGATATATAAATTAAAGTTTGTAATACCAGTCTAAGGAAAATTATAACAGAAATACTCTTGCAAAATATTGTTTAGATCATATAAAATAAGGAAGAAAGGAATTTGAAAACATTGCACATATTATGCAAATGTAAAGTATTAGTATCAACATCACTCTAGGAAATAGTCCCAGGTTCAACAGGCAGAATGATGGCCCCCCAAAATATCTACATCCTAATCCCTGAAACCTGGGAATATGTTGCCTATGGCACAAAAGGGGCTTTGCAGGTGTGTTTAAGTCAAGGTGTTTGGGATGCAGAGAGTATCCTGGGTTATCTGAGTGGACCCAATGTAATCATCCTTCATAGTAGAAGAAGGTGGCAGAAGAGGAGATCAGAGTAATGAGGTGTGAGCAGGACTCACCCATCAGTGTTGGCTTCAAGATGGAGGAACACAGCCATGAGGTAGAGAGTGTGGATGGCCTTTAGAAGCTGCAAAAGGTACAGAAGCAGACTCCTCCCTAGACCGGCCACGAGGGAATGTAGCCTCTCTGACACCTCCATGTTAGCCCACTGAGATCTGTGCTGCACTTCTAACGTACAGAAATCTAAGACAACAGATCTGTGCTGTGTTGAGTCACCAAGCTTGTAGTACTCTGTCACAGCAGCCATAGAAAATTAATACACCAGGCACGAAGCTGTATAATGTCAGACTTAAGCAGTTCCTAGGAACTCAGCCACCAAGAATGAAAGCCAGACCAGGTGGATTGCTACTCTTGGAAGGCATTTGGTGGCCAGAAAACACAAGGGAGTGTATGGGGCATAAAAAAGAGACAGGGTGGCTCTTGGCCAAAGTGAGGAGAGAACAGAAAACAAACATAAAGTATAATGATCTACGTTCACATATTATTAAGGATCTAGTATATACATAATTATATGCTACAAGTGTTAAGGAATACAAGAAAGGTAAACCCAGTGCGTGTTCTTAAGTGCAGAGTCCAGTTAAAGAAAGACAACAGCAATACAGGACAGTCGCGAGTAAACCTCATCAAATAGTAGAAACATGAGCATAATTTAAGTAGTATAAATTATACATAGAACTATGAGTTCTATGAGTCCGCAGATGAGAGTATTGACAAAAGGAGAGTAGTGAGGATGGGGATGTGAAGAGGTGCAAAGATTATAAGTCCTAAAGGCCAGTATAGGACCAAGAGGAGGTAAATGCAGAGTAAATGGGAAGATTCCTACTCTGACTTCCCATCGCAACTAGAGGATTTCAGTGTTTATCTTTTTGTATATTTTGGACTCCCATGATAGGTTTCCTTTGTATAAAGATGCAAAGCTTTTTCAAATAATTTGACAACCACGCAGCAACCAATAGGAAACCAGTGAATAGATTTAAGCTTGGAAATTCCATGAATACTTGCCAGGAATGTTAGAGATGGAACAGAGAGGTCAATTGCAATAACCCAAGTTCAAGGATAATTGGGAAAGAAGTAACAAAGACAAATCTGAATGGTTAAAAAAAGAAAAGAAAAAAACAAAGAAAAAACCTGCTATAACTTGATGACTAGATAAGAGAGGGAGATAGAATGACCCTAAGATTCCCGGCTTGAAAGACGAGGTGGATAGTGCTGCTACTAGTCACTGAGTAGCAACACTGGTTTGAATATACTAACTAATTTAATCCTCATAACAATGCTAGGAGTTGGCTTATATTATTATTCCATGTTTATTGATGAGGAAGCTGAGTTTACAAGAAGCTAAGTAATTTGCCCAGGGTCACTGGGTTAGCTACTGGCAGGGCCAGGATTCAAATTCAGGCAGAGTGGCTCTGGAACCATGTTCTCAGCCATTGTGCTATAGAGGATGGAGTAGTTATTTAGACAAAGACAGCAACTTTCATTTCAGGCATGTGAGATTTGAGGCAAACGAAATAGAACAACTCTGCAGTACATTTTGCTATCATTATAGGAAGATCTCAGAACATCGCTGCTGTGCAGAGCAAGGTTGACCCTGACAAATGATAAATCTAGATGCCATTAAATCACTGTTTGAGTCAATAGGACATCTTGACTTTTGCTGAATGTGCTGAGAACGGTAATATTATTTCATTATCCCTAAACTATAGCAATTCATAAAGGAATTAGAGAATTTCCCTGGGGACAGTCATGCCATATGGTTGTTATAAAAATATAGTTTTAAACAACATCAAATCTAAGCAGTGTTGTTGAAAGCTCTTCATATCACACTAAGTATAATTCCTAAGGGCTCAATAGAACACTAAATAAACCCCTGAAAGAAGTAAATTAGCTGATTATACATTACTTGGCCTTTATAAATACAAAGAAAAATACTTCAACAATTATATTTCATTTTTTTTTAATGTAGGTAAATTCCTCCTTAAGGTTTAGTTACCAAACTATCACAGACGAGCAAAATAACAGAAATTAGTTTCAGTTTAGGTGTGGAATTTCTGGCATATAATTAGAGATCTACAAACTCATATGAAGACAAGAGAAGCCTCGTTACCCGCAGGTAGTTGACAAAATGCTTTGCCACCTGCATATTGCCTGTTAAATTTAGATCAAGATTGACGAAATATTTTTTCCTGTGGTGCTTATAACTCAAAAGCCAAAACTTCTAAGACTTCCTTGCCCTAGTTTTACTTTGTATTTATTTATTTATTTTTTAAGAAATCTTTCTTCATAGAAGCCTTTAGAACTCTTGTGAGTCTTTTTTTTTTTTTCCTATTCCTTTGCTGTTTGGAATTTCACTCTTGAGTTACAGCTAGCGAAAGCTTTAAGATAACCACAACAACAAAAACAAAAATGTGACATGAAGTGGCATCTGACCTTCTGGCAGGCAGAATGGAACAAAATCTCTCCTTTAAATCCCTCCCGTATTTGGTGACTCTTCTAATCCCAAAGACCTGACTCTTATTGATTCCTTTCGTGTTATAAAAGAAATATCATATCTGAAGGACTTCTTTATAAAAGTCTGGAGAGTCTCAGCTACTTTGTTCAGAAGAATGCTCATGTTGAATAAAGAGCCAATAATAAGTACTAAAAGAAGGGCTCTGACCATTTGGAGAAAAACACGAAGAGGAATCTTACATTTCCTCTGAATATCATGCTGAAGCATCTTATCGCTTTCTGACATATGCTATATTTGGTTGTAGAATCTGAATATAAGTCATAAACAGATTGAGAGAATTCTCAAATATTGTGAATAAACTGAGATTAGTTAACTCAAAGATAAATTGATATGAACATGTTAGGTCATATCCATACATATATGAGTATATACATATATATGTTTGCTTTTCTTATTATACATTAATTTGTTTTAAATTTAAATTTTCAAATATATGTATAAGTACATTCAGTATCTATATATTCCTTATGTGATTTGCCAACATTTCAGCATTTTCCACACATATAAACTATGATTTTCGGAGTTTGAAGTCTCAGCTGCTATTCACTCTGGAAGTCAGAGAATTGTTTTGGGAACTCTTAGGTCACTCTGCTGCATCTGGGTCACTGAGCTCAGATCCAGGCAGAACAGAATGTTGCTCTTCTCCCAATGGACTTCTTTTTTAGTGCATGCTGCTTTTAATATTCACTCTTTCCCTGGGGTCTAAACTTGTTACACTCAAAGTCCAGCTCAGCACAGTGGTCCGACTTCCGACACTCTTGAGGATATTGTGGGCTACATTAATGTTTAACATATGGGTAATGAGCTACCTATAGATCAAGGGAATAAATCCTGGAAGTTCCCAATAAGAAAAAGTCATTCTATAGATACGTCCTCCAAGTAAACCATTAAAATAATTTGAGATAATTCAAGTGACTTAATTATTAGAATGTAGTTACTGTTTGCCAGTCTTACCTACAAGGCAGTCAATGTCAAGGATCTCAAGGGTAGTGTAATAAGGAATCTGTAATGTATTCACTTAGTGTTTAGTGAAATATTACTTAATAGAACTCAATTGGAAGATACAATATCTTTTTATAAATTTTCGCCTAAACACTGGCATTTACACTCAGCCTAAGGATATTTCCAAAGTAATCAGTTACACTAAAAACATAATTAGTTTTAAAATAGCTAAGATCCATAGCAAAAATAGAAAAGTCCCGGTTGTGACCATACTTCACCAACAACAGTAACTTACCCTTTCAAAAACAAAATAATAAAAAAGTATTTGGGGGGAAGCAATGTTAAGGTATTTGTTTTAGAAGTGATGGAATACAAAATGTCATGAACAACAGTTTAAGAATATGAGTTCTTTGGATTGCACTGAACAACCAAAAGTGCAACACGTCATGACAATTCTTGGAGAGATGCTGAGAAACCGGAAAGCTCAATTTTCTGCCTTCGTATGAGACCATACCTAAATTGACCTAGGAGAAATTATTTTCTCTTAGGAAAGAATTATGTGACTACTTTTAAGAACTGCGTGAAGTAAGAAAAACAGAAATTCCTTTAGTTCTTTCACACAGAGGAAATTTAACGTAGAGAATTGATTAAGCAAGTGATGAAAAAGTTGAGGAGCCAAACTGAGTACTATGAAGCACAACAAACGTTAACAACAGCAGGAAGACACCAATGATCCCTGGGACAAAGGGAACAATGAGAAGTGGAGTAACCCAAGCAAGAAAGTAGGGTTGTCTAACGGGCATTAGCATCCATTGCTTGCCGGGCAGGAGCAGAAACCATGGAACCAGCTTTCTATGATGAGCTCGAGCCAATATGGACACATGGCCACTGCCAGAAATGCTACTGTAAGCAGAGAAAGATGGGGAGAAATATCCTGATTTATTCCCATCTCACACCCACTAATGCCAACAATTTGCTAAACGTAACCAGAAGTCAATAGACATGAAAATCTGTGATACAGAACAAAATAAGGGAATGCAAGAAATAGGCTAGAAACTAAACAGGCAAATGACAAGCACAGGAATTCTGAGAAATGGAAAATTTCAGAATCCCTAAATATCAGCTCATCCAGCCTCTTACCTGTTCCAGATCGTTTATAGCCAGAAATGGTTCTGAAAAACGTCTGTGCTTATAATGAAACAAAATCCTTTATTTGTAGTCTGATCACATTCTCTAATGCTCACTAATCTGGTCACCATCCTTTTTACAGTAGCTCTTCAGTTATAAAGTTCATTTGGTGGCCTTAATTACTATTTTATTTGATTGGCTATAGAAGCTAAATATTCCTAAAGTTCATTCTTGGGTGATTGTCTTCAAGAATGAACACAAAGAATGAGATTGAGATGCTGTGGCAGAAACCTAGAGAACTTACAGTTTCATCCTCCTTGAAGTATTTCTCAAATGCTCTGTCTATAGACTTTTATATTTCTCCTTAGTGTGGAGGAGTAAGGAATATTCAATTAATCAAAGCTGTTCTTATACAGTACCTTCAAGTGACAAAATCTAATCCTTTTCTATTCTGCTTAGAACACCACCTTCCATTTTGCATAAATATTTCCAGGATCCAGCTATCTATCTCTGAAATCACGTTGAAAAAGTTTATCACTCCTTTCTTGGGAGGCAATATCAAATCTTACTCATGTAAAAATGCCATTGACTTTCAGTCTTTTTTCTGTTCTCAATGTTCTCCTAATTCTCTATGTCTAACTCATTGGAATATACTTTGATGGGTTATTTTTTCTGCTTTGAGTTATGGTCTTAAGCCAGTTTTTAGCACTGACAATGTGGTTATTTTCATCCCAGCCAAATTCAATTAATTTTTCAAGTAAAATTTCGAGGCACATTATATCAAAGCTTTTACTCCAGTTAAAAACAAAATTCAGGAATGGAAAACAGCTGTGTGCCTTTCCCCACTGTTTCTTTAATTCCATCTAAAGTTTATTTGTTCTTGTATTAGCATGGTTTCCATAGAATTTAGTGTTTTTTTTTGAAGGGTGGAGATGGGTGCTTTTTGCGTTAGTCAGGGTTCTCCAGACAGAACCAGTAGGATGTATGGATAAGTATATATAAATGTGCATGTGGGTATTTGTTTAAGGAATCGGCTTATGCGATTGTAGGGGCTGGTAAACTTCAAATTTGCAAGGCAGGCCCAAAGGCTAGAAATTCTGGTAAGAGTTGATGTTTCAGTCTTGAGTTGGAAGGCAGGCTGGGGGCAGAATTCATTCCTCTGAGGGGCCTCAGTCTTTTAAGTCCTTCAACTGACTGGATGAGGCCTACCCACACTGTGGAGGGTAATCTACTGTATTCAAAGTCTACTGATTTAAATGCTGATCATGTCTAAATAATGACTTCACAGCAACATCTAGACTGGTCTTTGACCAGACACCTGGGCACCATAACCTAGTCAAGGTTGACATGTAAACTTAACCATCACATTTTCCTTTGTCACAAATTCCTTCTTCGCCATTTCAAATCACCAGAAATCTATTTCATTTGAATTGTATTGCATCATCTATTATAAAAAATATACTGATATGAAATATTTCGGGAAATTTGCATTCTGAATATATGGCTATCATTTCCAAAATATTACTTAAGAATATTAAATATTATTATTAAACTTTATTTTAAACAAATGCATCAAAATAAAAAATGACTAGCAATATTTCCCAAGCAGAAAATCTGACAAAATTCCTGTAGGAGAGGTAAATTAACTTATATTTATTATAAAATGCCCCCAAAAGCTAACTTAAATTTGTAAAAATTTGTTTCCTTAATGCTGAAAATTTATTCTGCAATCTTCTTTGCATTATCTTAATTTTTCATACATTTTACAAAAGCAAATTTCAGTAACTATATATGGAGTATCGATTTTGAATGTGCAGCTAAATCAATTTGTTACAAAAAACATGTTTTAGTAAGCTTAAAAGCCACTGCTTATACTGTAATTACTCCTATTTTGAACCTTGGGAGGCATTACTTCAGCGAATCTTCCCCTGGTATTTATGCAGCATTGTGGTTTAGAAAATACTTTTTCTTTTTTATATAAATACTGCCTTATCACTTTCCCACAAATCTGCTTTTAAAATAAGCATAGTTATAATAAATTAATGTTCCTAGGGAGACTAATTTCTTAGTCACTTTATAGAGTTTATTAATTAAATGTCATTTCTTGTATATTAATGATCTTTTTTAACCTTACAATTTCACCAGCTGAGATTAGAAATAAAATACTTCTCCATTAATTCTTTTGTTCAATGTTGTTTTAATTTTTCTTTCTGATATCTTTTATATTCTTTCAAAAGTTCAACTGCCACAGAGGTTAAGAACTTAGAGGTTCTTAATGTTTTTTCAGTCTTCTGATAGTAGGATGGACGGTCTACAAATTTGAACTCCATCGGAAAACATGTTTGTTCTTCCTTTTTTTATTAAAGAACTTAAGTGATATTTAGATTATCAAATCACATATTACTTTTTAAATAATAGTAAGTTTCAAAGTTAGAATTAAACAGCCATGGATTCCTTTCACCAAACCATCTGCTAAGCTTGTATGTAAGAAAAATATGGATTATTAATATTCCTTTTCTGAAGATAATGCTTTTCCCTATATCATTTAAGGATTTTTCATAAACACAGCCTCATTAATCATCTCAGTGTCCCCTAAGGTAATTGTGTATGCATGATTTCCATTTTACAGATTATAAACTAACCTAAGGAAACTGAGTGTCATGGAATTCATTTTGTTTCTCATGACACGGCTATGACCCACAAAGATTTCAAATTTATTATAGGCATAGACTTTATTTTACTCTTCTATTATATTCCCCAAAGTCCAAAGAGAATGTAGTCTTGTGTGACTAAAGAAGAAAAAAAGTTTCAGTCAGAAAGCCAGGCTTTGAGACACAGCTTTCCCGTTTGGGCAAATAATTTAACCTCTCCAAGTTTACATCTGTGAAACACCTGCTCTTTCCACAACACAGTGTTGTTTGTGAGGCTCAAATGAAAGAAGTATGTAAATGTGTTTTGTAAATTGCAGCTTCTATATCAATGCTAGTTGTTATGTTACACTTATATCCCCACTTGACAATTTATTTGAAGCAAAGATTGAATTTATCACTGTTGGCATCTTTCAAGCCATAGTGCAGGTATAGCAGATGTATTCAACAATCATTTATTGGATGCATTAATGAATGACTTCTATTGAACATTTACTGTGTGTCAGGCCCTATTCTAGATCGTCATGTCGATAGGTTGCATTTTTAAATGTTGTTATTAGGCCTGAAGTTGCTAAAAGCCTGAAGGAAGTAAGGATGCAAGCATATGGTTAACTGGAGGGAAACCATCTAGACAAAGGATACAGCAAGCACAAAGACACAGATGTGGAGTGTGCCAAGATACACATGGAGGATGCAGATGGCTGTTGCAGTGTAAACAGGGAGGAGTTAGTAGCGCATGAGATCTGAGGTAGTAGAAATAGGGATAGATCAAGAAACGCTGTGGGTTCTTATAAATACTGGTCTTTACTCTGAACAGTTTGGCAAGCCCTGGACTGTTTCGTACAGGGAGAGATATCACTGTAGCTCCTGCATTGAGAATAGAGTGTAAAGGAAGAACAGCAGGAGCAATGAGACCAGACAAGCGGTCAGTGCAAGAGTCCAGGCAAGATATGATGGTGGACTCAACTAAGGTGTACTAGCAGAGAAGGTTGTGATAAGAAGGCAGGTGCTAGATACACTTTAAATGTAGAGCTGATAAAAATCTCTGATTGTGTTTAGAGTGAAATTATACACAAATTTTGGAAAAATTGACATCTTTATAAAACTGAATCATCCATTATTTGAACAC
This sequence comes from Equus quagga, assembly GCF_021613505.1. NCBI lineage: Eukaryota > Metazoa > Chordata > Mammalia > Perissodactyla > Equidae > Equus > Equus quagga. The sequence continues at coordinate 20,568,840 of NC_060268.1, forward strand.
AGAATATCTCTTCAATTATATATCTTTTATTTCCCTTAATTAGCTGTGTAGCTTCCAGTGTAGAATTCCAGAACTTATTTTCCCTAGATATTTAGCAATTTTTGTTGCTGCAAGTTTATCCTTAACTTATTATTTTTAGCCTATCTTATATAATCTTTATATCCATACAGAAATATATGTAATGTTTTTAAGTTCTGTAGTAGTCACTAAAAGAATGATACTAGATATAAAACAAAAATATAACAGAGGATAAAGAGGAATTTGAAGATACTTGATTAAAACCAAAGGAAAGAAAGGAGCCACAGAGAAGTGAACAAAAAATGAATAGCAGGATGGTAGGCTTAAATACAAATGTAATAATATGCATATGTATGCACACATGTGTGTGTACATATTTGTATGCATACACGTGTATTGTAATATATATGAGTAAGATGTTAAAAAATGTGCTTTATATATTTTATTTCCATGTTTCATATTTTACTTTTTTCTTTCTTTGTGTCCTTTACCTGGAGTAGTCAAATCATTTGGATTATGCCATATTTTTCCTCGCTCAACTATTTTTACACTATTTTCCTTTTAATGATTACTCTATATATTTTATGCATCTTTGATTTATTGCAGTCCAATACCAATTTATGTTTTACCACTTCCCAAATAATGCTGGAACCTTAAGACTATTTAAATTATTTAATTCTCTGTGACTTTTGCTTTAATTTTATATATATTCCAAATATATATATATATTTATATAAATTCCAAAACAATTATTATTAATAAATATTCACTTAGATTTAGTTTCTTATCTCAACTTTCAGTTGCTCTTCATTCTTATCTAATTTCTGTGTTTCCACCCATCATTGTGTTCTTTTTACCTAATTCCTTTATTATTTTTTAGTTCACGTTGTCTGATAACAAAATTCTCATTATTTTCCTCTTTTTTTGGTTGGTTAAACATAGCTTTATTTTACCTTCATGTTTAAAGGATAGCATTGCAGGGTATACAATAAGTTCTCATATTTTAGACACCTTTCCATTTTCTTTTAGATTTCATTATTTCTGTTAAAGGTCAGGTTTCATCAGCTTTGTAAAATTCATATTTTCTCAAATCTCGTTTTGCACTGTTCTCTCTTGCCTCCAGTTCTGGGATTTTAATTACTCTTGTGTTGGGATGGAGAAATCCCACATGTGTCTTACACTCCTTTCCTTTATTTTGCAATATTTTTTCTCTCTGTTTTCAATTAAGATCAATATTTTTGTTGCTTTGGGTCACAGTTCACTAACTGTGTTTTCTGCTCTAATATGCTGATAAAATAATTTATTGAAGTCGTTTTTGTCAGTGTTATTGAGGTATAGTTGACAAATAAAATTGTAAGATATTTAAAGTGTACATTATGATGATTCGATAGTTGTATACACTGTGAAAGATTTCCCGCCATGTAATTAATAAACACATCCATCACCTCCCATATTTCCCTTTCTTTTTTTTTTTTTTGTGAGAACACTTAAATTCTACTCTCTTAGGAAATTTCAATTATATAAAACAATGTTATCGGCTGCAGTCACCATATTTTACAATAGATCCTCAGACTTTATTCATCTTATAGCTAAAAGGATGTAGCCCTTTACCAACCTATTTCCCCTGGTCCCCAGCCCCTGGAACCACTTTTCTATTCTGTTTCTAGGAGTTTGCCTTATTTGTAGATTCCACATGTAAGTGATACATGCAGTATTTACCTTTTCCCATTTGGCTTATTTCAATAGCACATTGCCCTCAAGTTTCATCCATGTTGTCGCAAACAGAGAGGTGACTTTCTTTCTCATGGCTGAATATTATGCCATTGTATACATACATATACCACATCTTCTTTACCCTTTCATCCATTGGTGGATGTTTAGGTTGTTTCCATGTCTTGACTATTGTGAATAATGCTGTAATGAAGATGGGACTGCAGATATCTCTTCGAGATTCTGTTTTCATTTCCTTTAGATATATACTAGAAGTGGGATTGCTTGATCATATGGTAATTGCACTTATTTCTTGAGGAACCTCTATACAGTTTTCCATAGTGACTGAACCAATTTACATTCCCACAACAGTGTACGAGAGTTCCCTTTAAGCCATATCTTGCCAATATGGATTGTTGTTATGTGTTGTCTAATTGTTATTTGTTGTGTTTTTGATGATAGTCATTCTAACAAGTTTGAGATGATATTTCATTGTGTTTTTGATTTGCATTTCCCGGATGATTAAGGATGCTAAGCATCATTTCATGTATCTGTTGGCATTCATGTGCCTGTGTGTCTTTGGAAAAATCTCTGCTCAGTTCCTCTGTCTGTTTTTTAATCAGATTTTTGATTTTTTGCTATTGAGTTGTATAAGTTATTCTAATATTTTGGATATTAACTCCTTATTAGATATATCATTTGCAAATATTTACTCCCATTGTGTAGGCTACCATTTCATTTTGTTGATGGTTTCCTTTATGGTACAGAAGCTTTTTAATTTGATGTAGTCCCACTTGTTTACTTTTGTGTTTATTTCCATTGCTTTTGGTATTAAATCCAAAAACACATTGCCCAAACTGACATTGAGGAGCTTACCTCAAGCTTTCAATAAGTTTTCTTCTAGGAATTTTAAGGTTTCAGGTCTTATGCTCAAATCCTTAATCCATATTGAGTTGATTTTTGTGTATGGTTTAAGATAGGTATCTTGTTTCATTCTTATGCATGTGGCTATCCAGTTTTCCCAACAGCATTTATTGAAGAAACTGTCCTTTTCCCACTGTATACTCTTGGCCTCTTTGTCATAAATTAATTGACTATATATGCATAGGTTTACTTCTGGACTCTATTCTGTTCCACTTATCTATGTGTCTGTTTTTATGCCAACATCATACTGTTTTTATTACTATAGTTTTGTAGTATTGTCTGAAATCAGAAAGTGTGATGCCTCCAGCTTTGTTCTTTCTCAAGACAGCTTTGGCCATCTGAGGTCTTTGTAGTTCCACACAAATTTTGGGATTGTCTTTTCCTATTTCTGTAAAAAATGCCATGGAATTTTAATAGGGCTCACATTAAATCTGTAGATTGCTTTGAGTAGTGTGGACATTTTAACAATATTAATTCTCTCAATCCATGAACACAGGATATCTTTCCATTTGTTTCTGTCTTCTTCAATTTCTTTCTTTGATGTCTCATAGTTTTCAGTGTACATATCTTTAACCTTCTTGGTTAAATTAATTTATAGGTATTTTATTCTCTTTGCTGCAATGTGAATGGGTTTGTTTTCTTAATTAATATTTCTGATAGTTCATTGTTGGTATATAGAAATGCAACTAAATGTCCATACTACTCAATGCCCATACTACACAAAGCACTCAAAGCAATCTACAGATTCAATGTGAGCCCTATTAAAATTCCATATTCCATATATATATATAAAATCACATCATCAGATATGGATAAAGACAATTATACTTTGTCTTATTTGATTTGAGTGCATTTTATTTCTTTTTCTTACCTAATCGCTTTGGCTAGGACTTCTAGTACTCTGTTGAATAAAAGTGGTGAGAGTGTGTATCCTTGTCTTGCTTCAGATGATAGAAGAAAAGATTTCAGCTTCTCACCTTTGAGTATGATGTTAGCTGTGGGCTTGTCATGCGTGGCCTTTATTATATTGAGGTACGGTCTCTCTATACCCAATTTGTTGAGAGTTTTTATCGCTAATGGATCTTGAATTTTGTCAAATGCTTTTCCTGCATCTATTGAGATGATCATCTAAATTTATCCTTTATTTTGTTAGTGTGGTATATCACACTGACTGATTTGCAGGTGTAGAACCATCCTTGCATCTCTGGAATGAACCTCTCTTCACCACGGTGTATGATCCTTTTAATGTATTATTGAATTTGGTTTGCTAATATTTCACTGAGGATATTTGCATTTATGTTCATCAGTGATATTGGCCTGTAATTTTATTTTTTTGTAGTGTCCTTGTCTGGCTTTGGTATCAGGGTAATGCTTGTCTCATAAAAATTAGTTTGGAGGGCCAGCCCCATGGCCAAGTGGTTAAGTTTGCACACTCTGCTTTGGCAGCCCAGAATTTGCTGGTTCAGATCCTGGGCACAGACCTACACACTGCTTATCAAGCAATGCTGTGGTGGCATCCCACATAGAGGAACTGGAATGACTTACAACTAGGATACACAACTATGTACTGGGGATTTGGGGAGCAATAAAAAGGAGGAAGATTGACAACAGGTGTTAGCTCAGAGCCAATCTTCAAAAAAAATTAAAAATAAAGAGTTTGGAAGGCTTGTTCCTTCTTCTACCACTTTTGGGAGAGTTTGAGAAGGATTGATATTTTCTTTAAATGTTTAGCAAAATTCACCAGTGAAGCCATCTGGTCCTGGATTTTTCTTTGTTGGAAGGTTTTTGATTACTAATACAATATTCTTACTAGTAATTGGTCTGTTCACGTTTTCTATTTCTTCCTTATTAAATCTTGGTAGGTGGAATGTTTCTAGGAATTTATCCATTTCTTCTAGGTTGCCTGGTTCGTTGGCTTATAATCGTTCATAGAAGTCTTTTACAATCCTTTGTATTTCTGTGGTATCAATTGTAATGTCTCCTCTTTCAGTTCTAATTTTACTCATTTTAGTCCTCTCTTTTTCTTTCTAAGTCTAGATAGAAGGTTTTCTATTTTGTTTATCTTTTTAAAAAAACCCTCTCTTAGCTTCATTGACATTTTCTATTGTCTTTTTAGTCTCCATTTATTCTCACTCTGATCTTTGTGATTGAATTTCCACAAATGGCCAACAGGTGCATGAAAAGATGCTCAGTATCACTAATCATTAGGGAAATGCAAATCAAAACCACAATGAGATATCACCTTACACTGCTAGAATGACTATCATCAAAAAGACAGTAGATGACAAGTGTTGGCTAGGATGTGGAGAAAAGGGAATCTTTGTACACTTATGATGAGAACGTGAATTTGTTCAGCCACTGTGGAAAACAGCATGATGCATTCTCAAAAAATTGAAAATAGAGCTAACATATGATCCACTAATTCTACGTCTGGGTATGTACCCAAAGGAAATAAAAACAGGATATTAAAGAGATATATGAACTCCCATGTTTATTGCAGCATTATTCACAATAGCCAAGATATGGAAATAACCTAAATGTTCATCAATGAATGAATGGATAAAGATGTGACATATATATATATCATATATATTTGTACAATTTTATATACATGTATATATGTATTTGTATAATACAATATTATATATATTATATGAATACTATTCAACCATGAGAAAGAAAGAAATCCTGCCATTTGTGACAACATGGATTGCCTTGAGGACATTATGCTAAGTGAGATAAATCATATTGAGAAAGACAAATACTGTATGATAACATATATGTGGAATATAATGCATATATAGTGAATATAGACAATGTTGTATTATAACCATCAAACTTGCTAAGAGACTAGATCTTAATTATTCCAATGACTAAAGAGAAATGATAATTACATGGTGTGATAGAGGTGCTAATTAATGCTACAATGGCAATCATATAATAATATATAAATGTATCAAATTAACATGCTGTATGCCTTAAATTTACACAGTTTTATATGTCAAATATATTTCAATTAAAAAATTTTTAAAAATAAATAGAATATTAGCAAATTGAATCTCAGAAAATAAATAAGAAATTAAACCACAAAATAATCCAGTTTGTTCCAAGTATGTAAAACCCTGATTTCTGGTCATTCACATTCATAAAATAGAGAACAAAAATACAATCAGTGCAGTAGACAGAAAAAAATGACAAAGTTAAAAACGGTTCATGACTAAAACTCAGCAAACTAGAAGGAGAGGGGAAATTGTCCTTGATCCAGAAAGTAGTATCTACAAATATCCCACAGCAAAAATTTTAGTTAATGGTGAAATATTAAAAGTTCCTCTTCCGAGATCAGGAATGAGACAATGGTCTGCTCTTATCTCTTTTATTGAACATAGGACTGAATGTCCTGGTCACTGCTGAAGTACAAGAATAAAAGGTACAAGTATTTGAGGACTTAAACTCATTTTATCTCATAAAACTCATAAAAAGACTCATAACTCATAAAACGACTTAAAACTTATCAAACAACATCATTGTATACTTTAAAAATTAAAAGGATATATAGTCAAATTGTTAGAATTAATAAGTGGATTTAGCCAAATTTTTGAATATGGAGATTGGCCATAAAATCTAAAAACACATATAGAAATACATGTAACAAATTATACATAGATATTACATTGCAAGACACAATAAATTCAGGGACATTACATGATATATTCAATGTGTTGTCCCTCAGTAGTAATACATAATTCCATAATGTTGCATAAAATTGTAATGAAAGTTAATGCAGCATTTCCATCAGTCTCTATATTTAAATCTGTGATGTGTCACTTAATATGATGCTGTATAATTTCACTGACAAGCCCTCTGCTTTGGGCATATCCTACTTAGTGTATGTTAGTGCTTCATTTCAGTGGTGGCACTCAGTAGCCACTCAAACTATCTACTGATTGAATAACTGAATAACTGACTATAATATTTTCCTAATCTCTAAAATCTCTTAAATGTATGCCACTATTCAGATCAACTCTTATTGTAAGTTGGATGATTTTTCTTTTCTGAGAGATAAAGGTATTAAATATCTCTTCTCTTTTAACAATATTGTCTATCCAATTACTTTCTCCAGCCAAGTAAATTAAGCAATATATATTTTTTGTATCCTATTGTTAGTGATGTGTAAGATAACCGCCCGGAGCAGAGACAGGCAATATGATATTGCTGAACAAGATGCACAGATATGTTGTAAAACAGACTGGCTTCCAATTCCAGCCATTAGTTATGACACAATAATTCTAAGACCTAAGACAAATTATTTTACCTTTCTAAGTCTCAGTTTAGAGTTAAAAATGGGAAAATAATATCTATCTCTAAAGGTCACTGTAAAAATTAAAATGTGACCTTATATGGTAGTTGCTTTGCATAATGCTTACACACGATATTTAATTATTATTATTATTACAAGTTAATGACTGTACAATCCCTGTACATACTTCTCATTGGAAACTCCCAAATTTCTAAATAAGAGCCTAGGCAGAGAAATCTAGTTGTAAGAGGAGTTCTAGAAAATATGTTTGGAACTATAGATACTCTATTTAGTAAGCACACTCTATTTAGAATACATTTTTTATTTGACGTGTGTTGGGGATAGCGGGTAATGGAGAATATGGAGAGTGTTGATACTTCTCCATTGACTGTGTGCAATTATCCTTCTGGGTGCAATGAATTTCCTACTCATACAAGAGTTTAAAGCAGAGGGAAAAAAATTTGTTGCTCTTTAAAACCAAAGTCATTAATTCTGAAGAGGAGCAAGTTAAAAGGCAGCTGCTAAGTTCTCCAAAGTTCTACCAAGAACATTGAAGGCATTTGCGAATTGCTGTGGTTTCATTATTGTACAATATTTGGAGTATGTTGGCCTTCATTAGGGAGTACGTTGGCTTTTATTGGCATTAGGCTATAGCACAGGTGTTAACAACAAGGAAAGTAAAATTGGTGGACGTTTACACACTACAATGCAGGTAACTCAAAAAAGAAACTTTAATATTTATATTAAAATGTAAAATTAAGTTTGTGTAAGATTTAAAATAACCTCAACATTACATTATTTTAAAAAGTCTTTGTTGTTCAAAGGCAATACCCAAGATTGGCAGAGAATTGAAGTAACAAATATTGCTGAGATCATCTTAAAGCAAGGAGGGAATACGTGGTCATTCTCTCCCAAGATTTATTGCCTCTGTCTTTACCTAACAAAATCACAAAGTTGGAACATAATTGGAATCTAGAAGAAATATAAACAAACACATTTATGAAACAAATGTTTGTGTTGTTTCTGGGGACCACTTAAGCACTGGTGACAGAGCGGTGTAAAACCTGCAAGCCCTGTCCCTCTGAAGTTTACATTCCGTCAGCAACACATGAAGTCTCGAAATGTCTAATCTAGTGTTTGTGAGGTTGAGTGGGACAGCCTTTATTCAGTATTTCAGCTTTGTTCAGATACAATTATGGCAATCAGCAAAACCAAACAGAAGAAATTATTTCACATGAACTCTCCTGGCTCCAGGATTTTTAACTAGTAGTATAGTTCTCTAGAATCTTCCAACTATAAGGTGCAAAAGAAGAATTTGGAGGTTAAGAGTATTATTGTATTGAAGGGAATATAATTTCCAAAGATTACAGATGTTAATCTAATGATGGAAATTTTAAGATCATTCTATAGACTTGCTTAGAAAGTTTGGGCTGTTAACATTTTGCAGTTGGAATTTGGGTATGAAAGCCTGGAAAGATAGTGGTATTTTTGTTTGTTTGTTTGTTTGCTTGCTTGCTTGCTTATCAAAAACAGAAAGCTAGAAATTGAGATTGATAGATTATATCCTCCAATTGCAACTTGGTCTTAAGGAGTCCTAGAATCTGAATTCTGACAAGGAGTTTCTGAAACTTCAAGTGACCTCAGTCCTCTCTATCTCACAATATTTAACTGCAAAAATCAACTGTGGGACTCAGGATAGATTGAGTGTGTGACTCAATCGACAGGGTTCATAAGCACCTATTATAATGTCCTTAACATTCTGCTAGTTGCTGTGAATACAAGAAGAGTTTAAGACATAGTCTTGACTCTCAAAGAGTTTAAAAGTTTATTTGGAAATTCATATGAAATAAACACGTTAAGAGAACAACATAACACCTTGCATAGTTGAGTGCTTATTAGTGGAATTTCAGGGGAGGAGAAAGTTAATAGATATGTTTTTATTTAGAAAAGAACTCTAGGAGAGGATAGACTAGAGACTGGCCCATTGGTCTGGCTGAGATTTGTGTAGGCAAAAAGAAAATCCTTGCAGACAAGGATGGCATGAATGAAGGCACAATGAAAAGGAACATAACTGTGCAGTCGCTGAGTGTGAAGATATTCCCAAAGTACAAGCTGAGAATCCTCACCCAGTGTCATATCAGAATTTCTGTAACATAATCCTAGTCAGCATATAGTTGTCTTCAACTGAGATTTTTGTTGTATTTTTCATATAAGGATGTAAATGTGGGTATACATGAATAAATAAAATAAAATGTATTGTCTAAACACATTCTTCAATATTGATTGATCCTTTAGCGAGTTGTATTTTGTCAAGAGTCTCATACCATAAGCCTGAAAATGAGTATATGGAAAGCAGAAGTGTATATGGGATAAGAAATAGTTTTCTGACAGAGCTCTAACCCAGCTTTTTTAGCCACAAAAGTGTGCTCTCTTTTCAGGTAGGGTAGGAGAATTTGTATAAATGATGGTGCACATATTTTTCTCTATTTCTAACGACGCACAAAAAATTAAAGAGAGAAAAGAACTGAAATTGCAGCCAAAGATTTTTAGAAAAAGTATCTCACCTATCAGAATTTTAACCCAGAAGAAAAGATTACTAAGGCACATTTTTAAGGAAATGTTATTAAGCCCTGTCTCTAAAGCACTGAGCTACAAACAAGGGATGATTGAAGTGGCTGCTTGAAGTGAATTCCCTACAAACAGAACCCCTTTCTGAAGGAAATCTATAAGGGTGTTAAAAATGTGTTCCTTGTTCGATAGCACAACACAGCTTTCTTGAATGCCAAAATACCACGCATAGTAAGTTATACTAAATTGAAACAGCTTCAATTCAGTGGAATAGGGATTAACATCACAGTTATTTATGGTGTTAACAAAGACAAGAAAGAAATTCCACTGATGAGAGGCATCTAAGTCATTCAGTTTATCACTTCACCGAGTTGTCAGACACCGGGCAAGCACATTTTTCTTTTGCTTATTGCTAAACTAAAATTATGAAAGCTCTGGGGGGAAATCAGTTTTACTTGTGATCAAATGTTTAAAAGGGCCATTGCTGGTAACCAGATAGGCACATATTTGATAAACTCAGCCTTAGAATATATTGTTCTCCTATTAGATTTTTCTCACGCCTTGATCTAGAATTGCAATAAAAAAGAAATGTGTTGAGCTCAATATTTCTGCTGAACACTTCCCTTATTACAGTATCCTACCACCACCCCACAAGTATGGTCTATTATTTAAAGTTAGTATCATTCATTATTTACCATCCAAAATCCAAATTTTTCACCTTCTTTGGAAAGTATTATAATTATTCAACAAATATGCTCTATTAATTTAAATATTTGGACATCTTATTGGCCTTCCAAGCTGATTTTTAACTGATTGAAGCAAGCAGATAGATATGTAAAATAATTCCGAATAAGAAATCGCTAAAAGGAAATTTGTAATTCCCACTCCAGCATGCGGCAGAGTTACTCCAGAGCTCAGAGTACTTAGATCTTTTAGCACGTCTGAACCTGCATGCAGACGGTGTGCTTTGTCAAGCTTAACTGAAGCCTGCAGAGCACAGTGGGATCCAAGCCATATCAGAGGCTCCACTGTCCCTTTCCTAATGTCACCGCAGTATATGACCAGGATGCCACATTGTGAACATCAGACCCATCACAGAAAGTGGTCCCTGCTCCAGCATCACGTGGCTCTGGTCAGTGCACTGGCACTCTGCTCAGTTACACACTAAGCTTTCTATTATTTTGAGCTTCAGTTGCATTCAATTATCTCTTCTCAAAGCTAGTGCCGATGTCTTGTTAAATAAAACCAATAATATTGGGTGGTACTCCTAAATTATAAAAATAAAAGCGTGAATAATTATATATTCAATTTTCCATTACTTTCAAAATCTTGTGTCTGAATCTATGTTTATCTCATGGTAGATCCAGTAAAAAAAAAAAAAAAAATGTGGATCTTTCCTGAAGCTATATGCAGAGTTACCTTGAGAAGTTAAGAGACATAAATCCACACAAGAATGCTATCCTTAATGAGTCACATTATAAAAGGCCTCTTAGATTCCAAGTTAAGATTACAGTGTCCTCTTACTACTGGTACTTCATAATTCTTGAACACCTAAACATCATAACTTCGTAACATCTTAACACAAGACCAAGATGTTAAAATTATTCCCAGTGATCATCTCAGTCATCTACTGCTTCCCTCCCACAGACCCGAGTCATCTCTAAAAGAGGGCTATGTTCAAATTGTCGTGGGATCTCATCACTTCTCATATATATTTAGTTCCTAGAATCTCATCATCTGCACTAAATGGAATTTCTTACTTTAAATGATATAATTTCAGCTAGTTCTCTTCAGCCCCAGTTCTCATGGAAATGCGCAAGATTTAACGAGCAGCTGATCTCTATGTCATATGTTTAAATTTGATATTAGCCTTTCCTCTGTCTTCTCTTCTATTCTTAGATACTGTAAGTGCCCAAATTGAAAGCATGGGCTAGCAGATCTTTTTCATATCTGTCCTTTGCCTTTTACAGCGTGTCCTTGCCGGCTGTCCTCTTTTCAAATTTTGTTTTCCTCTGAATGGGCTATTGCACTGATGGCTTTTGGCAGCTGCCGAGTGCTAAACTTGCATATAAAATCAATCTGTGGGACCAGAGCCACAAAACAGGGCCTACTTGAAATGGTTTTTTTTCCGGCTTTCTGGTTACCGTCATCTTAGAGTTTTAGTGCAATGGGCAAGGACAATAATTCATTGTACTTTATGAGAAATCTTTATTTTCAAGGGCTACTTCTTGGTTGAATTCTTTTCAGAGTATCCTCTTGAATTTATGCAGCACATACAGTAATTGAAGATCCGCCTCTTTAAATATTGTGGAGGAGAGACCAAGCCAGAGTTTTCTGCACCAAAGTTGTCATTAGTGTATACAAAGTTAGTAAGATACTTTGGCACACTCGTTATTTTCCCATACAAGCGAGGTATTACCAGAAGTATTATCACATTATCTTCCTCTTGTATATTTTTCTACTTTATCTCAAGAATAAAAGCCTTATTTCATTGCAGTTAAGACTACGGATTTTGGTATCAACCCAACCTAGATTCACTTCCCAGTTCTTTCTGAATGGAAAGAATGGATGTCCTTGGGCCAATTACTTATATAGTAATTAAACCTCATTATATTCATTTGTAAAATATAATGATAGTTCCTATCTTAGAGGAATAAGGTGGAAATTAAAAAAATAAATTAATAATTCATATAATGCAGCTAGCACAATACCTGACACAAAAGAACCTTTCAAAGTATGTCATTACATTTACGATTAATTATAATAATTGCCACTTTTGTTGTCTCCTAGTACGAGGAAGTTGTGCCTGAGTAACTCACCTCATTGCAATCATCTACTCCTCTGAACCAGAAATTAAAAATGTATGGTATTTCCAGAGTATAGTTAAAGCAACATAAATAATGTTTGAGAACAGATCATTTTTTAAAATGTAGTTCCTCAAAAAGGCTTTTGTTACCCTTATCTTTACTATTTAGCAAGTCACTCCGAACTTAGTGGCATAAGACAATAGCCATTTAATTAGGCTTAGAAAATTGGTAGGTCAGATATCTGGAAAGGTACAACAGGATTGACCCTTTTTGCTTCACAATGTCTGGGGACTCAGCTGGAAAGACTGAAATGATAGGAGGCCATAACAGCTGTCTGGAGGTGTCACTTCAAGACGTCTTCTTCATTCATATGTTTTGCTCAATTGGGACAGTTGACCAGAGCTCTGAAACGCGGACTCTCTGTATGGTTTGGGCTCTTCAGAACATGGTGGCTGGGTTCTGACGAGAGTTTCCTGAAACAGAATCTCCATGGAGGAGTGTTTCAAGAGAACCAGCTGGAAGCTGCATGATGTTTTCTGACCTAGCCTCAGAAGTCACACAGATGTCCCTTTAGCTGTACTCCCGCCAGTCAACGTAGTCACAAACCTGTCCAGGTTCAAAGGGAGGGGACATAAATTCCATCTTTGTTTGCAAGAAGAGTTAAAGAATTTTGAGGCCCTATTTTAAAAAAACACGTATTTTCTCCATAAACTATCCTCCCTTTGATCATTCTTTCTTTCTACGCTTCCCTTTCCCTTATCATTCAGCACTACCTAGTACACATTATACATTGCTTTGTGGTTATTCCCGAGTCAATTAAACTTTATGTTATCGAGAATATTGTAAACTCAAGAACACAGAAATCAAATCTCCCTTTCATTTGTGTCTTCAAATGATTTCTAGCGTTGGATTCTTCTTTCACGTTTCTGATTCACTCAGTAAGCTTAAATATTTAGCAGTGCTTTAAAACAAAAGTGCATAGGCATTGGTAACAATGGTTAACAACTTTACAAGTGAGTACCAGATTAGGAAATGCATAATAGATACCAAAGTACATTACAAGACAGCCTGACTAAACCAAGACTTCCCCTAAACAAGGTTAACAATGAGGAAAGAATTATCTTTTTATTTAACAAGCCAGGGGTCCCTAATTCATAAAGAAACTAAAATTTTCATCAGTTTTGGAATCAGAAAATGTCTATTTGTTCCTATCAGATGCCTAAAATGAATGCAGACTCAAAACACTGGAGAGTTGGAATCTATCATTCATCATGAGAGGGAATATTTCCCCTGTATTTTATTTAAGACACTTATGGTTGATTTGAGTTATTAAAGCATCATTGAATTGCTTTTGTATTTTTGAAACACTTAAACTGTCATGCCAAATTTGGAGAAGCAAGATTTTATTAAAGCAGTTAATTCTTTTATCCTTTCCTTCAAAAATTATCTCTTGAAAATCTATTTCCTACAATTCCAGATGCTATGAATACAAAGATACATAGGACCCAATTCTTGCCCACACCAAGATTACCTCCTAGTTGCAAAGGTAAATAAGTAGGCCTATAATAAATCTTGAATGTGGTAAGTGTTCTGAGAGAGGAATATTCAAGGTTCTATTGGGACATGGCTTAGAAATTAAGGGCTAAACAAGTCAATTGTGATAGATGATTTGATGTGTTGTCCAGCTTTCCCACCAGGACTGAAAGAATTATTCCCTCAGCTAGAGGGAGTACTGTTGTCAGACAGCATTCAGCTGTCAAGCTTTCTCAGGAATTACCTCTGCTGAAAAGTCACCTTTCCTGAGGCCATGGCCCCTTCCCGGGGCAGCCCACATTCAATGACTAGCTCAATTCTGAAGAGCTCTACCAGCTTTAGAACTCCCTTTGGAGTCAGCTGAGATCCTTTTTGGAGACTTCTGTCTCTAGTCAGTTGTACTTCTGTCCCTTTCCTTCCAGAAGTGTGATCCTAACTTTAGATTACTCAAGGTAGCATTGAAAATTCTTCATTATCTGAATCTGACCTTATATCTTCATTTCCCGTTCTTCCCATTTATTTAATACTCAACTAAACAAACTGAACTGCTGCAACTATTGTATTTTTTCCCACTTCTGTGTCTTTGCTCACACAGTTCCTTTGCCCTGACATGGCCACGTGGCCAAATTCTACCTGTATTTTAAGACGCAACTCAGAGAACCTCCATTCATCAAATTTTACTCATCTTTCCTTTCACCACCACCAAGCTAAAGGGAATTGCTCTCTCCTCTGAACATGTATTGCATTTTATGTGCTCTTCTCTTGTAATTTTATATTTACCAGTTCATACTGTAATTATTTAAAAGTATGACATTTCCTTTTCTAGATCCTAAACGGTACACAGTGAATATCACAAAGACGTGGAAAAGAAAAGGAAGGTCAGAGGGAAAGAAGCTGGAATGAGGGAAGGATGGGGAGATTGAGGAAGAAGAAAGAGAAAGGATAATGGAGATGGAGAAAGAAGGATCAGAGATGAACAGCAGAAAAGGAGGGCAGCGCTTTGTCTTTCAAAAGAGTGTATTGAAAAAAATGCAGGATTATCTAATTTTTAAAAAATAAGAATATCAGTAACTCTTTATGGCACTTCCAGTGGAATTAAATAATAAACACTATCATCACTTTGTACTTTGGTCAAGACAGTAAGGAAATGGCAAACTTCAGAAGTGAAGTCTGAAATACGTTCCTTTTAATTAATATACTTTTGTCCTTGAAGCTGAGATTGTACACATATAAACCATTTTACTTCCTCTTGAGCTATTTCAAGCACTATTATAGAGCTCTGAGTTGCTCATTAAGGAATTTAGAAAGAAGAGCAAAGGATTTGAAGAAAGGTTATTTTATGGATGCTCTAGAGAATTAGAACCATAGCCAGCTGAAGACGCTCAGCAGATCCAGACAAAATGTGTCTTCCCTATGAATGTTCCGTACCCTGGTCACCCAGCACTTCAATCTTTGTCATGTTTGAATTCTTCCAGGAGCAACACTCAGAAAGGCAAATGAAAAGTTTAACTTCCGATATTGCCACAGTTTTTAATTTAGAGAGAATTTTTTAGGAATCAGCACCATGTCAGTTTGGATGCCCATGAGTCTTTGAATTCTCTAGTCCTAGCCCATCAGGTTATCAGGTCACTGCTTCACCAAAAAAGGTCAACTCAGAAGGACTTATAGTTTCACAGCCTCTTCTCAAAAGTACTCTCTGACTATAATCAATAAGGCTCTTTTGAATAGAAAAAATACTTTCTAAGCAAGCAATGGTGCTTCTTCCACTTCTCTTCAGCATCCTGTGCCCCATCCAGCGGGAACAGGAGCGCTGTTTGGCTTGAACATCCGTGCTCTTCAGTCAGTAGTAGTTGCATTGCCCCTCAGACTAAAGGCAAAGGAGAGATCTGACAGTTACCGCACACAAGTATAGAATCCCTGGCCTGAGGCTGCCCTCATTGTGCCTCCATCAGACTTTTTAGACTCAGAGACAGAAACCCTTGACGGCACCAATATTGAACTCTGGCCAGGGACAACTCTGCTGTAAGTATCTCAGGCAGAACCATTGACAATTCCTTTATACTGTTTACAAAGTTAGAAAAGAATGCATCCAGCAAGCAGTCACCAAGATCACGATGATACCATGGATCATTCCTTTCATCTGAACAGTTCTTTTGCCTACTCTTAATTTAATTTGGTTTCAGCCTCATTCCTTTCGGAGTTGAAGTCTGATCATCCCCAATAATTGATGATGCTGAAAGAAGTCATCTCATCCAAATCCCGAGCAGCTGTGGTTTTTCCATTTGCTGACTCTCTCATGTCTGCCATTATCCAGGCTATTGGTCAAACATTCCAAAACGGTTGGACAATTTCCATCAAGTAGCCTCAGCAAATTTGTATTTGGAGACAGCCTGCTTAGCCACTATCCCTTCACCATCCCTACCTGTACCCAAGGGCAGTGCACAAAGCACTGCACAGTCCATGGTTGTGGAGCAGTTGATGCTTCCTACACCAGCTCTGCAGCCAGGTTACCAAAGGTCGTATCTTTATGGTGTCCAGTAAAGCTCATGTCATGTTTCCTAGCCTGGAGACTGGAATGGAATGGAAATAACGTAGGATTTGTAGCCAGAAAATTTGAGTTTGACATGATCATTTGCTCCCTATATCATCCTTTAAAAAACTGCAACATCTCTGCCTCTATTTCCTAATCTGCAAAATGGGTGGACAGAATGTTAAAGTCATTAATCGCTCATCTCTGTTGGGAAAGGTAAATAAGATAATGGACATGGTTTTTCAAATAATTTTTAAAAATCTGTATAAGCTTTTGTACTAAGTAACTAAATTAATATTGCAAACTTACAAGCTATGTTTTTGAACCAGCATAACCTAACCTCAGTAAATTACCAAAGCCAATTATGAAGGAAAAAGTTATACTCTTTTCTATTTCAGGATATCATTATTTTTTTCTTTTTCCTGTGGGAGACTTGCCAAGCCCAAACAGATGGTGTTGGTTAAAAAAGAAAAGGTAATTTAATAAAGGCAACCTCATGTCGTTTATAACCCATTTTAAAAGCACAAAGCATAAACCATTTTACTCTCACCCAGTGGCATCAGGTCACTGCTTCACCAAAAAAGGTCAACTCAGAAGGACTTATAGTTTCACAGCCTCTTCTCAAAAGTACTCTCTGACTATAGTCAATAAGGCTCACTTGAATAGAAAAAAGTTAAGCAAAGAAAGATTTCCAATTCTATTCTAAGGCTTAAAATGAAGTGGTTAACTTGACATCAAGGATTAAATATATGTCAGATAGAAAGTCAAAACGTTAAAGAAATCCTGTGATACAAAACTGCAAATTTCATGTCCTCTCAATATTTTCTAAGCAAGCAATGGTGCTTCTTCCACTTCTCTTCAGCATCCTGTGCCCCATCCAGCGGGAACAGGAGCGCTGTTTGGCTTGAACATCTGTGCTCTTCAGTCAGTAGTTGCATTGCCCCTCAGACTAATGTTTTGTTTCCAGTGGAAATGATGACTTCTAGAATCTAGCTAGGAAAATAACACCCCACAATAGCAGAGAGAGCTGGGTAAACTGAGTAGACAGGCATGTAAGGAGGAGATCACTGAAGCTAAGTGACTTAAGAGGCACCAAACTGTCGGAAAACAAGTCTCCTAACTTTTCTTCTGCAGAATGTAACAAACACATGGCAAGGTGCCCTTGATAGAGCAGACCGCAAATGCGAAAACCCTTCGAACACAATCTTGTTGTCGTTTCGCTTTTAATATTGAGGCTATTTCTTCTTCATATCTTTTGAAAAAGAGACATTTTAGAGATGATCTGATTGATTTCAACATGTGGGAATTTGAATAGCAACCTTTTCTAAGACTCATTTTTCAGCAAAAAGTGACTAAAACTGATGTGCATAAAGGCATTTGACTCACGGCAGGCACGAGACTAGGTTCTGACATTCTCTCTCTTGTATTTGTGTGTATGAGTTTGTGTCTGTGTTTATACATGCACGTACATATATCACATATATATGAATTGCATGTGTAATTCACATATATATTACATGTGCGTGTGTGATATATGTACAATTTTACATCCTAGAAATAGTCCTTGAAAGCAGTAACATTTCACCATTATGGACTCAATGACATTGCATAACCAGGATATGTAATAGCCATAGCCAATGTTCTCATGAATAGAGATGATCTTAGGGTAGATCAGACAAAAGAAAAACTATACTGTAAAATATATATCAATCCCAGAACCTCACTTAATGACTTGTAATTTGTATGCTGCTTTGATGTCCTAGGGCCTCAATCTTTAAAAAAAAAAAAAAAAGTAAATCTGATTAAACCTTTTATAATTTGTTAAAGTACAGGATGAGTAATGTTAGCATGAGCTGAGAAAAACAAAACACTAGAAAGATATGTGGAGCTGTCAGTAATTCATCAGGGCCAGGCTATTTTAGCACCTAATAATTTCTTCTGTGCTCCTTCTTTGGAAGAGAACAAATCAGAACGCCAATGCAGTAAATTCTCACAGGGGAAACCATAATTCTATCGATGTGCTTCACGATGGCTTTTTGTTTTCAATTCTGCAAAAGCAGATCGATAAAACTAATGCAGGTTCTCTCCTAAGATTTTCCTTCTACATCCATAGTTAAGAGACTTGATAACACTGCTTTAACTGATTCGGCACTGGCAGGCATAACGGAGGAAGGTTTTGCAGAGAAGTGGAATATAAAAGGTAGAGAAAGAAAAACAAACAAACAAAATACAGTGCTAGAATGGGGCAGTTTCATTTATCAGTTAAACATGTGAACTGTTAAACTACCTAGGTTTGAATCCTAGTTTTACTTACTAGCTGTGTGACTTCAGCAAGAGATTTGACCATTCCGTACCTCATTTAATTCAAATAGTAAATGAGGATAATAAGCAGTAAGAGAGTTAAATCAGATTATTCATGTAAAATATTCTTAGAAGTTCTAGTAAATTCTAAGTGTTCAACAATGTTAACTTATCATTGCTACTATGGCATGACTTTACTACTCTTGCTCTCTGAACATGGGTGCCCCTCCTAGATCATTCAAAAACTGTCAGAAGAGATGATGACGTTCAAGGAAACAAGAATCGATGCATCCAGAATGTAGACTTGGACAGAGTTTGGGATGGAGGTGAGGAAGGAGTCTGTAAAGGAACAGAAGGAGTTTGAAAAGACTTTTAACAGCTCCTGCCCATCATTCTTTTTATTTGCTACACTCCTAAGAGCTGATAGAAAAAGAAACTATAACACACATGCTAACCAGGCTGAAGAGGCTTAAGGGGAGTGTTGAAGCAGCCTTGGTTTTCAGAGCTAACATTGTCTTCTAATGCTCATTTAAGTTAGACTTCAAATCTTCAAAACAATTCTTATCTCTACTCTCAGACAGTAATGTACTCAGTCCTTTGTATCTACTTTATTGAAATTGTAGGCTCATTCCTTTACGTCCTTTCCATGCACTCTCTGGAATGGCCCAAACCCTCGTCTCTAACAATATAGCAAGTAGGACCCTCCTGGGTACCAGCTCTGAGGCCATGACTTACTAGCTGTGGGCCCTTGAGCAAAAAATTTAACCTCCTGTTTGTACCTGAAACTTCACATCTTGCCTATGTCCTCATCTATAAAACAGATGCATTGTGGGAGAATTCAAAAAGATAATGCATGTGAAGTTTAGCACGTGAAAAGTGAAGAATGAATGATAGGTGTTAATTGTATGATTGCTATGTTGTTTTTAACTTTATTTTGTATCATTATTGTTCATATGTCAAGCTCGTGCTGGACAGTTGCTTTTTCTATGAAGTCTATGTGGAAAAATCTTAAGCGTCAATGAATATTCATTATTCTGAATTCCTAAAATCCTCACTTTCTGCGCTACACAATCAAGCTCTTGAAAATTTCAAGAGAGTAACTTGTCATTTCATAGATATATTTGTGCAGGTTGCATTTGTCAGCTGGGTGTTTTCATTCTTCTTATGTATTCTTATAAATACAAAATATGCTTATATTGAAATAGTCTCCTTGTAACACGTAAAATAGCGGACTATACAGCTTCTTATTAATGTATGAAATTTTTTATTAGGTGTATTGATAGAAGGAAGATGTTGGATGGAACTAGCCTTATTTGCAGCCCCAAGATTATAATTAGGTGGAAATACAAATGGTTTCATCAACATGGTTATACATAAAAATGCCAACAGTGCACAGTGTATGATTTCTAGATATATTACAAAGATCTCTTCACCTTCACACAATATAAACGTGATGCAAAGGCCACTATGCTATAAAAACTACATTTGCATTGTTATATTATTTTCCCTGGAATTTATGATTTTGAGAGACATGTAAAAGAGAAATATAATTCCCTTAACTTTTGTTAATTTGAAAAATATTTCTCCATAACTTCAAATATTTTCCCCAGCAGTTCATATCCTAAGGCTTATATTTAATACATTCAGCCAAAGCTCCCACTTAAGACTCGACAATAGTTCCCAGATGAGTGGTTCATTGTGTGATTTTGAAGTCAATGGTATTTGAAGAGGAAATGGACAGTGGAAAAAAATAACAAACAGCACTTTTTAAAAAATTAATAGGCTTTATTTTTTAGAAAAATTTTAAGATTGTAGAGAAACTGAGCAGTAAGTACATAGAATTCCCATATACCCCCTCCCCCTACACACATACACAGTTTCCCCTCTTATTGACATCTTGCATTAATGTAACACATTTATTCCAGTTGATGTTCCAGTTATTTAATTATTATTGAATAAGGTCCATAGTTTACATTAGGGTTCACTCTGTATACTCTGAGTTTGACAGATAGATGACATGTGTCCACCATTTTAGTATCAAACAGAGTAGTTTCACTGCCCTAAAAACCTCCTGTGCTCCACCTTTTCATTTCTCCCTCCCTCTCCGTAAACTCCTGGCAATCATTGATCTTTTTTTACTGTCTCCACAGTTCTGCTTTTTCCAGAATATTATATAGTTAGAATCATATAGTACATAGCCTTTAAAAGAGAAAACAAAGTAAAAACTTCTTTCACTTACCAATATGCATTTAAAGTCCCTTCATATCTTTCTGTGGCTTGATAGGTCATTTCTTTTTTATTTCTCAAAAATGTTTCATTATATGAAATGTGTCAGTTTGTCCATTCACCTATTGAATGCTTCCAAATGTTGGCAATTATGAATAAACCTGCTATAAACATTTGTGTGCAGGTTTTTGTGTGGACATCAGTTGTCAACTCCTTTGGGTTAATACGCAAGAGCTGTGCTATTTTGAATTCTCGTTAATAATGAATGAGAGTTCCTGTTGCTCCGCATCCTCGTCAGCATTTGTATTGTCAGTTTTTTGGATTTTGGTCATTCTAATAAGTCTCATTATTGTTTTAATTTCCAATTCCCTGATGAGAAATTATAATGAGCATTTTTTCATATGCTCACTTGTCATCTGTGTATCTTCGTTGATGAGGTAACTGTTCAGATCTTTTGCTATTTTTTAATTGGGTTGTTTATTTACTTTTATTGTTTTAATTCTTCTATGTATGCTTTAGATGCCAGTCCTTCATATGTGTTTTTTGCCCACTTTTTTATAACAGACTTTATTTTTTAGAGCAGTTTTAGATTTACAAAAATTTTAAAAGATAGTACAGAGAGTTCCTACATACTTTAAACTTAGTTTTCCTGTTTTTAACATCTTACCTCAGTAACAAACGTAGCTTTTAATAATTAATCAAGAGAAAATATGAAAATTGAAATAAGATCCAAACATTATCACTTTCCTGAGGACGGTAAGGAACCAAGAGTATCTGCACCTGCATTCAGGGGCCCTGGATGCTGCTGTTTGGAGGCACTCAGACGTTCTGCTCTTCTAACCAATAACAATAATAATAATTGTAGTTCTTAACAGTTTTCAAGTGATTTAAATATGTGTTTCTTAGGAGGAATTATGATTGGGTAAAAGAGTGAACAAAGTAAGTGGATCAAGCCCTTTCAATTCTGTGATTCCTTTTCTTTTCAGCCTCCATGTTTTAGGTAGAATAGAATAAACTTATGATGTATTACCTTTATTAAATGAGCAAGAAATGTCCCAAGAACTACAATCAGGGCTTCACATTTTCTTTCCAGGGCTCATTCATCTATACAGGATGGATTCACTCACAAAAGGATTCACTCTTCTCAAATTGATTGAAAAGACTAAATAACAACAATAAGGTCTAAAATTCCATATTATTTATAATCTTTCGGTGTTCATTCCTTGTTTGTAGCCTACAGGTTTTTCTTTGAAAGTCCTAAACAAGGTCAGAATTACCCAAAAGATCATCACCCTTTTCTGTAAATGTCTAAAGTTTTCCTTTATGATTACAATTGCTTCTTATACAAAAGAAAATGCAACGTTTTATCACAAGTTAAAATCTCCACCTGAGTACCACATCTACGTCAAAAACTAATACACAAGCAAGGTAACTTTTGTTGTCAGAAACATAGATATTAAAATTGTAACGTCAAATCTCAGGTCAGTACTACAATTAACAAAAGTTTTGCCCACCTTATATGTTTTCTTCTGACTAACATCAGCCTTCAAACCCTGAGGCAGTTTCTTTTTCTACGTTTTAAAAAATTTTTCAATAGATGGTATCAAACTATCTCATTACTGAGCAAAATCTTCTTGAGACCTTGAATTTTCACATTGGTTTCACATTTGTCACAAAAGGTGTTTTTCAGTAAGTAATGTATTTTGGCTTAAATTTCTTATATATGATAGATAACTCAGCAAGATGGGAATGCATTTTAAATCATCCTCGGAGGTGTACAACAACTGTGTCCATTACAACATGCAAGGCATTTATCCAGAATGTTTTATCTCATGTCTCAGGTTAGGAACTTAACATTGTCTCTTAAATTTGTATTTGTAGCTCAACTTGGGAACTTTCTATCTAACGTTTATTTCCTTGGCATTTAGTTCTTGATTTTTCCATGAGGAATAGGTATATGCTCTCCCAAAAACAATTCTAAATCTTTTTGATATTGTGTATAATACTTTTCTAATTTTTATATCTGTGTGTGTGTGTGTGTGTGTGACTTGTAAGGGATGTAGACATTTTAAACATATTCAAGTATTAAATAACCAAGCAACAAATATGGTTTCTGTTCTAATATCTCATAAAATTCCAAATCTTAAAATCTGCCTAATATGTTTATAAAGCCCATTTCTTTTCAAATATAATGAACTGGATGGCGTTTTAAGGTTTCATTAAGTCATGATATACATACAGAAAGCACACACATGTAAGAGTACATTTTAATGGATTTTCACAGACTGAAAACATCTATGTAAGCATCATACCAGAAGCACTCCTCGTGGTCCTTTCTAGGCCCTGTAAAACCCATGACACCTGTGGCTATGACAGGTTGTGTTCTATAGTGCAAATAGTAAACCCAAAACATGATAATGGTGAGAGAACCTATCAAAAGACCCAGAAAATTGTCGGCATGCTCTCCTATAGCACGAGACCTCACCTGATTACATCTGCAACATTCTGCCCCTTTGGACACAGAATATTATGAGAGAGGGACAATAATGCTTGGGAGTTGAAAACTGGGGTTTGTTTGAGTCTAAGCTCTGCAATTCAATATTCTTTGAAACAAATCAGTTAAAACAATTGCTGAACCTCAGTACGATAATGCATTACTTCAGATTTTTATGAGGTTCAGATGCAAAAGCACAATGAAAGTGCCATATATATTTTAAAGGGCCCTGTAAACACACCATTATTTTTGTTTACAAAATATGGGATTTCCCCCAGTTCTACCAGTGCTGTAGCTTTAGATGGTCAACCAGGGCTTAAAACATCTCTAAGTGTTACAGAGCACATTTTGCCCATACTTGCATAATCTTGGTCTGAAGTGAAATTGCCATAATATTGACATCATCAGTAACAGGTTTCTTAACTAGGTATCTACCATAATATTCCAAAATTGTTTTAGAAACAAAAGTTCTGCTGCTTTTTTTTAAAAAGAAAAATCACTTCATTTCCTACATATGATGTGTTTTTGGTAATAAATCACACATTTTTTAAATAAACAAGACATCTGGAGATTAAAATATTACTTAAGTTTGCTGCAGTCATTGCTCCCTTGCTACCTAAAGTTGTCTTTATTAATGAATTTAAATAAGGACACATTTATTTCTGAAGCTCTTTTATTCTAGACTTATTTTAGCATCAATGATCATTGCAAGTAAAAAAATAAATTCACTTTGTCACCTATTGGATTTTATTCTATTGAATTCAGTACATAGGCTCTCATGAATGAAAAATGTGCTGCAATTATTATCCATACTATTTGCTAAATATAAAGAATAAAAAAATTCTGCTCTGTGGAAAAAGAGATAAAATAATGATGCCATTTTCTATGTTTAAGATGAAAATACAGATATCCTATTAAAGGACAAACATAACAGAAAGGATCAAAATTAAAAATAATACTGGCTGGTTTAATTTGAGATTCTAAAAATGCAAGCACATATCATCAATCATCAAGTGCTTACTACACGTTCAGAGAAGCTCTGATCATTATGCAGAAACTAGATAAAGAAGACATTGTTCCCGGTGATTTAAATTAATTATTCCACTATAAACTCAGCATTGAAGGTCCTGGGTCTGAGTCCTGGATTTCTGTTTGCCCCTAGATCCACAGCCCCTTTTACATCTCTGCTTGTCTTTTGTACTCCAGATTTATGAATTCCTGCCTTCATGACTGGTTTGGATTTAAGCTCTTCTGGGCTAAAACCTTGTTAGTGTTTACAGACCTACACATTTGCCTGGCCCTCGCCAGCTTCCAATTCTTAAGGTCTCAGTCATGTCCTCCAGACTTTTTAGGTGAATATTGTCCCCATCCTTTCTCTTTCTGACTTCAGAGCCCTGACATCACCTAGAAATTCCCATTCTTAGGACCCAGCCATCAAATCTGATTCTCTTGAATGTTAGCACTCTCTTCAATCAAATTATTTCCCTTTGACAACATGATTTGGAGACCCAGATTTCCCGCAAAATTCGGTATGATGTATGCAAAGTGTGAAGGGAACTGGACTATCTCTATAGTCTTAGGGATTCCATAGCTTAGCCCATATTCCAGAAAGAAGTAAAGAATATGGCATTGAAGGCAAAAGATAATGCGAACAGTTCTGAAACAAATATTTCTAAGTCATACCATGGTCTTCATGATTTGGTGCCAGGTGGAAAACCTTTGAAGAGCAACATTATTCAAAGTGGAAGCACCATCAAGCCTTCAGTACTGTGTAAATTCTGGCAATTCTAAAGGATTTTGATTATGTGGACAAAATTGTTTAAAAAGGATAGGAAAAATTAAGGGTTTTTCTCGTGTTGATCATACATGGCCATCGGGAAAGTTTGGGAGTCAAAAGAGCTATACATAAAATAATAGCAAGTAAGGCAAGGTAATATACAATTTAGTGCTTAATTTACTAAGATTTTAAATACAATAGAGGTGGTAGAATTCAGCCAAGAAGATACTGATACTTGATCCTGAAAAATAATTAGAGAATGGAGATAACACTCATGCAACAATGGATTCATCCCAACAGATGCAGTGTGGCAGGAGTCAGTGTCCAGTTCTTAAGGCACAGAACATCAGTGTAAATGTTTCATCACTGTGCCGAGGAGTCGTAGGAAATTTGATTACCCCAGGAAAAGCAAGGCCAAATTAAGGATTGCCCTGAAGGCCAGGAAAAGAAGATGAAAAGAAACGTAGTCAAAGTATGAAAACATTGACAGATTTGGACCAAGGGAAGGTGTATGTCTTTACATATTAGAGCTGCTTCATTTGCTCCTTTGTTCTCTGTTAGGCTAATATTGATAAGCATAGTCTAGGTCAGTTAAGTTCATATTAAATTGTAATTGACTGTAACTTAGAGTTCTTTGGGAGTAGCGTAGGAAGTTTGGAGGGGATGGTCAAGCAGATGGAGAATTAGTTCTCCACCCCTGACTCACTGCTTTGATCTGGTTTACACACTGTGATTGTGTCACATTTCTTTCAAACAGAGCTTCAGCAGCTTAGAATACTGCAAACCACAGCTAGGTGGTAAAATCATAAAATCTAGTTATGGAGAGGGACTTTTAAGACTAAAAGACATTTCAAGTTGATGGCTACGCGCCTGTAATAAATTTGGAAGTTGATAAATCTTTTCAAGTTGTTCTTTTAGAGAGAGATCTAAACCCTCCTCCCCAAACAATGATTTGCCTAAAAGCTCACGACACTTGGTAATAGGGGGGAACTAGGCTCTAGGTCTCTGTCTTTGGAGATTCTCCTTATTTTTTGATTCTGACCCTGCATTTCCACTTTTGATATCATGTTGCAGTATTATTGCTTGGGATAAAACATATGTTTCACTAAATCCATTGGCTAATGCCAGAATAATGAAGATAAAAAAAAACCACACCTAGAATCAAATAGTTAACCATATTATTTATAATCTCAAAACTAATATTTTTCAACAACAGATATATTTATGTTGCACTAAATTTTTATGGTTATTCTTCTTTGTTCAAAGTTGATTTATTGACCAACTCTATTACCTTTACCCAATCACGTTTTAGGAGACACGTCATCAACATTTGCATGTCTCGTTAGTAAAACTGTCTTAATCCATCCTAAAGATTAATTATTCCTCTCAATTTATTCTAAACTCACAGGCATCACTTTTTTAAAGCACGTCGTCTATTATAGGCTTTGGCTATTGTCAAACTAATTCCTTCACACCTATATCCCTACTTAGTGTGTTTCGTAACACTTTTTAATACTTTACAAAGAAAATTACTTAAATCATCCAGGTACCATAATTTATTGGACACAGTCTATGTGCAAGGCTCTGGCCAAATGCTGCAGGAGAAGCACCAAAGAAGAAACTGATAAATAAGTGGAAAGCAATAAGATATATTGGAGTATATGAGGAAGACATTTGGTTTAAAATTAATTCGGCCTGACCTTGTTTTTCCAAAATGGCCTGACATGGCCTGTTGAGCATGCATTGTATGTCTGTTTTAAATATTTACTATGTCCTAAAGACAAGAATGATGCCCTTAGAGATAGGGATGTAGCTTCCCCTATATCAGCATTTCTTTAAGGATAAACATCTCTCCCTAAACTGAGGATTAATTACTGACCTGCTGTGCTCACCTTGTGACCACTCACCTTGTGGCCACTGACCTGCTGTATTCACCAATCTTCTGTAGCAGCTAAGTGTCTCATGACAATTGTAAAGCGACATTCCTATCATATGTGATATAAGGTCTTTATTCTAAGACGGTATATAACCACTCTGGACACCCTACTTCTTTGGTGCCCTTCCTTCCTTAGGGAAGGAAGGCCCTAGGCCAGTTCTCAGATCTGGCTTATAATAAACTCACCCCAATTTTGATTTGTAGATTGATTATGGATTATTTGTATCGACAGTACCATTGTTGTGCCTTTGGAAAGAGTATCTCAGAATGTGAGATAAACATATTCCAGTTAGGAAAAGTCTTTGGAATACTTTCAATGCAACCTACAAATGAGGGCAAATCAAATCCAAAATTAAAATAGTGCAGGTTGTAAAAGGAGATGGAGTGTATAGGAGAGTTCATATACTACTGCACTCTCATCTGGCCTAACCCCACCAGCATCAAGCTCTTTTATTACCTATGTTTTGTCTATATTTTATTAGATACTGTCGTGTGTTACATGTTTCCCCTGCTGTAAGCCATCTGGACTGCTTGATGACACCACTTCGATGTTCTCTGACAATCTTGACTTTAGCCTGGAATATCATCCCCTGAGTTGTCCTTCTCAACCTAGCAAGCTTTCATTCCATTGTCATCATTGTGTTGTAAGTCCCAAGTTGCTGATGAGTATCCCCAGCAGATCTGGCATACTCACTAACCCTTATCTTAATCAAAGAGAAAAAGTTTACAATTCAGCTGGGCATCAAACTGGGTTGAAATTCTCTGCCACCAGGGACTGAAAGAGCAAAACATGACCTCTCACACATTTATTTTGAAATTCACTGGCATTTAGTGTCAATGATAGGTTAGAGCAGAAGAGTAGATACTGCCTCCAGAGAGCCATTGTCAAAATTTTCCTGTTTTAGCGGATCTAAGAAATGCCTTTTACACTCATTTATTATCATATTACCATGACTCTTTAATATTTATTCCATCTAGCATCAATTTATTAATCAAAGGGAGTGAGGCCATAAGGAAATGTAGTGTAGACAAAAGCCATTTCAAAGGTGATACAAGGCAGTTCCTACAGGAAGCTGTTGGCTGGCGGGGGGGATAGGAACTGCACATTCAGGGCAACTTCAACATACAGGTTTTTTTTGTTTTGTTTTGTTTTGTTTTTTGAGGAAGATTAGCCCTGAGCTAACTACTGCCAGTCCTCCTCTTTTCTGTTGAGGAAGCCTGGCCCTGAGCTAAGTGGTGCCATGTCCGCACCCGGGATCTGAACCAGTGAACCCTGGGCCGCCGAGAAGTGGAACGTGCGAACTTAACCGCTGCACCACCGGGCCGGCCCATAACATATAGGTAAGGCAGGACATCTCAGAAAAAGCCTGAGAGTCCCAGGCCAGAGTCCAGCCATGGACATCAGGACATCAAGAAAGAAAAGGGAAGAGAAAAGAAAGTTATCACCATGAAGTAGGAGTTTGACATTAGGAGGGCATACCCACTTCCCCCCCCCCCCCCCCCCCCCCCGCCCCAAAAATGTATCTTTCTTATCAATTCTGCCCTTGGGTGATGGAAGACAATTTTGGTTACTGTTGAATTGGAACACACGGCGAAAAAAAGAAGAAGGAAAGCACGAAAGAAAAAACAATGTCCTTGGTCTTTTCTAGTCTAGGTAATACTGATTACCTAGATGAATCTGCTATTAATCTGCTCATTGACTAATTAGAACCTCACCAACCTTTATGGTCATTCACTCTTGGAGTGTCAACTTCCTCCTATAAACTGATGTGACCCTGAGCTAAACTTCTAAGCCTGTCTTTGGTTCTGAACTTCTTTCTGAGTGCCCAAACACTGGCCTTTCAAAGGTATCACACTAAAAGTTGACCTCATTATCTTCTCCACAATATTGGCTTTTCTTAACATCCTAAGCTAATTCAGTAAATGGCACCTACAGTCCCGAGACTCTAATTGGCAGATAACTGTATCTGATTAGCCTTTAATGACAGTTTTTTAAAAAGTTTTGAGACATTACTTTCCATTTATAATTCACAGCAAGAGGTACTAATTTTCTATTTATGGGCCTAATATAAGATTTTTAAAATAAGTTCATGCAATTAAAAAATCGGGTTGACTTAAAAGAAGACGTCAAAGCCAACAGTCTGCACGATGCATTTAAGTTAGAGTTAGAAAATTCATACACAAATGACTGATTTAAAAACTCTGTCACAAGCCTTAAAATGTTCTCTATATGATGGTCCCTGCTGTCTTTTCATCTTCAGTACTTACCGTCCCTACTTCTGCTTGAATCTTATACACCAGTCATTGTTAGAATTCCCTGGACACAGATGTACTGCATGCCCACCACATTGCCTTTTCCAATGTCAGTTACTCTGCTTGGAATTAACCCCTCCAATCATGGGTGGATGGGTCATCTCTATCGCCGTTTATCAGCCTGACAATATCTTCTCAGGTTCTAAAATTCATTAAAATACATCTCACTACAATGATGCATTTTATTTCCAAATTCATCCTCCTAAGTTTTCAACCTTCAAAGGCATGTTTCAGTCTTTTCTGTACCTCTAGGCACTTGCCAAGAAGCCTGAATCAGACTGGGCACCTAAAAAATGTTTTTTGAGTGAATGACTATTTCTTTGATATTAGAAATTAATGTTTAATATATTAGAGCCATAAATAACCTGTCTTTCAGCTCTGGACTGTAATTCTATCAAAGATTTCTGTTGGCCATGCTTGCTTCTCAAACTCTAAACAGAAGTGTATACAATCCTGAGTACTGACAATCTCCAGATGTTGCTTCCAGAAGCCAACAGCTCATCTTTATGGCCTATCCTCAACTCTAACTGCTTTCCATTACATATTCTCTCCTTTCAAAGAATCTTTTAAATTTAAAAGTCAAGCATATCAAGCCTTCTGTCCTGCATCACAGGATGTAGGGGACGTTTATTCCAAGCCTGCGGCTTAATAGGTAGATGAGCAAATGTCCCTTCTCCCTCAATGTACTGTGTCAATGATTTCTAAGGATAATTTAGTCTAACACTCCACAAGAGATTGGAGTATTTGCCAAAAGTTCTTTTTCCTAGAAGAGAATTGTTGGTTTTACAGCACAGCATTGCATCAATTACTTGTAATTAGTCTTTGGCATTAAAAAAAGACCATTCTAGCCTGAATATGACTTTGAGTAGCCTGCTGGTATCTGTAATCTTTCCTCAAAAATCTTTCATACTATATACATGTCAAAAAGAGAAGAAAGACCCTTAATAGATTGATCAGACTATACCTGGGATTTGTTTGCTTATTTGCTTCTTTTTGCTGTTTCAGAAGAAGCAATTCAGCCCATTGTATGCAACCCATTCTGGGAATGGGGATGGGGGAGGATGACTTCCCCAGGACAGAGTCAGAATGATAATGTCCTACCCCTATTTATTCCTTTACAAGTTCTGGACACAAATCATTGGGTTTCAAAAGACAGAGCCCTCCCAGGTTTCAAGAAAAAAGGAACACAGTTTTTCTAATCATTTAAGTACCATTTAGTCTGATTCGTAATCTATGGAGATTGCCACAGAAGGCAAAGATTCCCCTTAACAGAGGGACTGGAATTTCTGAAAGTAGTGGAGTGGAATAGTAAGGGCTCAAGTTGGGAGTTGATTGAGAAGGGGTTTGCTATTAATAAGTGCTAGATAAGTGATCCAAAGGGATCCTGCAATTCTTGCCATTTCAACGCCCAGAAATAGTGGATCAGAGTTTGGGATAGCTGACTAGCATGTCTTCATAGCCCCTATGTCAAGAGACATCACTAAGGGAACATTGCGCAGTTTGAACCCAAAGTCTCACTCCATCTACCAGTATGCTACTGTGGTGGGTAGAATAACCCTCACCCCAACCCCCCAAAATATGTTCAATATTAATCCCCAGAAGCTGCGAATAAGTTATGTTACATGGAAAAGGGGAATTAAGGTTGCAGACACCATTAAGATCACCTATCAGCTGACCTAAAATAGGGAGATTATCCTGAATTACTCAGGTGGGCCCAAAGTAATCACAAGAGTTCTTAAAAGTGGATGAGACAATGAGAAAAAAGAGCCAGAGAGCTAGATGGCAGCGTTAGAAGGACCCAAGTCAATATTACTAGTTCTTGAAGATAGAGAAAGGGAGCCATGCGCCAAGGAGAGCAGGCAGCTTCTAGAAGCTGAAAAAGGAAAGGAAACAAATTCTCCTCTAGAGCCTCCAGAAAGAAATGCAGCCCACCTGCACCTTGATCTCAGCCCAGTGAGATCTGCGCTTGTCTCCTAATCTGCAGAAGAGTAAAATAAGAAATCTGTCTTGTTTAAGCCACTAAACTTTTAGTAAATTATTAGAGCAGCGATAGAAAACTACATTACAGAGCCAGGAATTTTCCTTCGCCACCATGACTACTTCAAGGGGAATCTTTTTCCCAGCTGCACACAGGATCACTCTAAGACCAAAGAAAGCCCTGGTCACTTAGCAGAATGTTATACTGAAGATCCCGTACTTGTACTTGGGGCTAAAACTGAGCTCACTCACTACGCAATCACAGGATAGTGATAGGAAAGGACGCCTCTGACTTTGTGATGGAAATTTGCTCTCTTGTCTCTGCGTTAACCATCACACAAATCACCTATATTTGCACCTATTCTGTCCTTCTCTGCATCATAACTGGGGATTTACGCCTCTCCACCGATCCTCTCCACAGATGACGATTTGAAACCCATCACCTTCTATCTTCATAGGCACTTGACTGCATTGATTACTTTTCCTTTCTATTGTGTATTTAATCCCTCTCTCTGGAATGAAAATTTCCTGCTGTGGTTTTTAAACATTATCAAGTCTCTTTCATCAGCAAACAATCGTCCAAAAAATCCTTCCTTCTGTTCCCTATCCTATCTCTAAGTAGAACCTTGGGAGAAAATGCTCTCTATAGTAGAAGTACTGCTATTTCGTGAGTACATTTGTCGTCTCCCTTTTTTTCTCCATTTAAGTCAAACCTAGAATCATACCTCTCTCTAAAGTGACCAGTGACCTCTATACCACTAAAACCAATGCACATTCTTAGAGCAATTGACATTGTTGACCTCTCCCAATGTCTTCAAACACTCCTTTATCCAACCGTTTGCAAAGAACCATTCTCTATCTAGGAATGTTGTTTTTCTCTCCATTTCACGTGATTATTACTATAGCTATCTCAGATTGGCACTTACAGAGGGAAACGTTGCCTGATTAAGTTAATCTTTCTATTATATACTTACCACAATTGTGTTTTTAAATGAGGGTCTGTGATTATTTGATTAATGTCTATCTTTCTTATGGGAATGTGGGCTCCTTAGGGTCAAGGTCCATGTCTGTTTTTGCTTACCATTATAGCCATAATTCCAAAAACATTCCTAAGAGCAATCCTAATAAAATTGATAGGCACTAAAAAAATATTTGTTCAGGGGCCAGCCAGGTGGCATAGTGGTTAAGTTTGTGAACTCTGCTTTGGCAGCCCAGGGTTTGCAGGTCCAGATCCCAGGCACAGACCTATGTAATGCTCATCAAGCCATGCTGTGGTGGCATCCCACATACAAAATAGAGGAAGATCGACAACAGATGTTAACTCAGGGCCAATCTTCCTCACCAAAAACAAAACCAATTTTTTCAATGAATGATAAATTTCAAAAGGGAAAAATGCATACGTAGAAAAAAGAGTGAGAAATCAATTTGATGGCTCATCTTATTTTAATCTTTTAAATGATCCAATGAAAATAGAAGTTCCATTATATAGATGAGAAAACTGAGGTTTGGAGAGAATAAATAAATCCTCTAAGGCCTCACAAGGAAAAGTGGCAAAATCAAGACATGGAGTTTAGATATGCTTAGCCCAAAGTCTATTTTTGATATTTTGTTCATCATGAATATTTGCATAAATTTTACATTTTTTAAAATATTGCATTAAACAATTATTTCTCTTGGTAAATGTGCTTTTAGTTACCCCCTTAAATTTTGTGCCCCACTTGCCCTAACTTACCCCATCCTCATTGGACCCTGTACTAATTATAAAGAGTTTAGTTAAAACGTTTATTTTGAAAGTAAGCTATATATGGAATTAAGTGATAGAAATCAGTCTTGCTGAGGGAAGATAGGAGAAAACAGTATTCTTAACCTGGATCAGAAGGATGAGAAGGGGCTTAAGAACAGACTCCATCCCTCAGTAAGGTAATGACTAGGATCTGAAAGAGCAGTGACAGGTGATTCTCCACGTGCCGAGGGCAGAAGAAGATAGAGAGAAGGATTTTCTATGCAGACACAAAAGTATGTTTGTTTGGCACAAGCATCACTTCTACCACATTCTGTTGTTCTGTTGTTGGTCAGTGCAAGTCACAAGGCCAGATTCAAGAGGAGGCAAATATACTCCACCTCTTGACGAGTGGAGTTGCAAAGTCACACGGCCAGGGGTGTGTTTCCAGATAGAAGAATAGCTCCTACCAATTTTTGCCAATAGTCTACTACAAGTAGCAATGCTAGTACCATCATAGCGTAACTAGCAGAGGGTAAATTAGCTATTCACTTGTAAATCTTTGGCAATTTGGTTGGCAAATAACAGTCCTTTGCTGTTTTATTTTGCTTATTGATGTTTACTAGTGAGCCTCATTCTGAAAACTGTGGAAATCACATTCCACAACATTCTAATTGTCTCTGGGGGAGAATGGATGGTTCTCAGATAAGAGACACTCTAGTTTTTGTTTGTTTGTCTTTGTTTTTCCTGACAGAAGGAAAATCCACCACCATCGCTCCCCCCCCCCCCCCCCCCCGCCCCGCCTATTTAACAGATTTTGCTCAATTTATCCTTGGAGACGTGATCACTCAGTTTGGGCATACTGCCTGTGTTAGGAAAGGCCACGGGCGGGACGGAAATGATGATACCAACCAGACAGAATCTGCTGAAGCCCTCTCTATTAAAAATGCATTCTACGACGAATGGTTAATGTCTCTAAGAGTCAGGAAAAACGTTAGAGCCACCTGGGGATGGACTAAACGGATGATCTTGTGGCCTCAGCCTGCTGGAGACAGTTTTCCTGTCCACATCCAAACCGAAGAAATGAATCAGGGAAACAAGTTGTCTCAATTTACTTTACTGCCTCAAACAAGGCTTCATTATTAATGGAAATTGTTATAGAAAAACTCGGGGTTTTTTTTTTCCCCATGTATTGTTTATATGCCTGTTTAAATTCAAATTTGAGCTAGCAGCTAGGGAAATAAGAATGTTTGAAGCATACGGCAAAAATCTCATATGCGGAAGCCTGATTTATCCAGAAGCGTAAATGCTGAATTATACACCTCCCACTTATTCTAAATTGAACTGCCCACGTCTTTGTGGGGCTGCCCACAAGGTGTCTAATGAGTTATATGCCTACACTTATTTAACAAGAAAAGAAACCAAATAGAGCGTAACTGAAACCTGGGTACATTTTGTTTTTGTTTTGTTTCAGAGAGCTGTCAGATATTTCAGTCCAATCTTAAAGTTGCTGCTTCCCTTTATTGCAAGTCTACTTCAGAATTTTAGTTACCTCTTGCTACAAAAGGTTTCAGTTTACAGGGTGGCAGGAAGAATGAAGATCGATGGTTCCTGGGTCTGGCTGGTCATACCAATTTGTACTGCAATCTAGGTGCTGCAATCTCTGAGATTTGAGTTTAAATGTGGGCCTTGCAGCTTTAGAAGAAAGATGTGGTCTGCATTCGGCTGTAGATCAACGCTGCCAGTTTATTCACAGATGAGGCATCCATCATGCTTGTGCACATGGGCATTTCATGGGGTAGAGAAAGGAAAGGAAAAGGAAAGGAGAGAGATGGAATGAGGAAAGGAAAAAAGGGAGAAAAGGAGGGAAGGAGGAAGAAAGAAAGGAAGGAGGGGTGGGGAGGGAGGTGATCTTGTTTGTTTTCTTAAAATAGCACAGACAGTAAATCTTTTAGGTAACATTTCCTGGTTCGTTCATAGAAAATAGCATCAGTCAAACATAAAAAAACAATATTATTGTTTAACAAATGCATGCTTAATAAAAATATAATAAAAACTAACCTCCAGTGCATACTGAATGATAAACGTGGGTCCAATATTTTTACTGGCATATACTTCTAGTTAATCCAAATTAATTCTCTTTTTAAAATCTTGCCTTTGAGGCATTGTCTCTCTGACTTGCCACATAAAGTGCCCTCCAATATTGCAATCTTGAACTACTTGCATTTGAAGGATTTCAAGTGATTCATATAAAATTTTTAGTTCCAAACAATCACACTAAATTTGTAATGAAGGCCAAGTTCCTTTCTTATTTTATGAATTTAAAAAATTGGCAACACAATGGGTTAAGAAGTTCTAATTTTATAATGCAATCACATTCTAACTTTTAATGATATAGCTTTTTGCTTAACCCTTGAGATAATTCATATAACTTTACACATGCAATTGATTTTAGTTGCTGTTTTCTTGTCCCGTGAAACCTGAGGAAAAGCAGTGAGAAATAACATCGGTTTTTTGTAGTGGAGCAAAAATATCTATAGCTCGTTTCACAAATAAAAAGCTTGACTTTTCGGTCTCCTGGGCATATTTGAAGTGGGGGAGCCTATTTAAGGGAGAACGGAGGCTGCAGACCAGAATTTTCCCTGCTTTTTGTTTCTCTGCTTGTTTCTTCAAGACAAATACTTTGCAAAGAAAAATATTTTCTTTTAGGTTGAGAATGGATTTAGATTCAGTCAGTGAAATTGAATGCTAAAGTAATAAGCTAATATGATCTTCTTGAAAGAAATAGATAGGTCATGTTTATTTCGTTGAAACAGTTGGAACAGATTTTATATACTATACACAGTCTAACCATCTTTCAGAAGGGAAAAAAATAGTTTTTTTATACATTAGGTTATAATTAATGTATTTATTTAATAAAGAGGAATGCTCTTTGTTTAAAATACATAATTAAGAAATTTACTCTTTTCTCTAAAGCAATCTAAGATAACCCTCTTTGGCTCTATCCTCCAGGTTGTAGTACCCTCTGATGGTAAAGAAGAGAGGTTATAGGGGAACTTAAAATGTTAACTGAATGGTAAAATAACTTTAATTCAGATGAGAAATGTCTTCTCTCTTCACTCAGTTCTGAAGGAGAGAAATCTTTAGTTTTACTCAGATATATACTTAAAAAAACATACTTTCAGATACTATCACAGTTATCTTTCCCATTCCAGAGATGAGGATAGTAAGGCCCAGAAAGAAAGAGCATTTGTCTTTGGTAAAGAGTTGTATGCAGTGATCAATAAGCAGTGATTTGTGCTTAAATAAACACCACAGCCATTAGCTTAGAAATATTTGCAGAAGTCCATATACTGCTCATTCAGTCACTATTCTGTATTTTCTGTTTCCAAAGAATCAACTTAATCACACAATGTGATGATGCTAAAGGGCTAGTTTAATATCTTTAGAGCCCTAAATACTGTGAAAAGAATGCACCCCCACACATTCAAACAGTGACCAGTACTAAACCATAAAATGAGTAGTATTAGGAATTGCAACATTTCTGATTTTTCCCACAGAGACTTTCTTTTTAAGAAATATCATACATAAAATCATTTTCAAAAAAGAGTTGGTGTTCTTGTTTGCTGGGCCCTAAGCACAACCTTGACCTGCCTCTTGGGTGTTCCAGAGGGACGACGTCTCAATCTCTCACACCACAGTAGCATGCGACTTTAACATTTAATCTGTTTCCTTTTTCTTCACATTCTTGAATATTTTAATTAGGAATCATTTTAATGGAAACATTTGAATTACCTAATATAGCCTTTAAACAACAGTCCAAATAAAGAAAAAAAAAATGTTCCCTTTAAAAGGAATTGTCAGCTTTGCTGAGCATTCAGAGTAGCTGAGTATGGGGCACTACTCTGAATTAGCTCTTTAGTTTTTATTAAAGTTGTTATATTGAATATAATATCTCTGCTCCTAATTTAAAATGGTAATGAGAAGCTGAAAATAAAAAGCATTCCAGTGAGGAATATCAGGGACATGCATGTCAAATTTAATAAAAGGATTCTTCATCCTTGTTTTAGCTTTGGCTTTATTCTTTTGACCAAAAAAGAACGTTGGAATCTTGACATAAAAGAGAAGGCTATAAATGAAGTGTAATGACTTTAGAGGTGAATGTATTGTTTCGTGTATTACTTGGTATTGAAATTTAGGATCTCTTAGAAAACCAAATTTCCAAAACCTATTAAAAAGACATAATTAATAATTCTACCTGAAACGATCTCTTTTTGCCATTATTATCACAAGAATTATATGAAGATATGCTTTAATCTAATCACTTGATCAAAAATTTACCTGACGGCTTTCTTAGAGTCTTTTTACCACTTTACATATTTTAATATATGGTAAGTGATGTTTATTTCTGTATTTGAACATTATCTGCTAATATAAATTGGCTTATCTAAGACTCCACATGAGAAAGTGAAAAGGCATCACTTTTAAATTTCCCCAGAAGACGTAATCACTCCATGATGTACTAAGGTATGTTGTCTTTAAAATGATCACTAACATAATAGAATTTTTACATGTTTTGGAGCCAAATTGCACTAGAAGACAGTGGTGCATATAGGGCAGTAAAAAAGAGGTTAGTTTTAGTTTGACATGTCAGTTTCATCTGACAAAACCATTTCAACTGACAGAAACCATTTAGGGCTTAGAGTTAGGGCATTGGTAGGGGGCTCATATGGCCACAAGAGGGCAGCAGATGGTCTGAAACTAATGAACTGGGCTGATGCATGTAGAAGGATTACAGTAGTGAAGGTTTTTCAGTCTAGAATGAGTACTTTCCAGCCTAAAAACGAAAAAGAAAGAAAAGAAGGAAGGAAGGAAGGAAGGGAAAGAAAGAGTGAAGGAGGAAAATGTGCCAAGAAGGGACAAAAGATAGGGAAACACAGGTACTTTTTAACATGTTTGGTTCGAGGGGTTTTTTTGATACAGGGATGCTCTGTGTGTGTGTGTGTGTGTGTTACCAATAGCTAAACTACTCAGCTACCCAAGGCTAAAATACATAAAAACTCTTAGTTCTGCCTAAATCGACCTCCAAAAGGTGCAATTGATGGCAAACTCCCTCCACTACAAAAAATGAAGCTTTTATCTGTAAGTTTTCTCTTCTCATATATCAACATTTTTCTCTCCTGAATAGTTAACCTCCAGCAAAACACTAGGTTTTGAAAACTGAAGAGCATAATCCAGCTGATTCTGCCCCTCTGCCTCCATAGTCCTCATCCAGGGACTAGAAATGGCAGTTTTCTAAATTTTGTGTTTGATTTTCTTTTTGTTAAATCATTTTCAATTATTTCTTGTCACAGGTTATGTTTCTTAGCTATGGTCCAGATATCACTAGAGAACTCAAGGTCTACATGTTAATTAATCTTTCACAGTTCTTCCCAAAGAGCACAAGACTACAAAAAAGACATAATTTACTAGTTTGCTTTCCCTAAACAATGTATTTGCCATTAAACCACTTATCCTATTTACTAGGCTTTGCCTCCGTAATACTGAAGTAGATTGAAGTCATACCCAGGCTTAGATGGATACATAACATTGCATATAGTGAATGGAGGCCATTGCGGCTTTCTTCAGTGGAGGTGCCATTCACTCATCTTTACGTCTTGGCACATCCTCGTTAAATAGGTAGCAAATAAATAAATCCTTGGGAAGTCACACAAGAAGCGTCGATCCTGATTCAGTGCAGAGTTTGATTATGAATCACAGAACAGGTGTACCTCTCCAGTCATTTTTACAATCACATCGGACATCAGACTCTCGGAATAGTAAATATTTGCCCAAGTCTCAGTTATTTGGGCTCAAAAGTCCAAGAAAAATTAAAGAATATTAAGAAAATATGTCTTCATTATATTGACCAATATACACCAACAATCATACCAATATAACAAAATTCAATTGGGGATATATGCAATTTACCCTGCTTCCTCACTCAGTCATTTACAACGCTTTAAAAAAGGACATAAGTAATTATAGCAAATATGGTTTCATCCCCTCTTGTTTGCACCTGTTTTCTATCAGATAGTCTTGGCTATGAGCAGGAAAATGATGAAAGAGTGCACATCAAAGTGGTAAAAAGTTTTCGGAAAGAAACTATATAATGTATAAAGCGATAAATAAATAGCCCATAGTTCGCTAGGAGAGGAGAGCCGTGCTTTGTTCAAGTCCGAACACTTGCTAGCTTTGAGAAAAATAATGAACACATTATATGCCAGGTATTCTTCTAAGTACTTTATATATGTTACTCATTTTAGTCTTAAAGCAATCCTATAATTTGGTCTTATTAACCATGTCAGTTTTATAATTGAAGAAGTTTTCTAATTAAAGTGCCAAGTAACTTCCCTAAGGTCACACAACTCGAAAGTGGAAGCTTTCTGCATAACCAGCTTTTTCTAAGTGTTGGTCTCCCAGGTGCGAGGCAGGAGGAAAGCATGCAGGCTAGTTTGGTTAGTGATGCCTTATTTTCACCCTTTCAATTAGGAGAAGAGGAAGTTTAGCACAAATAGCTAGACTCTTCTAGAATGATAAAACGAAAGCGTTGTTTGAACCATAGAAAAGAGAGGGGGTTACATGTCTTGCAATGTATCTTGAGAAATTAGTTCATGAGTAGCTAATGTAATTTTTCAACCTTATCCTAGACCTTTCATGTGCTTTTAAAATTTCATACAATTTTTCTTTACAGTTTTGCCTTTGGTGTGTTTCTAGCCAAAATCCTTACGGCAATGGAAAGAAACTTGGACTGAGAGTCAGGAGATGTGAATTCTAGAACAAGTTCTTTCACCTTACAGACCAACTAGTCAAGCTGAGTCATTTTATATAAAATATATATCTTTATTGGTGTTGCTTCCCATTATATAAAATATGAGAGTGGGCCAGGTGGTCTCTTTCACCTCTAATTTTTAAAATAATTGTAGTCTAGCACACTTGAATACATCCCAGGTTCTTTTTCACTCATTCCTTTTTTTATATGCTACATTCCTGGGAGAGAGAGGCAGGCTTTCATCCTCTGACGGCTTGACCTGTCATCTGATATATCTGCATCACACGGCTGGCCCATTTGGGTGATGGCTCCAGAGGAATTGTTTCCATGTCCCAATTTCTAGCCATCTAGCTGATCCAGCTCTTTGAGAGATGCTTTCCCCATAATAGAAATACAGCTTTCAGAGTGATCATGTTTGTGTGTGTGTGTGTG
The DNA here is from genome assembly GCF_021613505.1 of Equus quagga. Classification (NCBI taxonomy): domain Eukaryota; kingdom Metazoa; phylum Chordata; class Mammalia; order Perissodactyla; family Equidae; genus Equus; species Equus quagga. The sequence continues at coordinate 20,609,214 of NC_060268.1, forward strand.
TGTGTGTGTGATTCTTATTAGGTCAGTGGATTGGCCTATTTCTGTTATTAATGTTGCCTTACTCCACATCACCATGACTCCAAATTTCCAAGTCATTGTCCATTGGCCCTTCACTCTGGTATCCCACGCTCAGTTAGACAATGAATCCAGCCAATTCCACCCTAAGTATCTTAGTCAGCTTGGGCTGCTTTAACAAATTACCATAGATTGGGTGGCTTAAACCACAAACATTTATTTCTTACCGTCTGGAGCCTTGGAGTCCAAGATCAAGGTGCCTGGAAATTTGGTGTCTAGTGAAGACCCTCTTCCTGATTTGTAAACAGCAAACTTCTTCTATGTCCTCACATAGTGGAGACAGAGAGAAAACCTCTCTCTCATGTCTCAACTTATAAGGTCACTAACCTCATTCATGTGGGCTTCACTTTTGTGACCTAATTATCTCCCAAAGACCTCCCCTCCAAACACCATTGTGTTAGAGATTAAGGCTCCGACACAAGAATTTTAGTGGGACACAAACTTTCAATTGACAGCACTAAGCAAAGTGTGTGTGTGTGTGCATATATATATATATATATATATATATTCCCATCTCCTCTTTCTTGTTACTGTTGTCATCATTATAGTGTAGCCTCTTATTACTCTTTTGGGCAGTTAAGTCAACTTATAACTTGTATCCCATCCTCAGGCTCTCTCCATGCTAATCCATCTTCCAGAGAGCTGTCAGAGGAATATTCCTCAGTGTGACTCTGATCACTTTACTTCCCTCCTCAGAAACCCCCAGTGAGGACCATTTTTTGCCAAATCAAATGTGAACACATGGCAAAGTGATTAGGGCTCTCTGGAGTATGACCCCCTAGACAGCACATCTGAAGAGGAAAAATGGAATTCGAGAAAATCTGAGCTAGGCACTGGACACCAAACAATTGTGTCTCTCATTTTCCTCATTTATAAAATTAGATTAGACTCCATAATCTTGTGGTCACCTTCTGAAACCAATACTTTGTGAATATAGCTTTTCAGCCTTAACCCCTACTTCTCTACTTCAGATACCTAATATCGCCAACAAGAATCAAACTACTAGCCATTGCTAGAATATGAGCTGTATTTCTACCAGCGAGCTTGTATTCTATAATGCCATCCCTCATCAAGTGCCCTTCCAGCCACTGTGTCAACCAAAACCCAACCCATCACTAGGATTCTGCTCAACTAACAACTAAAAGTTCTCTCTCCTGCCTCCAAATCTCTTAGGAAAACATTGCATTCTCCATATTTAGGTCTTAGCTCCTGTCTCAGTCAGTTCTGGCTGCTATAATAAATACCATAAACTAGCGGGCTTAAACAACAAACACCTATTTCTCACAGCTCTGGAGCCTTGGAAGTCCAAGATCAAGGTACCGGCAGATGTAGTGTCTGGTGAGAGCCCACTTTCTGGCTTATAGATGGACACCTTCTCATTATATCCCCACGTGGTCAGAGAGAGAGCACAGTGCTCTCATGGGTCTCTTGCTCTCATGTGTCTCTTCTTGTAAGGGCACTAAGCCCATTATAAGGGCTCCACTCTCATGAACTAATTGTATTCCAAAGGCCCCATCTCCAAATATTATCATATTGGAGATTACAATTGCAACATATGACTATTGGGGAGACATAAGCCTTCAGTCTATAGCAGTTCCCCTATTCAAGTTACGAACCAAATGGGCAGAAACCATTTTCTTTGATCCTTTTATCTCTGTCAGATCTTATTGATTACAGATTTTCAATAAATTTTAATGATTTACTAAATTATGGGATATAAAAATCAAACGCTATAAGAGATTTAAATTCCTGATAAATATTTGAAATGAAGTTACTGTGCCTGATGAAGTTCCAAAAGAAAGCTTACCTATCACATGAATCCTCATGTGATGATTCACTGAGATCCAGAGTGCTACAGGGTCACTGCAGCTTACAGTTACAGAAAGGGAGGAAATTTCTATGTGACTTGATCTATTTCAGTAAAAGAACTCCTCTACGACAATAAAACTCTAAAGAAATGGTATTGAATACAACCATCAGTAAAACCTTGAAAGAAAGATATTTCTAAGAGTCAAAATTATTTCTTAGAATGTTCAAAAGAATCCCTCCTTATGATAATTCCATTTTAAAACTGAAAAAATATAATGGCATTTATTAAAGCACACATATTTAATAAAAAATAAGAAATTGATAAGGACATATCATCTTTAAAGAATTTGGGGGGGAAATAGATGTTTTGACTTCTGTAACAGAGAAGAACTGAATATCAAAATAAATTATTTAGATATGTCATATAATAGATATATATCACCTTTCCTCTTCTTACAGGAGAAATAACTGATGATGATAACTCTTGGAAATAATATCTTAACTCATAATTTGTGAAAGGTAACCAAAAGAAGTTTGGAAATATGTTTTTTCCCACTTGCCTTCCCAAAAAAGTTTAACATTAAAAATAAAACAACCAATAAAAAGCAGAAGAAGTCAGGCTTCACAAAATCGTATCAAAAATAGCATCTAATTTTGGAAAAAAATAATATTTTACATTAAAAAATACGTAGATACACAGTAGAAAACAACTTTCTTCAGACTATTTTAACTCATCTTTTTGCCTTTGGGATTTCTCCTACGTCCAAACCTTGCCATAACACTCCATCCCTCGCCATTAGCCGTAGCTTTCCTGGGCCACAGGAAAGAGCAAAAAGAAAAGAGACAGCGACCACTCGGACTTATCATGTCTTCAAAAATTGTTCAGGTTCATGATGCCTTTCAGCATCATAGGAGAATGAATAATCAAAGTTCAAAGGAGTATGCTTGATAATTTTATGTGAAAAGATTTTAAAAGCCTATACTTAACAAATTTAACCTTCCTTCTCATAAAAATATTTTTACATATATGAAATTATTTAAACGAAATTATAATCAGTCTCATGACCCTGCCCAAAAGATGTAGCATAGGTGCTCTGGACATTTTAATGGTGAACTAGAGCTCTTGGCTGTTTGTCCGTGTTATGCCAGCCATTCTTGAAGTCATACATTCATGTTTAGATTATTCAGAACTTCAGATGGAGCTGATCTGACCCTGTGCTGTGCTCTGTGGGTACACGGACATATAAAACACAACTCTCATATTCCTACCTTATTGTCTAACTGTCTTACGTTCCTTGAAAAGTCTGTTATTACATCCTTACTGTCTTATCCCAGCACCCTTGTGGCTAAAAGCATCTGTCTTCAAAATAGCAATAACAGGTTTCCTATGAAAAATAGACCAGCACCAACAGGTTGAGATGTGGATTTCAAATCAGATGTATTTTGGACTTGTCACACAAAACTTGAACGTCACCTTACGTTAAACTTTTCTTATGCGAATGTCGACTCACTTGCTTAAATTAGAAAAGAGAGCTGTTTTTATATGTAAAGTGGTATAATATCAGTTGAAAGCAGACTGTTATAAGTTAAAGAGGCATACTATAAAATGTAGAGCAACTCAAAAAAATAAAGAGATATGGTAAATAAACCAGTCAAGTTAGAGTCAGAGTGGGAAATCAAAATCTCCTTAGTTAATGCAAAATAAGGCAGGGAAAAAGGTAAAATAACAGATGAGACTGGCCAGCCCTGGTGGCCTAATGGTTAAGTTAGCCTTGCTCTGCTTCAGCAGCCTGGGGTTTGGTTCCTGGGTATGGAGCTACACTACTGGTCTGTCAGTGGCCATGCTGTGGCACTGGCTCACAAAAAGAAACAAAAAAAAGAGGAAGAGGAAGATTGGCAACAGATGTTAACACAGGGTGAATCTTCCTCAGCAAAGAAAAAAAAAACACAAGATGGGAAAATTTTTTAAACAAATAGCATAGTATAGATATGACCCTAACTGATTTAATACTTATATTAAATGCAAATGATCTAAGTACCCTAATTAGAGGGGAAAGATAGACACACTGGATAAAAAAGCAAGACTTGTTTGCTCTCTAAGAGAAACTCATTTTTAATATAAAGAAATAGGTGGGTTAAAAGTAAAATCTGGAAAAGAGATAGTCCTTGCAAACTATTAATCGGAAAGTTGGAGGGGTTCTGTAAATATCAGACAAAATAGACTTCAACAAGGGATATTATAAGGAATAAAAAAAGATAACTCATAATGATTGAAGGGTCAACTCATTAAGAGAATTTAAAAATTCTAAATGTGTATCTACCCAGGAACAAATCTTCAAAACACTTGAAGCAAAATACAACAGAATTGAAAGGAGGAACATCTATATTGCAGTTGGAGACGAACACTCTTGACCGAAAATAAGGAACCATATAGAAGACCTGAACAACGTTGCCTACCAGCCTCATCTGATTGACATTGTAGAGTACTCTACCTTCCATCATCGAATGCACATTAGTTCCAAAAACAGACGAAACATTCGTAAAGAGAGACGATAAGACGTCTCAACAAATTTAAAAAGGTTGAAACCATAGATCGTATTTTCTCACCAAACTGAAACTAAAATAGAAGACAACAATGGAAAAATATATAGAAAATCCCTGGTGTATGGAAAATTTGAAATAAGTTTAAATTTAAACAACTTTAAATAACTTAGAGTTAAAAGAACAAATTACAAAGAAATTAGAAATATTTAACTGGGCAGAAAATGAAAATACAGTAAGTCAAAATGTGTGGGGTGATGCTAAAGCAGTGTGTATAGGAAAAATGTCATTTTAATTCTAAGTGCTTAGATTAGATAACAAGGGTCTCAGACTAATGATCTAAGTTTTCACATGGATAAAATGAAAAGGAAGAGAAAATTGAAAACATAGTAAGCAAAAGGTAGAAAATATTAAAGATATGAGGAAACAGCTATAATAGAAAATAGGCAAAGAACAGAGAAGATCAATAAAAGCTTGCAAACACCAAAAAAGCTGGTAAAATCTCTTGCTAAATCTATCAAAAAGAAAAAAAAAGAGAAAGAGAGAAGACAAAATTAGCAATATTTGCAATAAAAGATAAGATATACATCTTACAGATATTAAAAGGACAGCAAAAGAATTATATATAATCTATGTCAATAAATTCGAAAACTCAGAGGAAATAGAATAATTCCTTAAAAGACATATTACCAAACTCTTTCAGAAAGAAACTGAAAATCTGAAGATCCCTATATCTACTAAATAAATTGAATTTTAGTTAGAAACTTGCCCACAAAGAAAAGACAAGGGCCAGTTGTCTATACTAATCAATTTCATCAAACATTTAAGGAAGAATTAATCTCAATCTTCCCCAAACTCTATCAGATAATTGAGGAGAAAGAGAAACTCTTCAGTGAATTTTGTAAGGAAAGCATTACCCTGATACCAAAAGCAGACAAAGACACTACAAGAAAATTAAACCCCCAGTCAATACTTTCAAGTAGATGCAAAAAGCCTTCACAAAATATTAGCAAATGAAAATCAGTAGTGTATAAAAAAGGTATTATATCATGAGGTTTATTTCAAGAATGCAAGTTGGGTTTAAGAGTAAAAATATCATTCAAGAACTATTAAATGATGTTGCAAATGGCAGAATTTTGTTTTTTTTAAACACTGAATAACATTCCATTGTATGTATATACCACATTTTCTTGATCTATTTATCTGTTGATGGACGCTTGAGTTGTTTCCATATTTTGGCTATTGTGAATAGTGCTACAATGAACATGAGAGAGTAGCTATCTTTTTGAGATCCTTATTTCAATTATTTAGATATATAACAAGATGTGGCATTGCTGGATGATATGGTAATTCTATTTTTAATTTTTTGAGGAACCTTCGTACTGTTTTCCGTGGTTGCTGCACCATTCTACATTCCTACCGACAGTGTGCTAGGGTTCCAATTTCTCCACAACCTCACCCACACTTTTTCGCTTTTTAAAGATTGGTGCCTGAGCTAACAACTGTTGCCAATCTTTTTTTTTTTCCTGCTTTTTTTCTCCCCAACCCCCCCCAGCACATAGTTGTGTATTTTTTTTTTAGTTGTAGGTCCTTCTGGTTGTGGCACGTGGGACGCTGCCTCAACGTGGCCTGACAAGTGGTGCCATGTCTGCGCCCAGGATCTGAACCAGTGAAACCCTGGGCCAGGGGAAGTGGAGCACGAGAGCTTAACCACTTGGCCAGGGGGCTGGCCCCAGCAAGACTTCTTATGCTAAGTGAAATTAGCCAGTCACAGAAGGATGAAAACCACATGATTCCATTTATGTGAGGTACCTAAAATAGTCAAATTCATCAAAGAAGAGACTACGGTAGTGGTTTCTAGGGTCTGGGGGGTGGGGGAAATGGGAAGACGTTATTCAATAGATATAAAGTTTCAGTTATGCTGGAGGAATAAGTTCTAGAGATCTGCTGCACCATGTAGTAGAGTCTGAAGTTAACAGTGTGGTATGGTCCACTTTAAAATTTGTTCAAAGTGTAGCTCTCATGTTGTGTTCTTACCCTTTCCCTTCAAAAGAGGAAATACACTGAAACTCTGGGAGATGTTGGATATGTCTATTATCTTGATTGTGGTGATGGTATCACAAGTGTTCGCACAAGACCAAACTCATCAAATTGTACACATTAAATATGTGCAGTTTTTTGTACATCAATTATATCTCAATAAAGCTCTTAAAAATAATAATAATAGAACCTATCTCAAGAATTCTAAGTACTGAATGCTTAGCACAGCATCTGGCATAGGATAATCACTAAAAAATGACAAAATACAATAAAATACTTTCAATAAATAAAATACTTTCAATAAAGAAAGAATTAGTAAATGAGTTTAGCCTGTTTGCAGAGTACTAGGTCAACATACCAAAATTATTTATATTTTTGTATTCTAGAAAAAAATGGAAATCAAAATTAAAACAATAACATTTACAACAGTATCTAACACCATGAAATATTTATGGATAAATTAGCAAAGCTTTTGTAAGACCTGTACACTAAAAATTACAAAAGATTGCTGAGAGAAAAATTTAGATCTAAGTAAGTGGAGTTATCCATGTTGATGAATGAGAATATTCAAGACTGTTAAAATTTTAATTCTCCCAAAATTGAACTCTTGATTCTACTCGTTGACCATCAAAATTTGAGCAGTCTTTTTTTTTTTGGTAGAAATTAATAAACTAACTCTAAAATTTATATAAAAATTTAAAATATCAAGAATAATTAAAATAACTTAATAAAGAAGAGCAAAAGTGAAAGAATTAAAGTACTTGATTTCAAGACTTACCCTAAAGCTACAATAATCAAGACAATGTGGTACTGGCTTAAAGATAGAGACAAAGATCAACAGAACAGAAGAAAGACTCCAGAAATAAGCCAATGAGCATACTTTTACTTGATTCATGATAAGTTGCTGAGGCACTTCAATAGTGAAGAGGTAGTGTTTTTCAAAAAATAGTGGTAGAATAACTGAATATGGATATAGGAAAAAAACTGCACATAAAAATGAACTTGAAATGGATCTAGACCTGAACATAAAATTTAAAACTATAAAATTTCCAGGAGAAAATCTTTGTGATCTTAGAGAAGACAAATATTTAAGAGATTTCACAAAAAGTAATAACATAAAAAAAGTAGATTGAGCTTCAAGAAATTAAAAAAAAATTCTCTGAAACACATGATGAGGAAAATTAAAAGACATGATACTAACTAGAAGAAAATATTTGCAAAACTTACTTCTGAAAATAAGCTTGTATCCTTAATATTTAAATAAATTGTATGTATCAATAAGAAGAATACAAAATATTAAAAATAGGAACAAGGCTTCACAAAAGAAGATATATGACTGGCCAATGTACACAGGAAAAGATGCTCAACATCATTAATCCTCAGGCAAATGCAAATTTTAATTACAGTGAAATACGACTTTACAACCATTAGAAGGGCTAAAATTAGAAAGATTGTCAATATCAATTGTTGGCTGGGATGCGGAACAACTGGAACTCTTTCTTATGCATTGCTGGTGGGACTACAAAATGGTACAACCACATTAGCAGACATTCTGGGAGTTTCTAATAAAGTTCAGCAGAACCTTATCATATGAACCAGCAGTACTCCTTCAGGTATTTACTAAAGAAATGAAAACATGAATCCAAACAAATATTTATAGTACACAATATATTGTACACAAATATTTATAGTAGCTTTATTTATCATAGTCAGAAATTAGAGCCAAAAGAACATCAACAGGTAAGTAAATAAACAAATAAGTGGAGTTGTACTGTATTAATGTGGTTTATCCGTGTGAATATTACTCAGCAATAAAAAGGAAAAAGCTACAAATACATACAGTGACGTGGACAGATACGTAAAACATTATGCTCAGAGAAAAAGTCACATACGAAAGAATACATGTGATGCCATTTATTTAAAATTGCAGGAAAAACAAACCTAATATACTGATCAAAAGTAGATCAATGGTCATCAAAGGCTGGGGGATGGGGGAAGGCTGGCCAGGATAGGACACAGGGAAATCTACTGGGGTCATAGGATATACTATATTTTGATTATTGTGTAAAGATTTGGAAAAATTCTTCACTGCACTTAAAATCTATGCATTTTATAGCTTGTAAATTAATGCTCAATGAAGTTATTAAAACTGCTCCCCTAAAAGATTTTGAGCACAAATAACATGGCAACTGTTTCTACTATATGATATCATATTGGTCTTGTTACTTCAGAGCCCACAAAGTTGGCACTCTCCAAAACCAGGCGCCTATGAACTCTATCTAAAATAAATGGACTATGGCTGAGAGCAAACCAGTTCAATTAATAAACTGATTCTGGATGAAAATTCCCTAGAAACATTCCAAATTAATGATGCTTCAGGATTTCATTAATCAAATATTGAGAACATCTTGCACCCTTTTATCTCACAAAGGAGACCGTTCTCCTCAGCTGTTGAGTTCTGAATCATAAAATGAAAACCCAGGGAGTTTTAGAGGTCCAGTTCAACCTCCATAGAAGGAGCAGTCAGCCGAGTTCTTCGTGTATTCAGTGATACGGGTGTTCCACACAAGGGCCATTGTCCTGTCAGCATTTAATAAATGGCAAACCACAAAAACACTAACCTTGATAATTGCCGGATAAATCCGAGGAAGTCTAATTTTACTTGGAAATATAAAAGGATATGTTTCCAATCTGCAGTCTGTAAGAACAGGGAGAAAAGGACACACATATTCAGTCTACCGCCCTCTCTTCTTTGTGTTCTCAAGCTATCCCTTTTTTCAACAGCTTGGCGGAAAGGAGAAATAGACCACTTATTTTCTGAACAGGAAACACACGGCAAGAAAGCAGCCCATGAAGCAGAGCCACTGTGAGTGCCTTATACAGCTCATCGGTGCACACAGATCTGGCCTCTAATGAAGCCATTTACATGCAGATGCAGGCCTGGGTGTGTGGACACCAGTCCCAACTCTGGGAATTGTTGTTTCATCTAATCAAAAGAAATTTGCACATGAAAGCCACATCCGTGTTCATTAACCCCACAGCTCTCTCAATATTGCTTCTGTATTATTCCTAACAAAATTGCAAACCTTCATATGATTAGGTACCCCACTTCAGAGCTTTATTTTCCTCCCACCCCTAACTCCGGCCTGCATCTGAGTGTAAAACTGAATGTGGGTCTGTAAGACTGAAGAATTTGTAAATCCACTTACTGAAAAGTAAGCCCAGTCACCTTTTTCACATTGATTGGCCTACGTAGACACATGCTTACTCTTTTCCCCAACCAAGGAGAATTCCATGCTTACAATCTTATCATCACTAGAAGTATAAATATGCTCTTCAGGATGGGAATCCCAAGAGAATAAGTTTAATTGCCAACTTTATTTTCATGTGTAAATAAGATAAAAGTCACAGATGCGTCTGGTGGCAAGTGTTACTCACACATTGCATTGAAACACGAAGGCCATAACAAAAGTATTTGCTGCAAGTCCTAAAAGTAAACGTCATGGCTATCAGTTGATACAGGTCCATCACACACTTAATAAGAATTACCTCTCCTGTCAATCGTGTGGATGTTAATCGTATAGAATGTGCCAGTGATCCAGCGCCATGACTTTGTCATAGTGGACAAAGAGGATGCATAATATTCGTACCAATTCTTATTATCGAAGATGATCCTGAGCCTGGACTTTCTAATATATATAATAAATGTATAGTAATAAATGTACTGGAATTGTTTATTTTGCTAGTAACAGCAAATTGAGTTTCTCTTTCTACAGAATTAGACGAGCAAGAATAACTTAGCTTTGTTAATGCAATTCAGCAGTGACCGCCGGGAAGGCTGGAGCTGAAAGGCCAGGCGGAACTTCCTACCCACTCAGTGTCCGGCCTTTTCCGTGAAACTGACAACAACGGTCTTAATTAGTGCCAACTAGGATTTTCTTAATGTGGACACCTGCATAATGTGAACTAGATGGAGAATCCTACCAGATTCTCTATCAACTATCAAACAGCTGTCAGACATTGACAATTTTCGGTTGTTATTGTTCTAGAAAACATTCAGATTACTAGCCTAGAGATATATCTCTTTACCTCTCATTTGTATTAATGCTCTAAATCATCTGGACACCTATTAGTTCCTCTTCTAAATTTCCATATTTATTTTCGACCAAAAACACAGCTTATGGATCCTCCATAAAACAAATAAACAAGCCAAAGTATGATACTGTGTTTTCAGCTTATCGAATGATTGTAAATATTGTATAATTGAGGGGCCAGCCCAGTGGCGCAGCTATTTAGTTCGCTTGTTCCACTTCGGTGGCCCAGGGTTCACCAGTTCAGATCCTGGGTTTGGAACTATGCACCACTTGTCAAGCCATGCTGTGACAGGTGTCCCGCATATAAAGTGGAGGAAGATGGGCACGGATGATAGCCCAGGGCCAGTCTTCCTCAGCAAAAAGAGGAGGATTGGAGGCGGATATTAGCTCAGGGCTAAAATCCCACAAAAAAAAAAAAACAAAACATATCCCTTGATTATTAGTATTAAGGAGCTGGTTATAACTATGGGGCCCAGCAAGTGCTGAAAGAAGGGCAGACGTTGGATTAAAATGTCAACTGTAGCGTCCTGCATTCTTTAGGGGAAAGCTAAACTTTCAGCCCAATGGTTCTGCAGTGGTGTTCCGTGGATACATTGCAGAAGCCACTATACAGACTTAACACAAGAAGGGGGGAGTTCACCTCCCACTACATTTCCCAAGTCGCCATCCAGAGTTCTACTTTTCTGTATCTGGAAACCTACATAGGATATTTTTTTAAGAAAGTTTCTGCAGCTAAAAGAATTTGAAATCATCAGCATATGCAGAAGAAGACAAGAAAGAGGAGATGCAGAAACGAGAAAAAATCATCTATTATCACTTATGAACATAAAAAGAAATGGAAAGCGGCACTATCACATTTTCTAGTCGCAGAAATGCTCCCGTGGAATCGTTTTATTGCTCCAGTTGATGGGAGAGCAGTAAAACAACTGTTGGATTTCATTTTCAATTGTTGCTTAGTCTGTAAGAATGTTCAGCAAGTAGATTTGCAAAAACTTTGGAACGGCCCATCTGTTCATTTTAAAGGATGAAGGAAAGGAAAGCAATTAGGAAAAAGGAAGAAGAGAGATGAAGTATTGGGAGAAATTTCTTGTTTCATATTTGTAAATTACAGCTTTAAATAAAAATCCTTGAATTCTGGAACACATTAATGTAGAGAAAATTCCAGAAGAAATGGTTCAAGAAGTGAAAAGTACATATCACATTTCTGAATGATTTCAGTTTTCTATAGCCTCTTACAAGCAAACACTTTATATGGAGTGTCAGAATTCATAAATGCATAAAAGGCCCATTCATTCATTCATTCACTTATTCAAAAATTATTAAGCAATGACTAGATCCTAGACACTATGCATTTAGTGGTTCAAAACATATTCAGTGCAAAGAAAGGCCAGAGAACAGACAATTACAATGCAGAGTGGTGAACGACTTGATAGCAGTAAGCACAGAGCACTATGGGAGTTTTCAGCCTAAAAGTCATAGAAGTCTTTTTGATGAAATTATGCTTAGGGAACAAAAGTCAGTAAGTGGAGAAAGAGGAGAGTTAATCCAACTCAGGTATATGACTAAAAAACAAACCATATTTATGGGATAACGGGAAAGGTAATATTGAATATGAGGTTAATAATTTAGTCTTGAAATTAATTTTCCTCGAATTATTGTTAAAATATGTATTGTAGCCAAATGATAGCTCTTCTTAAAAGATAGATTGAAATGCTAAATATAGTCAACAATCAAAAGTCACGTTTTCTTTTCTAAAAAAAAGAGCAGGATCTATTTGGTCTTATGCTGGCTGCTGGTACCCTCTGAAGAACATTTTGCTGAATAGTTCCAAATAAAAACTGTGAAAGAGGTGAGGAGGGTATCCCATAAATGCACAGCAAATTAGCATCTCTGTTGTTCTGAGCTTAAAGGGATCAAAATCCAAATCATAGAATAGGGGATCTTTGGGGGTGGGGGGAGGCCAAGCCTCTCACTATAGCAGTCTGTCGTCATTTCCCACTATGGACTCCACAGAAAACTAGTCTGGGAGGTGGTCCGTGAAAACTGAGCTCTATGCCCAATTAACTCTGGAAATCATTTTGTTCCAAAGCCTCTCCTTGAAAATCCACAGTGCGTATAAACGTAGTACAAGTTCCATGAAGTCTTTCTTTAAAGAAACCTCCTTAACTTTGTATAATTCCGTCTTTCCCCATTTTACTCCAGAACATTTTGTTTGTGTACCTCTCACACTGGTAATATCCCATAAAACCAGAGTTTTTTGGAAAACACTTTGTGAAATTCTTGATTATATCTAATTTATTTGCCTGAAATGAAAGTAATTATACAATTCATCACTGTGCACATGGTAGCCAAAGACAGTTTCCAAATATTCCTAGCTTCTCCATGCTACCAAATTTCAAATAACAGCTTCTCATCCAACCTGAAGCCTGCATTTACTAAGGATGCACACAAACCTCTCCTAAGTCCATCCCCTTATTAACGTTCTATTTTGATGACTTTTTTTTGCAACTCAGTTTTTCAGAACACTACAGTTTTGACAACACTAACAACTGTCACATTGAAACACTCCCTTCCTTTTTTTGTTGTCCAGTGACATGGTGGAATACTCCTTTCTCCAACTGCCTGCTCACGGACCGCTTTTCTCTAGGGTATTTGCTGTTTTATCCTCCTCCGTTTCTGGATTTTAATTATTCTCCAAGGCCCAGATTTGGCCCTCTGTTCTTTCTGCTCTCTTTTCATGTTCTAACCGACCATGTCTAACTGCTTACAGTTCTGCTTGATGATCCTTAAATACATGTTTACCTTCTCCTTTTTCGCATAAGCTCCATCCTCATATTTTGGGTACCTGTCACAGTCCTAAACTCTAACCATTCAATACTAAAATCATCATTGATTTCATCACTATAAAAGTACTGATTTCCATTTCAATCCTTTTTTTAGGCTTGAAATTTTGACAATATTTCTCCTTCACACCTTATATCCAACCAAATATCGAATCCTGATCGTGTTTCTTTCACCCATCTCTCCTTTCCATTCCAATCATCCTTTCAAGTGTGTACAGTTCCACATGCCTCCTCCCTTCCTACATCTCATCTCTACACCCTCACACATTGCTCTTCCGAAAATATAGAGGTCTTTATGTCAATAGCTTGTCACAGATTATTTTATGGTTATTGACTTTTTGAAAAATGCTATGTACTACAAATAATAGACGCTCCATATACAAAGTTTGTAAATCCAGAAGAGGATGAAGGAAAAGAATCACCCAGAATATTTCTGTCTCATCCACTGATAACCACAGTCAATATCTTTGTGTATTTTTGAATACTACCAGTATATGCTTTTAACCTAATTTACTAAACAGTATTACATTTTTGTGAAATAGATATTCTTTTAAAACATGGGGTTTACTGAGAATTTCATGTTCCAAGATATATCCTAACTCATTTAACCATATTCCTATTGTTGGCCATTTAGGCGAAGTTCAGTTACTCGATATTATTAATAGCAGTGTAGAGCACTCATTTTTAAATTACGTCCGATTATTTTTCCCCTCAGGGTAAATTCTTAGAAGTAGCAATTTTGGGTCAAAGGCTATGAAAATTTTCAGAAATATTGAATCACTTTTCACCAGCATCAGCAGGGTAAGATTTCTTCTAAAACTCCTCATAATTTTCTTAGTTTTCATTGTATAAATTCTAAAACCTCAGCATAGCTTTCAAAACTCTATCTAACCTCATTTCACACTACTATAAATATTCCATTGAGCCCATTATAGTTTCCTCGCTCTCTCTTAAGTACAACACACTCTTTCTTGATCTCAGGCTTCTATTTATGTTAGCCTTTATTTCAGAATGTTCTTTCTGTTCCTTCTCTATCTATACAAATCATGCTCATTTTCCTCAACTCTTGCCCATGTGACACATCTTTAATTGGCTTTCCTTCATAAATCACTTTCACTTTTCTCTGAACTCCCGTGTCATTATCAAATATTTTGATTTTGACTTGAATTATTGATTAGTCTATATAACTTTTTACCTGACTTTTGATTTGAGGTTATCCCCCCTCTCTAAAACTATGTTACTTCAAATATTTCAACATTTAACCAATACTATGCATCTTATAATGCTCAGCGAATGTTTGTTGAATGAATAATAAATAATAGTTACTAAAATAGTAACCCATACATTAGTAAAACACCAAGCTAAAGTCATATTCATTTCATTGGCTAGTTATTCCTTGACAGTTGAAATTTTAGCAAGCTATGATAAGAGGTCACTAAGAAAAATTTTATTTTCAGAATGTTCTCTTTTCTCAATTAACCCTTTCTTTGCCTTTGTATGTTATGAGAACTTGAAGCAGTTAAATTTGTCAGCTTCGACCCTAAACAAACCCCAAAGTAAATCTCAGAGAGTACACTGTAAGTTATCCCTCTGAAACATGTTGTACTCAGGAACTGAGGATATTATTAGGAAATAAAAATAATGATGTATTCTTGGAAATTATTAAGATGGTTTGTTTCATTGCAATATTTTCCCCAAGATTTATAGTTTCGTGTCATGTTTTATGTCAACCTTGGCAGTAACTTAACAACTAATTGTAACAAAACTTTTGAGACTTACTGCAAAATTAGAAAAAGGAATAGAATTTGACTCATAAGTATATTCAGATAATCATTAGGATATAAGATTTATTTCTATAATCCCTTACTGTATAAGTTTGGGATACTTTGATTATTATGTATATTATTAACTCCTTCAATTTGCATAACGTTAAACCAGATCTTGGAATAATGATGACTAAAATTATGTTGTTACATTCCTTTTTACAATAAGATATTTATAGATGAAATTTCATTTGGTTGTAAAAGACCCCTACAACCTTAACAGAAATTTAAGTTATTTTGGGTTTTCTAATATAGAGTAATTCTAGGAAGCATTAAGCTTATACAATAAAAGAAGTCAAATTATTATTCCTACTTTAAAAATGGCATTTCTGGTTATTTTTTTCCAAGATAATTTTTGAGATAGAGATTTTGACCACACTCTGCCTCAGGTTACACAAGTTTGATTGTCTTAAAATGTCTATGCAAAAAAAAGAAAAAGAACCCTTTAAGATATCAAATCCATTCCAACTTTTATCTAATGAGAGCATTTGTTTTATGGGTTTTTTTCCACTGATTTCTAAAACAGCCTATGAGTTTACACTTGGGAAAGCACCTGTTCCACCTCTAAATGATTACCCATCACCAGAAAGGAATCTGGAAGGACCGCTTCAGCTTCTAATTATTATTACTCTTCAATAACTTAAATAATCAAGTAACTTTAATAACCAAATCACGTTTTTCATAAGGGAATCTGTACAATCTAGTTTAACCTCACAGGCGCGGAGAGAGATTCCAACAGGTGAGTTATCTGATGCTCTAGATCGGGGATTCTTTGCCTCTGACTTCTCCAGTTTCTGTTGTATTCTTGTGAAGACGTCCATCCCTCACCAATCTGAGACAGGGCCCCAAGACAGAACCAGGAAACTGCTGAGTAGACCATAAAATCTCGGTCTAAAACTCCTTAATGGAGTTTCAGTTTTTCATATAGACTATTAGTTAAGGTTTTACATTTTTATCTTTAGTACCTTATCTACCATAAACAGTTGAAGGAGAACAAAATGCTCAGGAGAGCTAAATCTCTGATTTCTGTTCTTGGAAGAGGACTGACTTTCTGCGTTCCAAACATTTTGCAATTGTTTTCCATGTGTTATCTCTTCAATCCTGGAAATATTACTGTGAATCAGATTATCTTACCCTCATTTTTATAAATGAAGACAGTAAAGATTAGAAAAGATAGTTTAGTATGTCACCAAGAGAAATGAAACAGTTAAGTCAGGCTCTAAGGCAGTAATTTGACTACGAATTTTAGGAAAATCGACAATTTACACTTTAAAAGGATCATGAAAAATCAACTGAAAAAAAAAGGAGAATGCTTGCTTTGTTTTTGGTCCTGGACTGGAATTCTTTGACATCCCTCTGATGATCTGAATAGGCTCTAATCCCAGGTCCAAGGACTGACTCCAACCAGCACCTGTGTGGGACGCTGAGTCATCTGTGTGCTACTGCTTGCTGCCTTGAAAAGACCTCATGCCTAGAACAGAAAGTACTTTCAGAGGAAGAACGACATTGACTTGACCTATTCCCCAGCTGCTTGGAGAGAAGTTCACACACAGGTCTAAGCCTGTTTGCCTATCCAAAGGAAGCTTTGGATGAATTGCTCATTCATTATCCCAACGTCTATAATTCAGGATTGCTCTCTGTGAGGGTGCTCTATTACTCCTCAGTAATATCGAAAAGGCTAAAGTTAGACAAACAAGACAACTTTGTCCTCCCCACTATTGTGTAAGAAAGCTTACAATGTCTGACTGTCTCTTTCTAGCTTGCTATGAATCCCTGCTAATGAAAAGATAAACAAGGGCATATGTTAATGAGGAGTCAAGTGCAAATTGAATGTAAATAAAAGCGAGGCCTTCTAGTCATGAAAAATATTTGAAAGTGATTTTTCTTCCCTCATCTTTCCCTCAGAATTCACTTGCTCATGTCAAATTTCCTTTCTCCCCTCAACAGTGATGTTGAGAGTATAAATCATTGATATTGAAGATATTTTATGTCTACATGTATGAGAAAAGAGAAAGAAACAAAACTGTGTATGTTTAAATTGTGAATATAAAAGTTGTTAATATCCTCACTTACTGTTTCATATGCTTTACCAGAACGTCTAGATTTTAGATAATTATTAGTTTTCACGAAAATATAAAAAAGTCAGAGTTTTTCAACTTAGAAACTCTCCTCCAAAAAAGATTTGATATTTTCTATTAATGTAAGAAAACTTTAAAATAATATTGCTTTCCTAGTTGTCAGTCTCTTGATACATGCAATTCACTAATTCAAAGTGAAAAGTTTCTTTTTTTTTTTTTGGAGGAAGATTAGCCCTCAGCTAACTACTGCCAGTCCTCCTCTTTTTGCTGAGGAACCCTGGCTCTGAGCTAACATCCGTGCCCGTCTTCCTCTAGTTTATACGTGGGACGCCTACCAGAGCATGGCTGCCAAGCAGTGCCATGTCCGCACCCGGGATCCGAACCAGCGAACCCCGGGCCGCCGAGAAGCGGAACGTGCGAACTTAACCGCTGCGCCACCGGGCCGGCCCCTGAAAAGTTCCTTTTTCACAAATTTTTTTGTTTGTCCGAAATTGGTAAACTATATTGGAAAAAGTTAAGCTTCTTCAGAAGGCTATATAATCAGCAGCATAGCTCTTGATTCTTTAATCCTTTTCCCATAACAGTCCTAGTAACTTATCACTTACAGAGAATCCTATATTGCTCATCTCTATATGAATCCATCAAAAACAAAGCAAATGCTTAAATACAGCCTGGAGATATGCCACAACTAGCTTCTTGGTATTTTAAGTCCTCTACAGTATGTTATTTATAAACAAATACGTAGACAAACATAAATAGACGAAAATTTAGCACTTATTTCTTACTTGAAGTGTTCCAAGAATAACTTTGAAAAGAAAATACATGATACTGCCTAGGAATCTGTACAAAGCCACCTACAATCAATTCAGAATAATATAGAGAGTCAAAACCACGAGGAAACATCTGTCAGTAGTCAACCTCCTCCCCACAATGGCAAAGCCATGTTTTCAGACAGATAACTATCTCTGAAAAATGGCAGAATAAAGTAGAGGAAATGAGCTGTATAGAGATGCTGCCTACTAACCTACATAACAGTATGAAAAACAGTGTATAATGACTTCTTTCTTACTCCGACCCTGTCTCTGCTGCCAGACCCCCGGGAACTGCACAAGACCACCACCTCAGTAAAATTCTGCACATCATGGAATGTCCATTTTCTGGCTTGAAATTGGAATTATGGTTGCCATGGTGATACATCTTGCTTTAGACTCTGTTGATACACAAAGGCTGTGCATTTCGCTATAGCAAAAGACAGCAGCTAGTCACCGATGTGATTTACATAGAGAAGCTAGGGACGGGGTTTACCCTGAGAGCTCCTATTTTGTGATCCCCACTGTACCGTCCTTCTGGTAAGGTCAGTGCCTCACTACCACTTGCCCGGAGCTTGTTGAGCTATCCTTTTTAGTAACAGCAAATCTAAGATGTGCTTTTTTTCTGGAAAACTGATTGCACTGGGGGTAGCCAGTGTTTAGGCCTGGTTCTGCCTCCTTCAACTTTCATCACACCCACTCTGCTCTTCCCATTCATGACAACCAGGCCTCCTCAATTAGTCACAAACTTCCATAACCAGCTCCCGGATTTTCCAATTCCAAATTGCTTAAAAATAAGTTATTAGCAATCCACATAAATAAAGGGTAGAATAATTACAAAAACTTTTAAAGGTTTTTAGGGTTGAAAATTAAAAATTTCTTGATACTTGCCTAAAATATTTTCAAAATACTAAAAATACAAATGTTGGTTTAAAAGAACTGACAATTTCATGATGCCATCCATTTTCCTTTGACTCCTGTCTAATTCTCCACTTACATCTCCTGACTCCTCCCTGTCACAGCCCAGTCACCTTGTCTTGCCTGATGTAGAATGCACTTTCATGCTTCAGAACATTACCTGATCATTCTTTTTGCTTCAAAAGTTCACTTCTTCTCTCCTACCTCCCTTCATCCCTTTGACTGGCAGGCTCTTCTCCCACTTCTGGACCAAGCTTAAAGAACGTTTCCTCAAGGACTTCTTCCTTGATCTACCCCCCCCCCCTCAATCCTCCCCCGTCGTTAAGAAGATTAGGGGTCGCTTAAACTTTCTCTGGTAGCAACCAGCACTTTTATAGTTGTATTTTTATAGTTATTTCTATAATTGTCTCTTTAACTCATGTCTTCATCACCACACTTCCAACCACATGAAAACTAGCACTGTGTACACACAATAGGTATCCTAAAAATAATAATGATCATTGAATGAAAGAGAAAATAAATGAATGGGCATATGAATAAGTGAATTTCTTGAAGATAATAAAGAGGCAATGCTTTTGTTAGTGTACCTATCTGCTTTGCTTTAATTGCGGATTATCTATAGTAAAAGCACATTTAATAAAGTTTAATTATTTTTCTAACATCAGACAGTGAATTTGCTTATAAAGAGTATCATTATTTTTAAAGATTGCCACCTGAGCTAACATCTGTTGACAATCTTCCTTTTTGTTTTCCTTTTCTCCCCAAAGCCCCCCAGTACGTAGTTGTATATTCTAGCTGTAGGTCCTTCTGATTGTGCCATGCGGGATGCAGCCTCAGCATGGCCTGATGAGCGGTGCCATGTCCATGCCCAGGATCCAAACCGGTGAAACCCTGGGCCTCCAAAGTGGAGCGTGCAAACTTAACCACTCGGCCACAGGGCAGCCCCAAAGAGTATCTTTATTATTATAACACTTTATTACAACACTTACAATTGACAAGCTTAAGTTATTTTCAGTTGAGACCATGACCTGCTTTAAATTTGAGTGACTCATTACACTACTCACCACAGAGAGCACTTGTATTTGGGGCTCTAAGAAGTCACAAATGCAGCAAGTTTCCTGCCCTGCAAATGCTTGCAATTTATTCCAACACCACTCCCTCCACCCCCTCCACCCCGGGAGAAACACCAGTCCTCTCCAAACAAAACAAAAGAAGAGCTTGAAAACAACGAGAAGGAAGTATAGTAGTACATTCTTTGTGCTGTGCACATTTAAATAAAAACTTCCCTAGCACTTTGGCTGTCTCTCCCTGGAGCATTTTATCATATGTCAGATATGGTTTGAGGCTCTGTGGCTAAGAAGACATAATCCTTGCCCTCGCAAAGCACATATTCCAGTTAAGAACACAGACCAGAAGAGAGAGAATTTCTACCCAACGGAGTCGGGGCTCTGCCTGAACTGGGAATAAAGGTCTGTGGGAGCACTTATGAGGAAGAGGGCTAATTTGCATAGGGAGACAATGGTTTTATACAGTCGGCCACAAAGAGCTGGGTCTTCTTGAAGAAGAAGTAGGTTTTGTCAAGTGGACCGATAGGAGAAGATCATTATTAGAAAAAGAAATTTCACGGGAAAAGGCAGACGCTCTTTGCAGGATATATTTTAAAATGTGTGGCAGTCATGATTGAATGTTATTTGAATGAACAAAATTGTTATAACAGAAAATAGCAAAGGATAAATTGAAAGGAATCATTTCCAAATTTTCTTATACATTTTTTATAAATGATAGTTATTCTATTTGTCACAATGCTAAATGTTTTCACTATAGAAGAGAATGAATAGAGTGGTCACTGTGGTAAACAGGTGATACCATTGCCAATACTGACGGCTTTCTGACACTGTTGAACATACTCGCCTCCTCTGGTTTTAGTTACTTTACAGCTGTATTGCTGTAGAGATAAACACACAAAACCATAAGAGAACATACCCTCTGATTACATATCTTCAAAAAATGTAAT
This sequence comes from Equus quagga, assembly GCF_021613505.1. Taxonomy (NCBI): domain Eukaryota; kingdom Metazoa; phylum Chordata; class Mammalia; order Perissodactyla; family Equidae; genus Equus; species Equus quagga. The sequence goes on from NC_060268.1 coordinate 20,630,258, forward strand.
AGCCTAGAAAGTCAAATAACTTAAGATTTCCAGTATATTGTGAGCTCTTTGGAATACAGAAAAACTGTCAATGTTTAAGACTCAGCAAGTATGAGTTAATGTCCTAATAGATTAAGGGAGGACAGTTGGCCTTTCTTAAATGCCACCAACAAAGGAAATTTCTATTTGGAATAAAACTTAGAAGAATATTTTCTTGGTCAGAAACTGAAGAAATCGGAATTCTCGTAAAAAACCCCAACAAAAAGCAGTTTTATGTTTAGATATGTAGATCTATATCTCTGAATGTTGACATCTTTCTTAAAATATCTGGAAAATGTCTGCATTGATTTGTTTCTGTGAATTTTATTTAATATAGGATTTGTGAACTTGTAAATTTTTTTCTTCTAATATTTAAATAAAGCTGTTAATTTCATTTTAAAGCTACATTCATTCTGATTATTTAATTTTATAAGCATTTTAAAATGAATTTGGGATCATTTCTAATGAAAAAATAAGTAAACCATTTAGAGATCAGAAATTCTAGCCTCTGTGAATAATGTTTATGAACATGTGACACCAAAACCAGGTTGGAGAAGGGGGGAATTTGGACAATGAAATATCTTCTTTATCTTGGCTTAGAAGGAATAAAAAATAATATTGTTATAACATCATAGAAATGTGAAATTGGTAACTGTTGATATTTCTCAAGTTTCCCAAAAGATTTCCAAGTACTAAATTTTGCAATGCTCATATGTTAATGTTTTATAGGTTTTCACAAATGATTTACTAACTTCATAATGTTTGCACTTCCAACATAATGGCAATTTGACTATAAGTCTCTGAGAAATGTTTAGATATTCTAGGTATTTGTTTGTGGAGTTAGACGATTCAGAAAAAAAACATTGTGTAGGCACCTCAAACATTCTGTACATACCAATTAGACATCTTATCTTTCTGTATCAACCCTAAAATAGTTGTGATTTGATGGCCTTACATAGAGAAGATAGTCAGTGTGCTTAGAGATTTTTTTTCTTTTCCAGAGAGCTAACTGGGCTTCTAAGACTTAGTTGTATTTATATCTAGAACATTTATCTTACTTGCTTACTTTCTGAGATGAATCACTGGAAAACATATGCGTAAAAGAAAATAGACATGCCAGCTTAGTACCCATGTGCAATTGTGGGTGTGTACAAAAATACATTTATCATCATTCCTATAGTTATCCTTACATACAGCGCATGGACTATGCATGCTATTGAACTAAGTTCCCATATGGACATATAGAGAATAGTTTATAAATACATAAATAGGTGTAGTATATATTTACACGTGTGCAATCCATTCTTATTGTGGTGAACTCCACTGGGCATTACAGTTTTCATCTCCTTTTTTCCCCCGCAACAGCAAGATTTCACTGTGTACCGCTAGACATCATATTCCCAGTTGTGGCTGAGAGTAAACAAACTCAGAACAGGATCTCCAGGTCTCTTTATTGATGCTGCCCTGGGAGGAGGCAGTGCATTAACAAGTGGGAAAAAAGTAGAGGAGGAAGGAATTTAAATTCAATGCCGTGAAAAGAAGGAAAGAAACCCTCAAAGGAAAGCCACTTACTTTCCAACACTACCTGATAAACAAATTAATTTCCTCCTTCTTCCTGCAGGCTCTAAAATGCCAGTGTTGGAAGTAGGGGTGACGAGATGGTGGAAAGGAGGAAAAGGGGCATTAGAGACGAGCTGGAGTTCTCCGGACTGGATGTTTGTAATTATTTAAGGTGACTGCGTTTGAGGGAATTAAGGGTGTCTTGTTACAGATAGCTTTCTTTTCAGAATAAAAGATTGGGTTCTATTTTAAAACTGCTTATTTAGATCTAACAGTGGAAAGAGACTCACAAACAACTGGTACTTATAGGCACTCAACACACAGGTCTGCCATTAGGCACTTTTTTAAGAGTTTGAGAATGATAATAATAGGAATTTCTGTGCAAAGTATATTCGCTGCGAATATTTACACAGAATATACACTTGTAACTGAATTAATAAAGCAGTAGTCTACAGATTACATATGGAAACATGGAATTTTGGGTAGCTGTTAAAGTTTTTGTTACAGAGAAATTTCTTTGTGCAGGCGTTCTTCGAAATCCTAATCTGCGTTTTGTTGATGAGGTATGAGTGTATATAAGATCAGCCCCTTTCAGCCTAAGAGAACCTTCATCTAAATGGTTAGAAACAGGAAGAGGGGTTCTAAAAACTAGACTATGTGGTCATACCCCCTAGATACACGTCTTTTCCCACCCACATGCTCTACCCACCTGTTAGTTTGGGAAATGCATCCAATGGGTATTTTGGAGACTTAAACGCTTTACCTTGTAGCTGTGTTCCCACCACAGGTGACTGCCCTTCCCTCTTGTTTGCTTCACCATGATTAGTTTCTTACACAGTGGAAGCAAATGGGGAAATTTCAACTGTTGGTAAATAAAGGGCTGTGCATGAGTGCCTCTTAATAGCTTATCATTGTGTGTAATCAAACTGAATAATTGCCGGAGAGGAGAGTTCCTACGCATTGGCAGATGCCCGTGGGCTGAGCTGTGTTCTGGAATGTCATCACGCAGCAAAGCCCTGGATGGATAATGCATCAGCAGTAGTGGGGCTCTTGGCGTGTCACGCAGGTGGGGAGAAATCAGCGAGGTGAGGCAAATGTAAGTGTGCCAATGACACGGGAATGGTATTAGATGGATAGGGGGCAAGTAAAAAGACAAAGAAGCCAAGAAATTGAAGAAAACAGCTTTCACCACTAAATGGAAATTACCTTGAACGCTGCATTGCACCAGTGACTTTGACAGCTGAAGCAGCAGCAAAGAGAACTTGACTAAGATATTGGCCATGCTGTTTGCTTTGCAAGGGGCTAAGTGTGGCTGACTTTCTCCTGACAAGATCAATCACCGTTCATACAACACAATGAGCCAAATTCAAGAATATTTTCTTGGGGGCACTCACAAAAAGATTGAAAAGCAGCAGGCTGTTCCTATGCCCTGAATCCACAGGGACACAGAAACTCATTCTCCAAATGGCCATTTACGTAAGAATTTTCTTATGCATTACATAAAATTATGCTTTGTGAATGTCTACTATTTTATGCGATATAATTAAACTTTAATGTCATTTATCAGTCAGAAAATAGATGCACAGATTCCAGATAATTTTAAATCTACAATTATTTCGCCCCCTTTTGGACTGGATTTTACAGACTAGACCCTTGTTTTCCTGCTCTCTCTGTTCCCGATGTTCTCCTACAGAACGCGGTATGTATATGGCAGATTGGTTGGCACTTGTTATTGGGTTTTGCAGCGAATTAGCTTCGTCATGCACATGCTCACGCACGCGCACACGCACACCAGGTCAAGTGAGTCTCATTATAGGCTGGCGTTCCCTGTGACAGACAAGTAACATCTGTGCTGCTTTGTCTGCAAACAGTGTGTCTGCTGGGGAATCTTATTCACAAATCCTTTAAAACATACAGGCTCCCCCTTTCTTCTCTCTCCTTTTTGCATGAGGATGTGAATACGAATTGAAATTCCAAATTAACTATTCCAGATAAAGCTTAAGGTTTTCATTAATATTTAAATTGAACTATCAGACGTGATGTTGTGATATTTCACACCAACAGCTTGCACAGAAAGCCTTTTAAATATTAAGCTTTCGTCATTTTCAAAGGAAAGGAGGAATTGTTCTTTTCTTTCAAACAGTGATACCGTGGAATCTAACATAAGCCATGTAAGAAACAAAAAAAGCATGAAATTAGCCATAGACACTTAGGTGCTATCTCTGCCTTTGTACACCACCCTGAATACCAGAGTTCTGTGGTCTGGCAAATCGGCTCATTCCAGCACTTAAAAGAGAAGCAACTACAGTTGTTCAACCAGCAGGTATTTGTTTGGCTCTTTCCAATGCCTGGCTCGTAACAGGCATTCAATAAATATCTGTTTAATATTGAACAAATAGAGATGTGAGCTAGATTTTGTGGGGGACATAAACACATAATAAACAGCCTCCATCTTCTATCATATTAGAGTATTGACGAAATATTCTCACAATTCCTGGAATAAAAAATGGGAAGACTTTCTAGAAGAGGAATGACAAGAATTGTTCTGACATTGATTGAATGAAGAGGGCATTCCAGAAAAATAAAATACTATAAGCAAAAAAAAAACTATGAATATTCTAGACTGTTGAAGGGACACAAATGGCTAGCTGGCCCAGCCCAGAAGGTGCATGTAGGGCAGCAGAAGTTCATCTAGGGGAGCAGTAGAGGTCATACTTGAAGAGAAAATTTGAAACCAACGCATTGCGCACCCTGAATGTGAAACCTTTGAAATTCCTACTCCAATTCATGGGAAAGAAGCCATTGAAGGATGTTTTAGCAAGAGAGTGACAGGGAAATTAGTGTGTTGGGGAGAATTAGCCTAGATACCCCAGAGGCCTGTCCAGTTTTCTAATGGGAAAATATAAATATTCAATCCAGGCAATTTCAAAATTTTCTAATTAAGAAGCAGCATATCCTTAAAGCCCTGGTGCTATGACCAACTTTCTTAGAGCTGCTGATCTTTTAATCATCTTATAATGTCTACATTGGTCCTTGATATGCTCTTATGTTTAATTAACTGCTCTGTCAATTTAAAGAATCATCTTTCTCTACCTGGATATTAAATGTTGAAGAATCTCAGTGCTAGGATTTAGACTCGTTCTTCTAACTCCGTAGTCCCTTCCTAAGTTCCTTCTTTGTGTACTCATTATTAACATGGCTACCTACTAACAAATGGCCTTCAATATTATATCAACAGCCCAGCTATCTCTTTTGAGCTCTTAGCCCTGATAGCTAACTGCTTAATTAACATTTCCTCTTGGGCATATCAAAAATAATTTATTGGGGACAGACCAGTGACGTAGTGGTTAAGTTTGCACACTCCCCTTCGGTGGCCTGGGGTTCACAGTTTCGGATCCCAGGCACAGATCCACATATTGCTCATCAGGCCACGCTGTGGCAGGGTCCCACATACAAAATAGAGGAAAACTGACATAGAGGTTAGCTCTGCGACAATCTTTCTGAAGTAAAAAGAGGAAGATTGGCAAAAGATGTTAGGTCAAGGCCAATCTTCCTCACCAAAAGGAAAAAAAATTATCATCACCTGAGATGCTAAATATGTATTTAATATTGTCAATCTTCCCTTTGCAAAAATGTAGTCTCTTTGTGAGCAGGAATTTTCATCTTTTTGTTTGCTGATGCATTCCCATGTCTACAACAGTGCCTGACAGACATGGTACTCCAAAATATTTTTGAATGAATAAAGGGGTGAATCTCTGGTCCAAGGTGTTATTTATCATCTCTAGTGGTGTGCCAAGTGAGTAGACTATTTTAATCGCCAACATCATTTAGAATTACTGGCACATAATGATAATAGAAAAATGGTCTGACTTTTAATTGGTTACACTATTCCTTTTAAATTCTCTACAGATAACTTACCTCTTTATTCCCCAGACCTAAGGAGAACAGCTTCTACCACCTCCTTCTTGGTAAATTATTGATAATCTCTCTCCTGGACTATTTCAACCACTACTTTCTCCATTTCAAACTCCACACTGTGGTTTTATACATCTTTTTAAAATGCATATGTGATCATGACATCACTCCGCTTTAAACACCAAAAAGGCTTTTTATTGTTGTTAAGATAAAAACAGCATATGATTAACATAGACAACAAAGCCTTGCACGATCCAGCTCCTACTTCGCTCTCCATCTGTCCTTGAGTAACACTTCTCTGCCCATGCCCACTCCTGCTTTCTCCGCTCCAGCCACATGGGCCTTCTTTCTTTAGAGTCTCACACTTGGCATGCCCCAGCTCTGCTCAGAAGACTTCCATTCCTCTCTTCACTTAATTAATTGCATTGCCCCCTTTAGATCTAAGCTCAGAGATGCTCTTCCTTAGGGAAGCCTTTCTTGATCTTAAATTACTTAAATACTTAAAACTTACTAGGTGTCATATATGAGCCATGCACTGTACTCGGCACTTGAAATACAGCAGTAAACAACTGCAATTATAGAGCTAACATTCAAGATGTGGAGGCAGATAATAAGTAATATAATACATATTATAATGTTAAACAGTCTACTAAGAGATAAAAAAAAGTAAAGCAAGATAAGTGGTTAATATAGGAAGTATTATATCAGGTAAGGTGGTCAGGGAAATTATTTCTAAAGAACATATATTTGAACAAATGACAGAATGGAGTAAAGGAGAAAATGTTACAAATACTTGAGCAAGGATCACCCCAAGCAGAGGGAGTAGAAAGGGCAAAGGCCTTAAGGTACTAGTATGCTTGGCAGGTTCAAGATCCAGTCAGAGCACCAGAGTGGCTAGAAGTAAGTGAGCAGGTAGGAAATGAGATGAGGACAGGCACAAGGCATTAAGATCATATGGGATATTATAGGCCAAGAAAGAGAGTTTGGAAATTTGTATTTATTCTGAGTATGCTACGAAGGTATTTGAGAACAAGAATGCAATAATCCAATTTTAGTTTTAAAAGGTTCACTCTAGCTGACGTGGAGAATAGGTTATGGTAGCGGAAGAGCAGAAGCAGAGACTCGTTAGGGTGCTATCGCAGTAGTATGGACAATGAACTCGGAGGATAATGATATAGAGGATGAGAAGGTAATGATCAAGATGATGAGAGGATACAAGATTCGGAATAAATTTTGACAGTAGAGCCAACAGAGAGGATTTGGATGTGGGATGTGAGAAAAAGAAGCAGCAAGGATGACTCCAAGATTTTTGGCCTGAGCCACTAGATGAATGGTGATATCATTTACTGAAGGAAGAGACGTTGGAAGACGGACAAATTGATGAAGATTTGATCTTTGGATGTATTAATTTTGTGATGCCTATTAAGAATCCAAGTAAAGATGTCGAGAATATAATTGGACGTTTAAACCAAAGTTCAAGTTTTAGGACATTATTTAATGTTGCTGAATTTATTTTATTATTTTTTATTTCAGTATAATTGACACATAACACTACATTAGTTTCAGTGTACAACATAATTCAATATTTGTATATATTGTAAAATGATCACCACAATGTCTAGTTAACACCCATCAACATGCATAGTTACAGAAATTTGTTATTCTTATGATGAAAACTATTAGGATCTACTCTCTAAGCGACTTTCAAATATACTCTACAGTATTATTAACTATAGTCACCATGCTGTACATTACATCCCCATGACTTCTTTATTTTACAACTGGAAGTTTGTACTATTTAACCCCATTCACTCATTTTGCCCACTAATGTTGCTGACTTTAAAAACATCAAAATGAATAGAACTGAAAGTAAGACTTGAATTCCTTCATAATAATTTAAAAAATAATTGCTTGCTTTATAATATTCAAAATAAAGCCAAACTATTTGACTCGCATATGTGCTACCATTGGAGAAAGCTGTGGGTGTGAATCCACCTTATACATCTGTTCTAGCTTCAAACACTGATGGGCCCAAAGTAGGTGCCAAGTAAACATTGACTGTTTTATTTTCTCTTGGTAACCAAGATAAGCAGAGAAAGAAAAGGACAGCAACTCAGCCTTTGGCATAATGTAGTCCTAAGAGAATTTACGGAACAAAATTTGATAAACTGTTGGAAAGCAAAGAATTAGGAAACATGACAGAATACACGTAATAGAAAGAGCAACAGATAGGGAATTAGCCTTTGAGTTCCGGCTCTTTTTTTTTTTGTTAAGATTGGTACCTGAGCTAACAACTGTTGCCAACCTTCTTTTCTCTTTTTTTTTCTGCTTTTTCTCCCCAAATCCACCAAGTACACAGTTGCATATTTTCGTTGTGGGTCCTTCTAGTTGTGGCATGTGGGATGCCGCCTCAACGTGGCCTAATGAGCAGTGCCATGTCCACATTCAGGATCTGATCCTGTGAAACCCTGGGCCACCAAACCGGAGTGCACAAACTTAACCACTCAGCCATGGGGCCGGCCCCAAGTTCTGGCTCTTTCAACAATATGTTTGTTAACCTTCGGCCAATATTCTCATCTCCCTGACCTTCAATAAAAGCTGTTCAAAAAAGCTACACAATCTTAGTATTTTAATGAGTTAAAAAAAGATCGGCCTCACTTTTTTGATCACTTAGCTTTCAAAATGGCCTGGTTTTTGTTTGCAGGGTTACTTTATCGTGGACAGCAATGTTAATGTGCATTTCAGAAACTCCTGAATCTGGGCCACATGCCATTAGAACAATATTGTTCTACTAAGCAAAATTAACACATCCTCTTTAGCCACATGGGTTAATAGGGAACTGTCAGATTATATAAATTTTTACACTTTGGTTAGCTATTTTGTGGGGACATAAATTAACTCCAATGACCAAAGAAAATGTGTAAACCATTGAGAATTTCAGGAGGAAAAAGGGTACTGTTAGTGTTTAAAGGAGAATTTCATCATCATTCTAATCCACATGGACTTAGCAAAATAAAGACTGAATGGATAGTATAGGCACTATCATTTAATCAATAGTGAAAGGATAACCTAATTAAAAATTTAAAAAATGCATCCAATATAGTCTTCCTTTGACTTGCTAGTTTAGAATTATTTGAGGTCACTCATTCAAATAGGAGATGCTCAAAATAAATATGAGGATGACAGGACTTCTTGAACATTGCTTTTTGGTGAAAAGAATGCTCACATTTTGACAGTAAGAACTAGATGCCTTAGAAAAGTCAAGAGTTTTTTTGTCCTCTGAGAGGCAGGTGTAATATAAAGAATGGATATTCTACAGGGAGCAGTCTAATTTGTATTTAAATAGATACAATATATGATATTATTAAATCATATGAAACTTATGAATAAATTAAAATTACGTATTACCATTAAAATAGTTATTTATAACTTTGTCCATGTTTAACTCTCCTTCTTTAGCTTTCTGTGAAATACCTTTCCTTACTGCAGAAAAAAGTTCATTGATTCCTTTACTGTGTTTTTAAGAAAATAGTTTCTTAAACTGTGTTCAGTAGAATATTAGCACTCAAAAAATTGTTGAGCTGCTCTATAAAAATAAAAATAAAATAATAATAAAGAAATAAATGAAAAAGAAGACCAAGGTCAAAGAAATTGGAGAAACGCTCCATGATATATTAATGGCTCTGGAAAGTCTCACAGAAAAAATAAACTAAGTGAACTTGTTTAAACCAGCAGTTCCCATACTTACTGTCCACAGAAAACTTTTTTCCCTTAGCACCTGTGAACAACTCCTGAAACTCCGGTGTTATGTAGAGAACAGTTCTGAAAACAGTCTCTAGAACTTGACAAATACTTCTATAACAGCACTTCCTACATTGTATTGTAGTTACTGGACAATGGCCCATGTATATGTAGGACCTTGTTTTATTCTTTTCTAGATTCTTTGACAGGTTCTGAGTTAAGTGTTTACTAATGTTAAGTTGATTATGGTAAGAAACATATTATTTAATTATATTATACACAGAAATCTACTATTTTATTAGACTGTTCAAAAGTAAGCTTTGGTCAAATCTGAATATATTCCCCAGATGGGCTCATGGTGCTCTTTCTACCTGGTGTGACTTTCCATGCCATGTTGGCTGGGTAAGATCATATCCATTCTTCAAGGCCTAGGCCCAATATCGTTTCCTCTGTGAAGTTTTTGTAATCCTCCTACTGAAAATTCTGTCTCTTCTCTCCCTCCTGATTTCTCACAGCACTCCCCTTACATCTTGGTTCTCAGCAGACTTTCTGCTTTGCAGTACACTGATTTGTGGACATAGCTCATTTTCCATATGCCTGATCCATATTTGCACCCATCCATGCACCTGCCTGTACAAACAAGGATTCAAAAAATTGCTTGTTAAAAATATGAAAAGACTACCCTAATAAGACAAGATATACTTGTATTAGAGTTAGCATTTGATTCTTTGAGCAGGACTTCTGAAATTATTTAATTATATAACAGAGTAGCGAGGGCAAGTCTTTAAAAGGATTCAGTCCAGGTGTTTTCAGACTTGAATGATGATCAGAATCATTCTGAGCCCTTTTAAAACTATAACTACTAAGACTCTGTTGAAGATCTGGATTCTAATCTTCAAGCATGGATTTAGAACTCAGATTACACAGAGTATTTTTAACCTCTCTTGTCTCTATTCCACCAAAGAAGCCACATTCTACACCCCCTTCTCTTTCACCACATCACCATCTGCGAGGCTGACCCTGGAGACCCAGAGCCTGAGAGCAGAGCATAGAGAAACGATGGTTGCTACCTTTCCTGAAAACACAGAGCCTTGCCGGTAGGAGTCACTTGCAGATTCTTTGCTAGGGATGAGGACTAGGAGGCAGTTGGAAATAGCAGGGTATTACCTACTGTACCTACTGGCCAATAGCAACTGAGCCACTGGAAAAATGATGCAATGCAGGTAACTCAGGCCCAGCAAATCAGAATCTTTGGGGCAAGGTCAGGACTCTGCACTTCTGAGGTATTTTACTTCCTATTATAGTTTAAAATTAAATGGAATACTGGTAAGGGAACTTTAGGGTCAAGAAGATCTGTTTCAAATCCCAGATCTGCCCCTTTAATTGATTGCTCAATACTGGGCAACTGTATAATGGGAATTTTATAACAATTAAATGGGATGTGCCACACTGAATCTAACCAATGGTCAGGACTTAATAAATAATAACTACTCTTGTGTTGTTGCTGTTGGTAGTGGTGGAGTGGTAGTGGATACATAAGCAGAATATCTGTCCCAGTCCTGAGTGTGCAGTGACCCATTACGTGCTACGTTGCACTCATATTTACCCTACTTTCTACTCGTTGACTCATTCCCTGTGGGTCAGATTCTATTTTGTATGTATAGAGCAGTTCACATAGCCTTACTCTTTTGCCCTCCTTATCCACAGAGCAAAAACCAGTAGCTCCTATTATTAAGAATATTTCTGCTTCAAACCATACCTTTAAAAATTTTGACTTCACAAAAATTTTGATGTGCAAACATTTTACAAATATTTTTGATTTATAAAAAGTAGTTTTAACTATTATTCCAGTTTTGCAGGTGAGAAAAATAGAGGTTTATAGGTGTTAACTGACTTTCTGAAGACATGGGACCTGGGAGGGATGACATATGGCAGAGTTGAGACTCAAAATCCTTATTTCTGCCCCTGTATCCAAAGCAGGCTGCTTGAAACGTTTTCCAAAAAGTTAAAGCAATACTTATTAAATTTATTTTATTTTAACCCATTAAGTCTCGGGAATGTCTATAAGGTAACTCTGTACATCAGAATATTTTATTAACCATGTTATGAGATTACAGTCTTCAATCAATAAGGAAAAATCATCTGGCCCACAGTGACCATGATGAGCTCCTTGTTTTATACAGGGAATATTGACTATACTTACTTTGCGTATGGGATAAAACATTCATGGGGTTCAAATATCCAAACACATCAAAGCGTATTCAAATGAAAATTCCTTCCTCCACGTATCTCTGGGCCGTCATATCGACACAGTTGACCTCTCCCACGAGGGTCATATATTTCCCAATTCCATGTGAATCTCTCCTCCAAATATTGTGCCCATGTGCAGAGGCTCTGACACACCTCTTCTCAAAAGCTAACCACTATTATAAATTTTAAGGTTTTTTATGCTTGTGCAATTGAGTATAACGTATAGTCTAACTTTGCCTTATTTTTAATCCAAGTACAGTATATGGTACACATTGTTAAAAATCTTGAGGTTTATTTTCCCCACATAATAACTTATATTGGCAATCTTTCCACAGGGGTATGAAAAGATTATCTTAATTACTTTCATGCTATTACTTTGTCTTAATGCAACATAACTTATTGAACCACATCCTATCAATCAACACTTTTTTCAGTCGTTTGCTATTACAGTTTGGACCATATGAAACTGCCAACATTCAGCCATTTGTAATCCACATAAAATGTTGATTTCATGTAGCTTAAACTAATATAAACGATACTGGAATAAATTGCCTTGTATACTTGAAATTTTGTACCAGGGTAAGTAGAACTCTGGCATCAATTTCCAGAAGCGGAAGTACTAGGTCAGAGGATATATAACTTTAATTCATTTTTCTATAATTTTAATGTATTTTGTCAATTTATATAATAAATTATACAAACCTATACTCTCAATAGTAGTATGTAAGTGTCTATTTTCTCATAGTCCCTCCATCACAGTTTTGTTTAACAATCATATCCTTTATTCCCTTTGGATTTTGAGTCAAAGTCCAAAAGTTCTTTCTACCTCAAATTTATAAATAAATCACCTCATATTTTCTCCTAGCACTTTTATAGTTTATTTCTTATATTTAAATATTTCACCTATTTGAAACATATCCTAATGAACCTTGTGATATTGGCCCCAATTTATTTTTTTCAGAGGTCTTGCCGCCTGTCCTCACACCGCTTACTAAATAGTCTATCTTCTTCCCAGTTGATTATAGACACCTCATAACATGCTTAATCCTCGTGTGTATCTGTGTCTGTTTCTGGAATATCTAATGTTTTTCTTTGATATATCTCTCTTTTGTTATACCACTATCACACCATTTTAATTTTCAATGCTTTGTATTTTAGCATCTGTTAGACTAATTCTTTCTTATACTCCTTCTTTTCAGAATTTTCCTACTTATTGTTTTAATTTTCTACATATTTTTTTATTTCCAACACATTTTTAATTCTCTTTTTAAAAATTTAATATACAATTTATGACTAGGTAATGCACATACATGTTTCAAATATTAAAAAATCAAACAAAATGTATTCACTGCTGTCTTCTTTCTGCCCAGTTACTCCCCATATCTTCACAGTAACCATTGCTGGCAGGTTTTTTGTATCATTTCATAATTTATTTATCCATATACAGTAAAATGAATATAATTTACCCCCTCCTTTTTGGACACAATAGTATACTACACACCCTGCTCTATGGCTTTTGCAAGCAATCTTTATCCAAAGAGAATCTCACAGAAGTCAAAAATATATATTAATTTAATCCTCACAGCAATCCTCTGAGTTAGGCAATAATGAAGAAACTGCAGCAAGAAGAGGTCCAGCAAATGACCCAAAGTTACATAATTTTAAGTGACGAAACTGGAATTCACATGCAGTCAGCCTGATAATTTTCATCATTAGTCATCTTAAACGTTTCCAACCATCGTTGTTTCTTCAGTGTCTTTCCCTTTTCCTTGCGGAATTGTTCTCCCATTTAAATCTTGTACATAAAATAGTATCGTTTTCTTTTGGACTGAAGCTAGTCAATAACCTCTTGTTTTTGATCTTTTGTTTAATTCTTTAAAGAAAACAAGTATGATACGTGTCTGTCAGGTGTTTGCAACCTGCAAAATGTTTGAGTCACGTGGTGATTGGAGCGTGGGTGAGGGGGGTACGTAGGGGATGATGGCTAGCTGGATAATCACCAGCCACGTGGAAAAGTGCAAATGAGCTGGTAAAGAAAGACTCAATTTATTCGGTGTTAGCTACAGAAACAGGAACTGGGGCTGGTGCATGACCACATCACGCATACATAAACCTTCCAAATCCATCTCCAGGGGATATTTGAAGTAGACTTTTTTTTTTTTTCCTTTTTGGCAGCGTCTATTCTAAATCTTCTTTCTGTATTTGGTTATTCTCCCATTTTAGGATTCCTGGTGGGAGGTATAGCCCATCTCTCACTCAAAAATCTAGGTTTTTATGTTTACCACCTCTCTTATGCCTAGGAAGTGTGTCTTTGGCTCCTCCAATCACATGAATAGTCTCCAGACTTTGGACGTAAGCTAAGGAATCTGCTCTGCCTCCATGCTCTTTGCACATGTCTCTGGGCAACAGGAACAGATGGCGGTAAAATTGGCATCCAGTTTCTTTCATCAGACGTGTTGAGGGGTAAGCTGCAATGAATAATGCTCAGCACTGGTGGCATAGTGTTCTCATAGGGCAGTCCTGCTTTGTTATTTTTGCTTTTGTTCCTGATCCCACCACCTCAGAACCACAATCTCTGTCCTATGTTCAAGAAACTCCCATCACATCTGGCGGAATACATGAGGCCTCATAAACTTCACCCATCAATTTTCCATAATCCCTGAAATTCTCACCACTCTAGCAATGATGCTGGGTTAAGGTGTTGTATATCCAAGTGGCTGTCTTCACTAGTATTGCTCTGAATATTATCCCAATTATCCATTGCGTTCAAGCTTCATTCATAGGAATTAGTTCAGTGGATCCATCAGTGTTACCTCGGAAACTAAAATTGAGGAACATTGAACATATTTCAATTGGAGGGAGATTATCCACAACACGTGCCCTCCAAAACGGCTCACATTTCTCTCCTGTGTTTGGCTTGTCTACATCCATCCCAGACAAGGGATCCTGTTGTTAGCATATTTCCATAAACTCTATGGAATGACCTATGGAACAGTGTATTTTCCACCCTTCTTTCCCTCACTCTTGTAAATTTTACTTTGGTTGACTGGTTACACCTTTGCTAAACAAGTGAGGTTCACAGCAGTTTTATTGAGATCCTATTCCTACCTCTTCTAAAAATGCTGACTGCGTTCTCTGGCACAACCTCTTTACCCCTGAATATTCTCTTTGAAAAATGTTGTAGCTTGGAAGTTGTAGTACTTTGTGGAAAATACTTTCAAATGACAAAAATATAGGAAAGAGTTTTAAAGAAGACATCACATTATCATAAAATATGTGTTTGTGTTTTTTTTAATCCTTTCTGGCAACCCAATCCACAACTGCCATAGAAACCTTTCTGTATCATATCTGTATTACCCAGAGCTCTCGTTTGGGAGTAATAGAAAGCGCATTGAGCTATAGTGTGTGTATTCTAAGAAAATTTAGTGTCTTACAAAACAGAAGTGCAGGGATACAGTTGAACTTTAAAAATGGACTGAAGTCAGGCATGAGAGTGCTGTAGAGAACACAGAAAGGGCTTTCTCTCCATCGCTAATCTCTGATTCTCTCCACGTATGTGCTGTATTCTTCCACTGGCTTTGGCAAGTTTTCTAATTCCCAAGCTACCTGGAATAAAATGTTCCCTGACAACAGCTCCCGAGTCCCTACTTCTCTGCATTATTCTGTATTTTACATTCTCGAGGAAGAAATCATTAAGCCCAATCTAAGCATACTGACTACCATTGGAAAATCATTTAATTCTGTCTCGGTGCAGGTTCACGCTGACCACTATCACCTCCACAACTCTGCATTACATGGTGGTCTCTCACACTGACCATCATTATGCAGGTCTTACAGCGTCTCTTCTGAGAAACTTTCCGAAGCTTGCCACCCCCTGGGCTGAGTGACCTGCCCCTCCAACTGTTTCCTATAGTACCCTGTGTCACTTTGTTTTATTGTATCATATAGATGAAAAACATCACAGGAAGTTTCCAGAGCAGAGATATGGAAGGAGCAGAGAAATAGTAGCCAGACAGGCAAATAGATCTGGTGAACACCATATTGTATAACGACACATTTGGATAATGATTTTGTTTGTGTTTGTTTATTTCATTTGTCTTGTTTTTCTCTTCAAAGGGGACTAAGCACAAGAAAATAAATGAGCCAAAATGCTCCCATTACTAGAATAAGAAAAAAATATTTTAAATATATTTTTCCAAATATATGCTGAAGGTAAATTTTATATGTGCACATACGCACACACAACATATACTGATAAACACACAGATCTCCAAGATATAAAGTCAGCAATTGCCCTTAGAATGTAACCTTAGAAGAAATAGGAATACAATTGAGTTGCATGTAATGTATAGATGCTCTAAATATAAATGTTGCTGCTGAAAAAAATACCTCTCATAATGGCTAGACTTTTTACCAACTGCTAAAAGATTATTGTCTGTCATAATAGTTTTAGAATTTTGAGACTAAAACAAAACGTGAATATTATCTTGTATTCTCTCCTACTCATGTGCATTCATGTTTGCAAAAACAGATCCAGAGAGACTATTCAATTAGCAAATTTCATCACATTTTACCATTAAAACCTCTTAGTTCTTTGTACCCCCCCCAAAAATGTTGGTAATATTATACTTATGAGAGTACAGAGTAAAGATATAAGAAACAAACAATTATGATCGATCACTAGAGCATGCTAAGTGTTACGTTAGAGCTAAGTACAAAGTACAACATTTCTTTATGAAGAATGTTCTGTCCCTGCCTTAACCCAATACCCAATAATTTACAATATCTACCTAAATAACTTTCTACTTATCTCATAAATTGTATTGTCTTAATATTTCTCAAAAATGCACCCCCCTCACCTTCATTCGTTCTCATCTAGGTTTCCATAAACTTTTACAGCTTCTCTTCCTCTCTGACCATAGTCCTACAATCTGTTCTCTGCAAAGAATCCAACAGACCTCAAGTACGACCATGTTACCCCCCTCATTAAGTTTTATGATGACGTCCCACTACCCTTCCAACAAAATATGAACTTCATAACATAACGTATAGCGCCTATGTGATCAGACTCCAACCTGCCTCTCCAATTTCATTTCTACCATGTTCCCACACTGAACTGTGTGTTGAACTATGTGCTTTTTTCTGAACCATCTCTGTTCTTAGATGGCTTTGAATATCCAATCTTCCCTGGGTCCAAAGCACTGTAAACACCATTCCCCCATCAATCAGCGTGACCCCTGCAACTCTTCATCATCTAGTGATGTTCTAAGTTTACAGTTCAGGTATTACAGTACGTCTTCCCAAGCTTTCCAACCCCCTAAGCTGAGTGAGGGCTTTTCCACTATTTCTTATAGTATCCTGTGCTTCTTCGTTTCATTGCATTTATTGTATTTAATATGTCCATTGTCATGGGGTCTTAAGAAGTCTATCTTTTTCGCTAGGCTATTATTAGCACATGACATCATGCTTTGCTTTATCATTTTTAGATCTTCTTGGAATTTACAAACATATAAATATGTAAAGGGAACTGCCCTATCACTCGCCTATGTTCTTACCTCAGCCTGTAAAATAGGAGTTCCTAAGAAATGTGGGGAGCCAGCTTCTGCTCTTCTCTTCCACTCTCCTTCTCAAACCCATCACCTACTCCTCCCCCACCACCTCAAACGGAGGGGCAGCGAGATGATCTGATATGAGGCTTTAGGAAGGAGGGGGCAATTGCATAGCTTAGCCTTCCTTGGAACCTACCTACCCGGAAATAATGTGCCATCTCCTCCCCCAGTTTATGCCTGCCTGGACAGACCCTGGCCCTCAAAGAGAAGGGGTCAAGTTGCTGAGTTCTTATGCAATGACTAGATGAGTGTTGTCAACCCAGAGCTAAAATCTGTCTTAGCTTTAAATCCTGGCCATATGCCCATTCTGATTTTACTGGTAATAATGATAGACATCCTGTCTCTACTTGGCTCTTACGTTTATTTCTCAATTGGTTTAGAATCTGGAGGGAAAAACGATGTAATAATTAGTCCCTTCAGAAACTCTCAAAGTAATATTAAGGTAATATGAAATGATATGAAGAGAGTTAAAAAGTACAAACTTCCAGTTCTAAAAGAAATGAATCATGGGGCTGTAATGTACAGCATGGTAGGTATAGTTTTTAAAAAAAAGTATATGAAGTTTAACACTTAAAATTGCACTTAACCTAACCTTTAAGGAAGCCTTTCCAGTAAGAAAATGTAACTATGTAGAAATGTAACAGCAGAAAAACACTGATAATAATAAAGTTTTTAAAAAAACTTGTCTTCAATAGCTAGTTATAGATTTGTAATTTGTTAAAAAATAACTGAACTCCCCACCAACAGAAGCATCGGTTTGAAAATTTACAACTCTTTCGATGCTGCTGGAAGAAATTAAAGAGGCTTTATTATTCACCTCAGTCAATACTCAACTTCTACAGCTTTGATTTAAAGAGTTAATTTATCTTTGCTGAGGAAAATTTTCAATACAAAATCTAAAATTAATTGTACATTGAGTTAGAGGAGACTTGAGTAAAGTATTTTAAAATAACCATTCCCTTGAACAGTGAACTCTAGGCGACCTTTACCAGAGCCATATGATGTTAAAAAATTTAAGTGAGTAGAAAATTAAAAGGAAAATGTTCTACCATTTTTCTTTGGTCTCACTGACACCATTGCCCTCTATTTATCTACAACCAAGAGGCACTTAGTACTTCCAATAAATATGAAGTAAAGTCATTTTTAGGGCTAAGGTTAGAGTAGCAGAATCAAAGGGATTCTAACTGCTGGATAAATTTGGTGCAGCTCTCTGCAGTGGAAAGAGAAGTAAATTGGAAGAGAAGGGATCTGAATTCTAGGATAACTGTGCTAAGTTACTCATGTCTCTAAGCCTCAGTTTCTTCATTTATAAAATGAGAACGATGATGATAATACAAGGTTTTCACAGGGAAATGTAAGGATTGGAATGAGAATTATAAAAGGTTCAAATATGTAAAATGCTTACAATAGCATCTAGCATATAATTATTACATAGTCATAATAGCAAACACCCATAAATCACTCGATTCTTCCTGGCACTGTCCAAGAGTCCTACATATATCAACTCGTTTAATGCTCACAACTATGAGATAACTGTTAAATATTTGTTGATATTATCACTCGTCACTTGAATCTCTAAAATGTTTATGTGTCTCCTCTGCCCCATTATACACATTATCCTTTTGCACTCCCACCCCCATTTATTCTGAAGGCACCTCATGGGCAGGAATCACGTTTTTCATTATATTCCATATGTCCCAGCATCTCACTGTTTAATGACACAGCAGGAAAAACAGCCAACAAAGGAAGGAATGTGTAGGGCAAAGGTATACCTCAGAAATCTGAAAACAAACTAAGGGCAAATTGCTAGTTTTGTATAAGCAGTGACAGTTCTTTGTGGCCCCTATGCTTATCATTGTGCCTAGTACCTGGTAGTTACGAAATAGATGGAAACTAATTACAGGACTGAACGAGGGACACTGAAAAGTGTCACGTATGGATTCTTCCAGCTACAGAATTGAAGCAGAGACCAAAAAAAAAATTGAGGACGCTGTGTATAATACAGGCATACTGATTACCCAGGGCTAGATTGTGGCCAGCAGCAGGAAAGCCACTGGACTCTGGCATGCATGTGCTGTCTAATATGTAGAGAGAAGATATTTGCATATGCACAACTTATTCTTGGAAGGAATCAAAAAGATCCCAAAGAGGACCACCTACATAAGCACATATCTGAAGGTATTGTTTTCAAAGGCACAGCAAACTAATTGCCTTTCTTCATTCCTGTCCTCAAGATGCTCAAAGATGAAGGAACAAATAGAACATTAAAATATTGCATTGCAGCTCACAGAGAAAGGGAATCTGACTCAGAATAGAGAGGTCAAGGATGGCTTCTTAGGGAGAACAAGACTGAGCTAAGTCTGGGAGGTAGAGAAGACAATAGCCAAGTGCAAACAGAAGGAAAGACATTCCAAGCACAAAGAGCAGCCTGTCTACCTCAGCTGGTCCCACACGAATGGAGAAGTTGTGGGTTAGAGATTGTTAGAATGAGAAGCTGGAAAGTGAGGCAGGGGCACATGATGGAGGAGCTTTGTGCCACACACAGGATTTTAACTTTAGTTCCAGAAGTAATAGGACTTGTTGAGTGTTTTAAACAGAGCCACAATCTAATCAGGTTTTCCAGGTGTAAAAAATCTATGTTAACTATTTGAGAATTTAGGATATACTATCTAAAATAAAGTGATGGGAGCTTTTAAATTTTTATCCTCACAAAGTAAGAATATGATGAGGCTCATTAGTTTTCAAATAATACACCTGCAAACTGCAACTCTCTGTTTATGAACATAGGAAAATAATGCTCCAGCAGTGGTCATTCCATTCTCAGTGAAGGTGCCATTCCAAATACAAATGGGATAGATGGAGACCAATTACACGAATGAATGAGGGACACTCACTATAGAAGCCTGTATTTCTGCAAAATGAGAGGACGACTGGAAGGGAGCAACTGGTGAACAGATGAAGAGCTGTTTTCAACTCTTTTTAAAAATGATATGAACGTTTTTAAACGCTTTGTTGAATCCTATATGTGTTCATTTGGAGAATATCTGTAACCAAAGGTAATACGTAAAAGAGAGGAGCCAAGAAAGTTGCTTTCAAAAAGATGGTAATTAGAAGCTATGCAGCCCGTAAGCAAGATGCTACGGACTACTTCGATGGCACAGGAAAATATTTGATATATATTATTTAGTGAAAAAAATCTGTATGATACTTTGTGCAAATAAAGTATAATAATGAAATAAAAAATCTGAGTAGGCTATTAACAGTGCTTTAGATGAAAGGATTATAGGTGTTTTGGGGTTTTTTTGCTTACTTGTAGTTTTTGTAACATTCTACAATAGACATATATTTCCTGGATAAACAAAACACTAAGCATTTATTCAAATTAAGGAATTTATAACAAAGAGCTAGCCTGTGAAATCAGAGTTACAAAAAGACAAGATATCTTTCTAACACCATAAAAGTAAAAACGCATTTCCCATATGGTGCAATAAATTGTGTAAATTTAAAAATATGTACCTTTTAAAAAAATGTATCAGTGTCTTATATTCACAGATAATTTATGCTTAGGCCAATACTGTTTTTATTAGTTTTACTGTTTACTGTTTTGGAGTAAATGCTCGCCTAACTCCTCTTATAAAAACTTTCAGTGATCTCCAACTCACAATTTTGAATAACTTAAAAAAAAATGTAATAACTGCAAAGAAAAAACAAGAGGATAGCCAAATGCAAATTAGCTCAAAGAATGTACAATCAGCAAATCTAGAAGTATTTTTAATTTAAATTTAAAAAAATCTCATTTTATGGATAATTTGGTTTAATTTGAGTTCTTTAAATGTATAGAAGTTAAGCTGCAAAAGGTTGTTTCGGTTCTAACTATATCTTTTCATATGAGAACTATGTAAGCATGAGCTAAGAGTATTTTGCATATATTCAGGTAATGTTTCTGAGCATATTACACCTACATATGCTATGCAAAATGTTGCAGAAGATTAAATTATCCTAGCCACATTTGGGAAGCGGCAGTATGTCTGTCATTGCATGTAAACATATGCAGATTTATGCAAAAGATTCTCAAACATGTGTACCGAAAGTCCCAAACTCCCCACAGACAAGCAAAGCCAGAAGGTTTTGTTTATTTTCAAATTATTGGAAAACCTATAAATGGGACTAAAGAAATAGATATGCTTATGTTGTATGTTGAAATTCAGGGCATCTGTGTGTGTGTTTTTCCTTTATTTCTTGGTTAAGTCATTTGGCCAAGATTTTTAATTCATCTGCAGCTATCTGTATGGTAGACTTAGCGCGAGCACAAAATTTCCATTTGCTTCAAAAAGTCCTTCCAGAGTTGGGGAGAGAGAGCTCATGTACAATTTTACATAATCAATCTGATTCTTTCAGCACCTAAGCCCCTTCCTGATGGTAGTTATTGCCGTTAACCTTTCAAGGGGGCACTTTAACTCTGTCAGGTTATTGCAACAGAATATGAAATATTGCTAAACAGGTTTACCAGGGTTAAGTCACTTTCCAGAATGGGTGATTTATCACAGCATGATGAATTGACCTCTGTTTTGGTAAATCAGGTAGGAATCACAAAATGGCTCTGATGATATTAGGAATAATGTAGTATCAATAATGAAAAATAAATAATAATATGAATATTTTCTAAGGAGTCATACTAGACTTTAAACGGTAGATAGTATCTAGGTAGAAAAGCTTCTGTATGTTTAATCCTCTTCTATATCAAGCAGTAGGTTTTACCAAGGGAGTTTTTAAAAGAGCTATGAAGCATTGTAAACTATGGCCCCCAAATTCTTGGCTCCCTTCCCATCAAGAGGTAGAGTATGTGTTTCTTCTTTTGGAAACTGGGCTCTGTGACTGCTTGACCAATAAAATATGGAGGAAGTAATACTGTCACATCCTGAATCCAGCCTTCAGTAAGCTGGCAGGATCCACTTTCTGAGTCCCTTGAGATGCTCCCTTTTGGGACCCATCCACTATGCCAAGGGTAAGCCAGTCAGCCTGGAGAGAATCAGGTGAAGATAACTGAAGTCCTTGAGCCTTAGCCCCAGCTAAGCTCCCAGCCAACAGACAGCACCACTGTGCCAGCCATAAGAGTGAGCTCTATTGAACGTGGATTGCCCAGCCATATGGAACAGAGCAGAGCATTCCCCCACTAAGTCCTCCCAAACTGCAGACTCATAAACTAAACAAACGATTATAAATTTAAGTCACGGTGTTTTGAAATTCTTTGTCATGCAGTAACAGTTAACCAGAACAGGATATTTTTGTACAGCAAACTTCTCTTTGTGTGTGTGTGTGCGCTCATGTTTGTGTGTGTTTTAAATACATTCACATTTGCTCAATTGTGGCTTTGGAATAACGCATACCTCCAAAGAGTTGTTTCCTACTTAAGGAATTTGAGATGTATTGTTGTCATGGTCTGCTAATGATTCTGAACTACCCAAAAGCATATAAACAGCTTCTCATATAAAAGATACAAGGGCCAAGAAAGAAAGAGTGTGTTTAAGAATGTGTGCTTTAGACTTACTGTAATATTTACCTGAGTTGAAGGCAGTTATCTTGATTAATCAAACCATATGCACTTTATCAAGAGTTGTTTCTATTTCCCTCCTTACCAATTAAATGATAAAATAAAAAACTGTGGTTCTGTTCACAATATTTAACCAACTTCTGTTTGATTAGATAGGCTTAGTAAATGTACTACTGGCGCACTTCGGAGGAGGGCACCTCAAGGTTGTTTTTCATTCTATGATGATCTTTCCTGTGCTTTAGGACATGTAGTCAAATTCAAATTTGAATTCACCTCCTGTAAAGTACCTCCCAACCAGTTTCAATAGGACATTGCTGTGACAAGTGACTCAAATTTGCAACCACCTGACGAGAATCATGCAGTTACTTGTGCAGAGTGACTCAGGGCTACTTTCAAAAATATTTTCTCAGGAACCTATCCCTGATGCCTGAAATTTCCCTTCCAGAAAGAAAGGGCATATTAAACAGTTGAGTCATGAAATCCTTAACGTGAATCGGTTTCTTTTCTCAGCTCCCATTATATGCACGGCTAGCTCAAAGTCTGTTTGGATGGCAAGGGAGGAAGCAATGTGGAGCTACTGTCCTTAGAAAATCAGGTGTTGAGCTGATGATTGGACAAAGTTATTGAAGTCAAATTTTACAATTTTCCCTCTGTCTGAACTTGTTGCTGTAAAGCTGAGTCAAAGAAGACATGTACATGTGTTCAAGGGGATTTTTGCCTTTCTAGTGCTAGAGTCTATTTTGGTAGCGTTTTATACTCAGGGAAGCACATTCAGGTTTTCATCCCACTGGGGGGCACTTAGCACAATACTGCTTCCGTGAACTCCTTGCCTCCAGGAGTGAATGAGTTTCTCTGTACCAACTTACTACCAGAGAGTGACTTAGGCAATGGGAAGAATCAGGTTAGGACCCTTAAGGCTCCTTAAAACTCCAGTGAAGTATGCATGGTTGTATGATCGAATTCTTCAGACAAAGACTGTTTTCTGTTCTAGCAGTTGCGTTATCAGCCACTGACCTGTGCTGTCTTGAAAATACACATCATTGGCTGCCATTGTCCTGCTCCAATTTGAGTTGGTGTCAGGGTAATTCTGCAATCCCTTGTGATCAATGTTCTACCATTCTTATAGGCATCCCTCCTCTGCATAAATATTTCCTGATCTGCCTTCCAGCTCTGCCCTGGCGGTCTATAACCATTTCCTAAAATGGCTTTGAAAAAGAAAAGTATTTCTTTCACCTCTATTAAGATGTCTCTGCGGCAGGAGATAGGAGGCAGGAGCTGTTTCCGTCATCATTATTTCCTTCAATCTGCTGTGCACATATATGCGTCCCTATTCTACAGAGTCTGTCCTGTATATTAACAGCTTCTTGATAACCCATAGTGAAACAGACTTCTATTTGCCAAAGTGAGGAGGTACAAAAACAATGTTTTCTAATTAGATGAGGATGTGCCAAGTACATGCCTCTGTGTCCTTTCATTGGGGCTTTCTTCTCTACTTTTCAGTGTATGTACATATATTCATGTTTTCACTTATTTATCTCTTGACATAATAGTAATTTCCTAGTACTCATTTTGCTTATAACTGCTTTCTTTTACTAGTTTATGCTTTTACTGCATAAAGAATATCAATTCAAGACTTTTGAGGGAATTTTAAGAAAGATGACCAAAAATGAGTGCACCAATTGAAATTAGGAGTCCTCTTTTATGAGTAAATTCATTTGACAGAATTTGAAAAGTTCTAGGTTATTTAAGACATTAACACCAACAAAGATTCAGGCTGCACAGCCATATTCTATTGCACATTATGTTGTGGTAGCTACTGAAAAACTTGAACCCATTTTTAGTTGGAGAAAGGAAACCAGTGGAGAAAGGAGAGGGGGATTGCATTTTTAGCCTTTATATTGACAGTACTATCCTCAGTCCTTTCTACATATTCTTTCACTGCTACCCACAATAATATTATGAGATAGGTATTGATTTATCCATTTTACAGATGAAGAAACTGAAGTTCATAATGGTTAAGAAACTTGTTGAAGTTCCA
The DNA here is from genome assembly GCF_021613505.1 of Equus quagga. Taxonomy (NCBI): domain Eukaryota; kingdom Metazoa; phylum Chordata; class Mammalia; order Perissodactyla; family Equidae; genus Equus; species Equus quagga. Next base: position 20,654,940 of record NC_060268.1, read on the forward strand.
ACAGCTGGTAACTTTCAGATCCAAGATTTTAATCCTGATCTCTCACTATAATCTGAGGTTTTTCAATAATGCCATGCAAATAGCTAAGTTAAAACAGTAAAGAATGAGCAAATACTGCAGAATTTTAAGTTAGGAGTTGAAAGTTTCAAAAGCATGGCCAAAAAATTCCAAGGTTTAATAGAACGGCAAATGATCGAGATAAGATCCTAGGACTGGGAAAATTTAATGACTTTTCCTGAAAGTGACCAGCTGGGAAAAGAAACAAACAAGGAAACAAAACAAGTAGCATCAATGAAAGGTCAGGGGCCTGGCTCCATGGCTGAGTGGTTAAGGTTGCGCGCTCCGCTGCAGCGGCCCAGCGTTCGGATCCTGGGTGCCGACATGGCACCGCTCGTCAGGCCACATTGAGGCGGTGTCCCACATCCCACAACTAGAAGGACGTGCAACTAAGATATACAACTGTGTACAGGGGGGGTTGGGGGAGATAAAGCAGAAAAAAAAAAAGAAAAAAAAAGATTGGCAACAGTTGTTAGCCCAGGTGCCAATCATTAAAAAAAAAAAAAAAAAATGAAAGGTCAGGTTGTAGACCACTCAGTGATAATGCTGAGCTTGTCACAGAGTAGACCATGATCTTATGCTACCTTCTTCTGAATGTTTTCAAATCCGTGAATTTCAGCATCTCTTTCCTATAGAGAGTATCAAACTTCCATTTTTTAAAATGCTGTAATTGAATGGGAAAATAGGTTTTTCCTGAAATTGGAAATGGGAAGTCCATCAAACAGAATATGAGATGTTTCAAAAAGAGGAATTTTTAAGATATATTATTATTTGGGTTTTCAATCTTTTATATTTTAGACTTGGAATAGATGAAGAAAGGTAATTTTGACATCAACTAAATTCCTAGGCTGGTAATTTATTTTCTTAGATTTTTTTGATGGGTGTGGTAAAAGGTAAATAAGGAGATCAAATTCAAAACAAATAAAGTAAAACAGTCTCTACCTGGAAATGAAAAGTGTATCATGCCTAAATAGTTAATATTCACCAGATTTTCCAAGGAGTGTTACCTGTGATGTTGGTCTTCAAGTTGAAGTGGGCTTGGCAAAAGCTCTGACAGTTTTTACGAGTTTTGGAAACTAGATGGACCTTTAAACAGATTCTAGAAGGATTGATTTTATTAAGTCATTTTTCTTAAGAATGAGTTAATAATAGTTGTCAAGAAGAAAAGAAAGAGCTCATGACTTACGCTTTACAGTTGTTTCCTTATTCTAATGAAGAATAATAAAACAAAGGGTGAGTTTACAGAGGAACAAGAATTTCTGTATGTGAATACAAACTTCCAGATCATTAAAGTAGAAGATACTGATAGTTCCTTTAGAAACCTGGCAGTCTTTGGTCTGTTGCATAATAAATATGAAGAAGCATGAAATATTTAAACAATTCCCACAAGAGATGAATGGTTAATAAAACGAATGAGTAAGAATAAAGTAATGCTTTGTCAGAACAAATGCTGTTACCGGATGTGTATGCCAGTGGCCCTCTGAAAATGGGGAACTTATATCACTTCCTAAATAAACAGTTCCATTTGAAATAACTTTAACCTCAAAAGGTCCCTAGAGGTGATAATTCTTTTTCAAAGTGTCTAAGTAGTCATTTATTTGTTGCTTTAATTCTGATTAATGAGTTCGACCTATCCCTTGATTGATTTCCTATTTATAACTTCCTTATAGTTTTTCATGCCTGTCAGGAGTTTGTCTTTGGAACTTTATCTCTCTCTTTCATATAATTTCTCAATCCTACACAACACTCTGAACTCTCCGTGTAATAAAATTTCCCAGACTGGAGATCCTTGAACCTAGGCTGACCCTATGTCAAAATGGCATCAGCATTCCTATAGATTTAACGTTGAAGTTTTATTACATCAAAAATGATTCTTGAGCCTCTTACTGTGTTTAGGTCCTGGTGATGACCAAAATATAATAATGCCATCACCTCATTCTGCCACCCACTCAGTTCAATTTCTGGACTCCTTTTTATATTCTGTCTAGGTAATGATCCATTCTACTTTATTGTCCTCATGACATTTTTTTTGTAAAAGCCCTATGGATCACATCACAGGTGTTATAATTCTCAGGGAGATAATGCACTCAGAGCTGAAATGACCTTCACAAGGTCACTTAGCTTCCTGCTGGACAAATGTGTAATGTGATACCCTTCTGAACTCATTCAACATGTCTCTCTGATAGTTGCCCTCTTCTACCTGTTTTAATTCCTTATGCAGAGTTTACTGTCCACGATGGCAGCAGGGAGCTAAGAAAACAGCAAGCTGCTACAATTGCTTTTACCCCAAGCTATTTCACAAAACCATCAGAAGAATGAGTCAAATGAGTTATACTGTCCTCCAACTGAGGGGTTTCCTTCCATAAAAAAAAAAAGTAGAACCAAGGAGAAGAGGTGAAATAATGTGGTTTCTTTATACGATTGCAAGAGCATCTGTAGGAGTCACAGCCAGTCTAAGGAACCAGGAAGCTCCCTGGATTGCAGGCTCAGTGCAATATCTTCTGTTTATAACCAAGGTCATTTCCTTATGTTCTCTAAAATCTCTCATAATTTCTTCCCAAAAGGTTATCCCAAGGTGAAGTTAGCATGATCTCTTGGTATTACACACTTTATTACAATTTACTTCATTTGAAGGAAGCATTTTCATCCTAATGTCATTATCAGGAAGATGGGGTCTGACAGCCAGGGCTACTCTGAATTGGACCTGCACAGTTCACTCTAGCTTTGTCTCTACCCCACTTGATCAAATATCAGTTGTGTCTTGCTTCAAATCATTTTTGAGTTGTAAAGAATCTAAGCATTCTGGCTTTCTTCTTTTTAAAATTTTCTGATTCTTTATAATATCTTACTGATCAGCATAGGTTTTCCTACATCCACTAATTTAGTACAGTAAATTTCTACTAATATAACGTTCACTTTATATGGTTATGAATTCCCCTAAGCATTCTCTCCTACGCTGCTTCATTTTAATTTCCCTCTCATCGACACTAACTAATACTTGATTACGTATCACACATTATACATGGCCAACATGTATACAATAATGAACAAAAGATAGTTCTACCATCAAAAACATTCTAACAGAGGCAGAGAGATAATAAACAAGGAAAGAATGAATGGGTAATTACAAAACTCAAATTTAAATTCCTATAAAGGAAACTGAGGAGGTGACTTTTAAACTAAGGTTTGAAGTATGACAAGGAATGAGCTGTACAAAAAGCTGATGCCAGCTTATGCAGATGCTTGTCAGCCATGGGAAGAGAAAAAACAAGTGAAATATTACATTACTAAAATAACACTACAATGAAGGACAATTAGATAATGTGAGATACATGTTGAAAATTTAAAATATAACACTGAATTTCTTTTTTAAAAAGGAGGGGATGGAAGAGAATGTCAAGGAAGAGGCCCAGAAATGGGAACAAAAAGATGGATATTAAAAATCAAAGAGAATAGGTCTTTAAAAAACTTAAAAGACTATTCAAGATGCCTATTGTAGCAGTGATAGGAATAAAATAAAATGAGATTAATAAAAACAGGTAGAAGAAAATTATCAAAGACATAATAGAACAATATTTCCTATCAATGATAGACATGTCTCCTAATATAAAGGGCTGACAGAGGGTCCTGCACAATAAACTCTACCTCAAAGGAAACCATCTTGAATTTCCCACATGTCAAGGATAAAGAAAAGTTTCTAAAGTCATCAGACAGTAAAAAAGGCTCCATAAAGAAGAAGAGGAATCCCACATCACGGAAATATAGCAAGAGCCAGAAAACCATGTACAAAAGCCATCCCAATTCTGAAAGGACATGACTTTTAATTTAGAATTTTGGAGTCAGCTCATTTATGAATTAATCAGGTAGGTCAAATACATTCACGTATAGACATGTAAAGATTCTAGAAATATATAGCCCATTTTTCCTTTTCACAGGACTACTGGAAGGTGTGCTCCAGACAAACAAGGGAATAAACTAAGAAAGTGGGAATAAGATTTAACAGAATGGGGGAAGAAAAGGAAGTCTCCAAAGGACAACAAGTACCCAAAGACGGAGCAGCCCTGGAGAGCAAATGGGCCAGGCTGGTGCAACAGGATGGAAGATGAGCTTCAGGAAAAAAAGGAAATGATAAAATTTCTAGTGGAATAGAGCTTTTGGACCATAACGGTGTTCATAGATTGGTAACGCAGGAAAATATTTACATAGAAAACTAAGCAAATGTAAAATGAAGCAAATATTAATTTCTGGGAAAATAAATGGCATAGGTGATAAAGCATACATTTTATACAATTTTGCTTATCAGCGGATAATATTTATATTGTCATATACTATAAAGACTCACAACAAATTTAACCAAAACGTTTGGTTGAGATCAAACAGATGCACCAAGAAAATGTATGCAACAAGAAATATCAGTACATGCATTTTATTATATACAGTGGAGATAAATAACCAACAACAAGGCTAAAAGGGTAAAGCCAGGACTCCTAGAGAGCGAACTTAGGGGTGGGGCAGAGAAGAACAAAGCATCAGTCTTTATTTTCATATAAACTTTCTGCGCAATTTGACTTTTAAAAAAGTGACCATTTTACTGATTAAAGCAAAAACTAATGAGGTGTTAACGTGAAAAAATAAACAAAATATATGTATATTATAACATAAACCTTTAACACTCAGAAAGATGTAGAGAGGAAAACAAAAGTTACTCTAAATCCCACAACCTGGAGATAATGACTATTTCTTCCTACAAAATGTTTTCATATATGTTTAAACATAATTAGTATCATATTTAGTATGGAAAAATTATATATACCAATTATCCTCCACTCAATTTACTGATTATAAAGAGGATAATAAATAGTGCTATGATATTTAATATAGATAACATAATGAATCTACTCCAGTCTTAATACTATGAACTTAAGCTACCTAAAATTCTTTTGAGATGTAAAATATGTATATACAAAGTAGAGAACATTTTAAAAAAATGAGACTCAAAAGGATAGCAAGTGAAGGAGAGACACCCCTGTTCTGATTTGAAGAAGCATCCCTCTTATTGCAGGAGTCTGAGAGAAAGGCGGTTCTGGTAGAAGGACAAGCAGGGTTAAGAATCCTAGAGGCGGGAGCATGCTGAAACCTTTGAGGAACAAGCAGGGGGCCAATGTTGCTGGAGCAGAGACCCACCGAGGGGAAGGGGAGGAGCCGCTGACGTCAGGCAAATAACGCCTTCTTTCTGCAGGCGGAAGGGACTTTGGTATTTTTTCTGGTGGATTTGGGACCCCTTGCTGTTTTGAGGAGGTGAATGACGAGGTCGGACTTGTACTTCACCAGGCTTGATCTGACTGCTTGTTGGGTTCAGTATTCCAAGACGGAGGTAATAAGAGCTTCATCCAGGGTCTTAAAGGTAGAGAGGTAAGAAGCAGTCAGATTCTGGATATATAATGAAAGGGGGGAGTTGTCAGGATTTTCTGTACGCTGCAGGTTGGTCCCTTTCACCTTCGTCTTGCCTCCAGTTTACCGAGTAGATCATGAGATTTTTAGAAAATAATCAAATTTCATTCAAAGACAATTCAAAGCCGAAATTCAGGGTTCCAGATATTTTTCACACTTTTCCCTGAAGTCATTGAGGTTTTACGTGATGAGACTTGTGTCCCACCCCATACAAAACACAACAATGAAAAAAAGCTGTTGGACAGCATAGAACTGTGAAGGCATTAACTCACACCTAACAGCCTCGGAAGCCTATGACACAGAGAAGCGCTGGCAGGGAGCCTCATAGGATTGCCAATTGATATGGACACACGCTTCCCATTAGGGACAACGTGTTATCTAGTTTTATACACAATTATCTGCATTTCCCAGTGTTAATGACTTTGAAAATGTAAATTATGGATAAAACTTATAGCCTGCATTGAGTCTCAAAGTATATAAAATTTCTACTTTAGAAAATGGGCAGAAATATTTCCTGGCATCTAAGCTTGCCCATCCTCCACTCCCTGAATTGTAGTAAGCAATTGGACCTGCCAGGAGGTAAGGACTAAAAGCATCTGTTTGATGGGTCCCAGTTAGGTTACACTGAGTCACAGAAGACAGACAATACATGAGCAAGCTCTCAGTGGTACTTTTCTGTGGCTCCCCTTGCCAATCAGTTAGTTAGTCAACAACTAATGTGGGAAATTGTTCTTGAAGTTGGCTGGATTAGAATAAAGAAAAAAGTTTAAACTTCAAAACAATTGTATATGCAAGTTCTATGCATCCCATTTTTCAAGTAAAGACAGGTAGAGGCTCCATAATTGACCCAGGACCACACAGTTAGTGACAGAAAGAATCCTCAAACTCTGACCTCTCACCTTAGAACAGAGTACTCTTTCACAACTGGAGAATGCCCAGACTTAACCAGAGCAGCCTATTTCAGTAATATATATATATATACACATGCTCATGTTTTTAACAGAGAGTCTACTGTACTTTTTGGGATGGTTCAGTGTGTCACTGCACTATTCTTTTCCACAAAAGATTGAAATTAAGTTAAATTCTGGTAAACTAAAGAGGCGATATAGCAGTGGTATCTACATTTAAATTTCCAAAGCATACTTACTATATGGATGATCTAGTTTTTTCAACTCTGTACATTTTCAGGGGGATTTTCTTCTATAAAACAGAGAAATTAATGATATTTACCTCACAGTTGGGTTGCGAGGATGAAATGAGGAAAAACATGTGAGTCACTTAACATAGTCCCTGGCATAGAAGTCACTGAGTAAATGTTATTAATCTCATTAAGAAGTTCATTGTACCGAACTGAAAATAAGAAACCCTCTTTCTTATACTCGTTTTAGTTTGGTTCTGCATATAGTTTCCTTTTGTTGAAGAAAAGCAACATTTTAAAGTCAGAAAATAAGGCAACGTATGGCAAAGCGCTTGGTGGCTGATGTGTACCCTGGAGGAGCTGAGGTTTGTTGTATTATAAATAATACTGCTCCCGTTAACCCTCCTGAGTTTCTGCAGCATGGTAAAGGTAATAACGTGTAACTGATGGAATTTCAAAGAAAGCATTATTAAAATATTTGTTCGGTAACCTTTTTGCTCTTTACCTTTTGTCTTCTTGTGCTTGTTAACATTTTGGTACAATCTCCATCCATCTTATACATTTCTTTCAATTCTACTCATGACGTCGCCATAATTGGTTCAGGACACCTATTTTATTTTCTTTTTGGAATTGAGAAAAGATATGTGAGAGTACTTCTTGAGAAGTTTATATCCTAAGTTAGGAGGTCGAGGCCTAGAGAAAGACACAGCGGTGAGTAGATCTCTTATTAAAAAAAGGAATAAAACGTCAGTCAGCTTCTCATGGTATGTGAATTACAATAAGTGCTTTGGAGGACCTTTTCTATTCCACAACCTAGCAGGGTGCCATATGGCAAAATCCTTCCTTGGTACTAAAGGATGATTTTGCCTGTGTGGGGTGCTAAATCTGTCAGTAGTATTTCATTCCTGACAAGCGAGAATGCTGAGATAGTCTATAAACCTATTTACATATTTACGATATTCTCAGGATATAATTCACAGATTGGAAAATTTTAGATGAAAACAGCAGAGGAGGGTAGAAACAAGAAAGCATAATTTTTCAGGAAAAAAATACTTAAAAGAACAAGAAAAAGTAACTTCTCATGATCCATGGATTAGGGATGACTCAGAACATTCTCACAGTAACAAGCTGTTTCCACAAGGCATAAAATTCAAGGTAGGCCAGAGAACTGAAATCATGCTTTATCAGGATCTGTCAGAGAACATTGTAAGGATGAGTGGGTACCTGTTAGGTTTACTTGGCACATGAATATTCCAGAGTCTGGGTTTGTGATGTAGAGAATCAGACTCATTAAGAGCCTTCAAGGCAAAGAATGCTTTCTTTAGAATACCATTACATTTATAAACACAGGAATAACAGCTCTAGAAGTCTCAGTGTCCTGGAGAACAGATTTACAGAAATAACAAAATATACCTTAATTCCAAGTTGATATCACCTGTGAATTTATCTACTTCTGAGCAAGGGGGTAAATAACACACAATGGTGAGTACTTCGTGGCCGGAGGAGGGCAATGGAAAGGGAAATATTTCAAAAGAAACAGACCTAAAGGAAGGCAGAGGACTCATCAAGTCATCTGTCTAAAAATGTCTAACTGGATGAAAGTCACAAGACCGGAAATTCAGTAAAGAATTTGTATGCGTTATAGAAAGAGGGATGGTCTCCTCGATCCAACAATATGGCAGACTAGGTTAATATTGCTCCCTTCCCCTACAAAACTCAGAAAGTCTGCATGAAATAAAACAGCAATCAATGGATACTAACCAAGTTTAAAAGAAGAAGAAAAATCAGCAGGCACTAGAATGAAGAGGAGTCACAAATACAGAGCAATAAGGGCACACATTGATATTGTGGCTTATATGAATGCCTATATTAAAAAAAAGGACACGCCACCTTACGAGAGTTAAAACTTCTCATTTGAATTGCTCAATTTTGAAAACTTGGGTAAACAATAAAAGCGACTCACCTCTTCTCTGTGTTGATCAACAACCAATTGCAGACGGAGAAATGCAAAACAGTCTAGGTGACTGGGTCACCGATACGAGACTCCGACTTTATCACTTGGTGGATGAATTCCTGCTAGATCAGAGTTGCCTGATATTTGACCAATGCATTCAACAACATGTGGCCTGATGGGGGGTCTAATGAAAAACATACTTTGGCTAATGATGGATATAAACAAGATTTTGTGATGTTTGCAAAAACTGTAATGTGGTATAAAAATATCTGTGACTTCTAATGGTGTGATGCCACAGCTGCTGCGAGTCTGCTGTGATTTACTGCCTACAATTATGATCAGAGGGAATAGTACCTTTTAGTTATAGCTCGATCAAAATGAAGATGTAATTTTTCCATCAAATTCCAGACCCCTAAAATCTATCCATTGACGTCATGGGTAGGAATTTCTGTTTTACGTGTATTACCTCATTTAATCTTTACACTACCCCTGTGAAGTAAGAATTATGATTACTTAACTGATGAGAAAACTGAGGGACACAGTTTGAATCTTTCTATCGATTCATATCACACAACAGGTAAACAGGTGGAGCTGGGAGTCTAACAGAGGCAAATTGACTCTGGCATATTTGCTTTTGTTATTTTATTTTGGACTAAATTCTTATGCATTGTTATGCATTTATGCAGTAGGTAGTTCTAAATCTATCCAGCCAATTGTTCTTTCTATTGATTCATGGGCCACATCCATAATGCTTTCATTGCAGTTTTATAATATGTTTACTACTTGGTAGGATAATTTCTCTCTCTGTATCCTACACATATTTTCCAATATCCAAATTAATTATCGGAATTTCAGGCATTTTTATAATTCATATTTATCGAAGTATAACCTCTCACACACTAAAAATCATCCTTTTTTGAAGCACAGTTGATGAGTTTTACAGATGCGTAATGCCACCACAAAGGAGTTGAGAACACTTCCATCCCCTAAAAAAGTTCCTGCATTCTCCTTTGTAGTCAATCCTTTCTCCTCTAAACTTTAAAAATGTGTAGGAGTAAACATTAAGCAGAGAAAATTACACTTTTAGTTTATATATTTAAAAGCCTCTTTAAATATTTTAAAAAATAAGGCTAGGTAAATAGGAACAAAATTATGTAACAATGATGACAGACAGCTCCAACCAAAGCAGATTGGATAATGTTAAGGTTAAATTTAAGAGTTGGGAGGGATTATGTTGGGTCAAGTTTAGGAAAAGAATTTTGCAAGAAGAAATGTCAAGCAAGGATGAGATCTACTCTAGGTGGGGGTATCATAAAGTGCCTGAAAAATTGTAGACTTGGTGAGCTGAAATTTTCATCTTTCGAAAGCCAGAGCAAGTAACAAGGAAACTTGTTGCTCTGGACTTAATTCTGGCTACCAGGAATATACTTGCTAAGTGAAAACAGAGAGAAATTTGTAAGAAATCAAACACATTGCCTTCGTGTTGACCAACAGAGATGTCTGATATAGCCAACTATAGTTCTTAGATTTTAGATATATAATTTAATAAAAACCCAGCAAAGGTAGGTTTGGCCCCAGAGCTTGAGATTTTAAAAAAGATGACTCAAAGTAGTTCAAAAACACAGTCAAGATTCTGTAAAATCCTTTTCAATCACTTCTATGAGAAATAGCAAAATCAACTTTCACAAAAGGGTAAGATAAAGTATATATTATGACACTCATGATTTATACAACTCATTGTATTTCCCACTTTGGGTAAAAAAGGGTTTCATTTATGGAAAAAACTCATGCACCAAATAAAAAAACTATAATTATAAAACATTGGATCTTAAGTAGCAGAAAAATGAGGTAACTTACAAATGGATTATATCTCCTTTGCAGCGATGATAACACATCATACATCCTTCTTATGTTAAATATTGACAATGTGTTCTGTCGTTACAACCCCTCTTTTTCATGTCCTTTCCTCCTCAATCCATTGCAATCTCTTTTACGCTTCCATTAAAATACCCTAATCCAGACATTACTGACTCCTTAATGCAACATTTTCAGTCTTAGCTTTTGTTAACTGATTTCTGTGCCATTTTGTTATTGTAGATCATTTCCTATTGCTTGAGACTTTCTACTCCTCTCATTTCTATAATACCAAATTCCTGTAATTTTCTATTAAATAATGTTGGTCTTCTCTGTCTCTTTTGTGTCATAAATGCTGGTGCACTCCACTCTTATCTCTTCACTGAATGAATTTTCTTATGCTAACTTTCTCTTTGAACTATCTCTACAACTTTTGTGACTTTAACTCCCAATTATACAGTCTTATGATTTCAAAAGTTACAGCATTAACCATGATCCTGAGACAGGAACCAGTCTAATGAGATAGAGTCATCTGCAAGGCCCCTAGTCTAACAAGAGAAGGCCCCTAACCAATGGGCAAGCTAGGAGAATCAGACAGAGAGCACCAAGATCCATATTCTGCAGCCTCAGGACTTTCCCTGTCTTATGTATGTGCCCTAGCACCCAGGAGTTGACTGAAGGTGACCTTTGCTCCCTTACCATAGTAAAAATCACCCCCAGGGGTAGAGAGCTAGCATGCTAATGATACATGCAACGAATGTGGTGGCATGATGAACCACAGCTCAAGCGCAAGAAAAACCCCATCTCTACATGCCATGACAAGGCCCTCCTCCCCAGCCTTTGCCTAACGAAAAGCCCCACAGTCCCACTCCTTAACAAGCAGGTCACCTGACCTTTTCCTTTCCGCACCAGCTCCCTTATGCCTCCCTTGGGCACAAGCTAATAAACTCTTACTTTTCTACTCCTGTTTGTTGTCTCTCTTGATTTCTATCCTGGAGGACAACAGGAACCCAATACAGCGGTAATAGTCTCTCCTAAGAAAATACCTAACTTCTGGACCTCTCCGCTTTGATATCTCAGGGGTCTTTTAAAGTCCAGATATCTAAAATGGAACTCATATTCCTTCCAATACCATTTCCCTCCTAAATTCCATATGTCAATTTATGTTTGGAATAACTTAAAGTTCCACCAACAATCCAAACACCTAGCCAGAAATCTTGGGTCTTTTTTTTTTTGTAGTAACCCCTCAGCCTTACCCCTATACCTAATCTACAAATCTGACTGGACAATTTTACCTAGTAATTATGTACTGAATTTGGACAACCACTTTTTTTTTTTTTTAGGAAAATTAGCCCTGAGCTAAATCCGCTGCCAATGCTCCTCTTTATTTTGCTGAAGAGGATTGGCCCTGAGCTAACATCTATGCCCATCTTGCTCTACTTTATATGTGGGGTACCTGCCACAGTGTGGCTTGATAAGCAGTGTGTCGGTCCAGGCCTGGGATCCGAACCGGCAAACCCCAGGCTGCCAAAGCAAAGTGCGTGAACTAAACTGCTGCACCACCAGGCTGGCCGCTGGACAACCACTTTTATTCCCGGGTCTGCTCTGCCAACTTAGACCGTCTTCCTCTTTGGCCTAGGGTGTTAGAATATACTACTGCTTTTATATCCCAGGCCCTTCAAATCCATCCTCCACAATGCTAAAGGATTGACTTATCTAAAGCATAGAGCTGACGCCATACATCTACCTAAAATTCTTCAAAGTCTCCTGTTTATCTACAAATCCAAATTTTTTAGCGTGCATAAAAAGATCTGCATGGCCTTATCCCACCTGCTTCTTGAGTTTCATCTCCTCCTGTGTGCCTTGTACCTTAGCAACAGTTACTTAAAAAGCACTGAACACACGCTAAGCCATGATTACGTCATTGGCCCAAACTCTCCCTCCTGCCTAAAACAGACATCCTCATGCCATTCTTTCTTCTCCTGGAAATCAACACCTTGCCTTTTAAGACTCAACTCACAAGTCACCTCCTCCAGAAGTTCATCTAACACTTCTCCCTTCTTAGCTTAGCTATAATTCATCTCCTTTTCACAATATCTTACACAACCCATTGGTGACATTTTGATCATTGGAATAAAATATTGCTTCATGTTCCTCTCTCTTTTTACTCCTTTCTCCCAATAATCAAGATTCCATAAAAACGGTTTTATTCTTCTTTGGCTCAACATAGCCTGATAATCATCTGATATATAATAGGGCTCAAAAATGATGGTTGAAATGAAATAGAAAAAGAAAAAGCAGCTGACATGAGTTGTCCTGTTGAGGGGGTAGAAGATGCCTTCACTGGAAATATGAAAAGATAGTTAGATATTCCTGTGCCTGTTATATCTCTTCAAGTATTTATCATGGATGTCATAGAGAGGATTCTTACACCAGACAGAGGTTCCAGCTAAAGCAGAGGTTCTCTCATCTCAAATAGTCCATGATTCCAGTTATCCTGTGCCTGCTTGGAGCCTAATTTCTAGCCTGTAAGATTTAGGCACTAATAGAATTCCAATTACTCAATAATAATCTGTGTGTGAAGACACATAAAGCATCATATATGTTAATTTGTTTGGCATTTTATTTCTGGGAACCTCTGCTATTTGATTTCTTCTCCATAACTACTGCCTGTCTAATGTTCCTCCTGCTTCTTTTACTGTTGTTAAAGATGATTCACAGTTTATACAAAAGGGGACCGAATTCAATTTATACAATTAATCAATTTACACTATTCAATATACACAGCAGGGGATATAATTTATTTCTCAAAAGTATAAATATATTTGAAAATAAAATTATGAGAAATAGAGTTTGATTGTTAGTTTTACATTATCTAAGACTTCACAAAACTCAGCTATCTTGGCCTTTTCTTGGATTCTTTACTGGAGAGTGCCGTGTATTTTCTCTTTAGTGCTCTTCTTCCCTGATTAGACTTTTTAAACACTTACCAAAGAAACTTGTGATTAATGACAGTTAGAGCTTATTGGACTTGAAGGACAAATGCTTGCTTCACCAGTTAAGGGAACAAGCTAATCAAAATGAAGAAGTGCAGGGCCAGGCAGAACAGGGAGAGAGAGGAATGCAGTGAATCTATATGGATTTGCTTGACGTGATGAGCTGAACTGTTAACTTTTCATTTACTGCATCACAAACTTGACTCAACCTTTGTCTGTATTAAGAATAATGGAGCCGTTCTTATAAAAAAGTATAAAGCTTCTCAAATTAAGCCGCCCCCCTCTTATTTTTATAGCTACTGGTTGGTATTATTCCAGCGTCTTCACAGTAAATGTTTCACAATATCTTTCACGGATTGGAAAAACTTTTCCACCTCCACAGTCACAAATCCCCTATTACAAACTGAACTGGCTGTCTCTTCAGAGACTATCCTTCATACTTCAGCACGAAATTGAGACTGAACTTTTTATTTGCTGAGAAGGTGACACAATTTTCTTTTATATGGTGTGGTCTCATTCTTTGCCTTTCCAGTGACCTCAGAGCAGTGGATGCCTCAAATATTTCAATGCTAGATTGTTTGTGAGCTAGAGATGAATCAGTCTTGTAAAGGAGGCAGAAATCCTTTTTGGTGGAAAGATGCCAGGTAACAATTCAGAGTTTGCCATGTTGATATTTGCTATGTGTTTCATCAAAAAATTGCAATGTAACTGAGCTGGGCATGTGTTCTGTCTTTCCAACTAACCTCTGCAAAATAAAGAAGGAAGCAGTTAGGAAAACAGGGATGAAGTTTACTGCTGTCCAAAGATTTTTGTACATGCACAATGGTGCTAATTGGAGGCGGGCAAACTGTGTGCTTCCTACATGATGTGGAAAAAAATTACTGATCAGAACATTATACCTACACTGACTTTCAGAACAATTTGTGTGAGGATGTGATATATTAGGAGAGAATATAAAAGGGGCTGTACTGTACTTGAAAATTTAAAGTAGCTAAGAGTTTACTTTCCTTTTGTTACCTTGGGTTCTCCAGAGAAGATTCATTTGCATTTTTCTTTAAAATATTTCTGCTCGGGCTGGCCCCGTGGCCCAGTGGTTAAGTTCGCGCGCTCCGCTGCAGGCGGCCCAGTGTTTCGTTGGTTCGAATCCTGGGCGCGGACATAGCACTGCTCGTCAGACCATGCTGAGGCAGCGTCCCACATGCCACAACTAGAAGGACCCACAACGAAGAATACACAACTATGTACCGGGGGGCTTTGGGGAGAAAAAGGAAAAAATAAAATCTTTAAAAAAAAAAATAAAAAAAAAAATAAAATATTTCTGCTCTAGCTGTGCTGGTCTATATAGTAAACCATCACATGGGCCAACTAGAATGACAGCTAGAAGATGACGCAACATAGGCAATATGAAGTAATTTGGCCATTTTTGTTTCTGTATTTTTTCATTGTCTTAACTATCCTTTCCTCTTAATCTTCCAGAAAGAGAGCACTTGCTGTTCCAGATAGAGGTCTCCAGGGGGCGATGAAGAGAAACATCATAGTCCCTTTGCAAGTTGCTCAAGGGCTCCAATGAACTAACGGCAGCAATGTTCCGAAAGCTGTTCTTGGACGTCAGATGGCTATTTGATTTGGCAGATTCAGTGGCTAGTAGTTTTCCTTCAGCCAATTTACTGGAAGCCCCTCCCTTTTTTACTCCTTCCCCTCTTCTCAGGCACATAAGCTCCCTATGGGTTCACAGTACTTTTAAACAGTTTTAGAATGTTCATTTTGTTCTGTTATTAACTGAATTTTTTATTCTAATGTACAAGCATTTCATATGTTTCCTTTGTTAAAATAACTCTTTCATGTTTCAGGAAACTAGTCTGTAGGGTATCTCAGGGGATAAATTCTAATACTTAAGCGCAGTCTTTAAAAATCACTTTGACATATTATTATTAGGTTTATTAATATGACTTAGCTTTCATTTCATTAGTAAGAATTCAAGTTTCCCATCTCTTTGTTGAAATTATGTGATGTCTTTTTAGCCCATTTGTTTCTGTAGTCAGTTCCTCTAATGTACAACCTAGAAATCTTGAAGGGAAAGAAGTTACAATAGAAGCTCAAAGGAAATTCATCATGAAGCTGATTCTAAATTTCTTTGAAAAGGCACAAGATATAGAACAACAAAAACATTGTTGGAAAAGAAGACTGAAGTGAGAGGAATGACACTATCTGATTTTAGAACTTAACGCTACAGTAATCAAGACATTGCGATATTGGCAAAAGGATAGACACATAGATCAATGGAACAAAAAGAGAGTCAAGAAATAGACCTACACAAATATGGTCAATTGATTTCTGACAAAGGTGCAAAGGCAATTCAATGGAGAATGGAGAGTTTTGTCAACAAATGGTGTTGCAACAATTGGACAACTTTATGCAAAAAAATGAACTTCAACCTAAAACTCTCTCCATATACAAAAAGTAACTCAAAACGAATCATAGATCTAAATATAAAGTGTAATACTATAAAACTTTTAGAAGAAAACATAGAAGAAAGTCGTCATGATCTTTAGTTAGGCAAAGAGCTCTTAGACATGACACAAAAACAAATTCCGTTAAAAACAAAGATCTATAAATTGTAATTCATCAAAATTAAAAAGTTTTATTTCATGTAAGGCACTATCAAGAGAATTAAAAGACAAGCTATAGACTAGGAGAATGTATTTGCAAAGCACATGTCTGACCAAGAACTTGTATCCAGAATATATTAAGAACTCTCTACACTCAAAGTAACAAAACAAATAATCCAATTTAAAAATGAACAAAGACTTGACCAGACACACCAGTACAGAGGATGTAATGATGAAAAATAAGCACATGAAAAGATGTTCAACATCAGAACATCCTCAAAATTATTGGGAAAATGCAACTTAAAACTGAAATGAGACCCACTGTACATCTATAAGAATAGCTAAAATAAAAAATACAGATGATACCAAATGTTGATGAAGATGAGGAGGATTGGAATTCTCATTAATTGATGCTGGGAATGAAAAATGCTGTGAGTTCTTTCAAAAATAGTTCACTGGTTTCTCATAAAGTTCAACATACATCATATGACCCAGCACTCCTACCCTAGAGAAATGAAAATTACGTTCACACAAAAATCTATAAACAAATGTGTTTAGCAACTCTATTTCATAATTACCAAAATAGAAAACAACCCAAATGTTCTTCAATGAGTTAAACATATACATAAACAAATGCAATACATTCATATACCAGAATGCTATCAATAAAGAAGAATGAACTATTGATAAGACCAACAACTTAGATATATCTCTAGGTATTATCCTCAGTGAAAGAGCCAATCTTGAAAGGTTACTTACTGAATAATTCACTTATATGATATCCTTGAAAAGACAAATGTATAGTATGGGGAACAGATAAGTGGTTGCCAGTGATCAGTGATGAGCAAGTGTGAGACTGTGAAAGAATAGTTCAAAGGAAGTTTTGGTAGTGAAGGAAATATTATATATCCCAAAAACGGAGGTGGTTATATGAATGTGGTAAAATTCATATACTTTTGCGCAAAAAGTCCATTTTACTGTATGTGATTTTGTGAAAATAAAAATTTAAAAATTAATCTGTGCAAAACAGAGAATAAATTTGCATTTAGTTTAAATTTTTTCTTTTATTAATACAAAGAGGAGGGGAAGGGACAGAATGATTAATTCAATTATGTGCTCAAATGTCATATATTTTGAGGATAGCAACTTTCCAATTTTTTTGTTTTTGTGAGTTAAGATGAAAAGTAAATGGGATTAAAATTCTGCTGAAAATATTTGGAATACTATTAGGGAACAAGAACTTGAGTTAATGGCAAATATGGTAGAAAGTCCTTCTGTACATATCAAAAATACTATGTGATTAATTTTCATGAGCCTCAGCAAAATCAATTGGTCAAGAACTATGAAAATATTCATTATCTCACATCGTCAGCAAGAAGCAACATTGGGGCTGAGATAAAGGACAAATCAGCAACAGCAGTGGTTCTAAAAAAATTTAGTGTTTTTCTTCTGTGAATTTTATTTATACATTTTTGGAATCTATAGTTTAGAACACCTTTGACTTTCTAAAGATAGTTGCTTTACTCTGATCAGTAACAAGGGAAAGAGACGAGAGGACTTCATTGTGCATAGGTGAGAGGTCATTAGGCCAGCCCTGGTGGTCTGGTGGTTAAGGTTCAGAGCTCTCACCACCACGGCCTGAGTTCCCTTCCAAGTCAGGGTGACACTACCTGGCTATTAGTTGTCACACTGCAGTGGCTGGGTGTTGCTGTGATGCTAAAAGCTATGCCACTGGTTTTTCAAATGCTATCAGGGGCATGAACAGGTTTCAGTGGAGCTTCCAGATCACAACAGTCTAGGAAGAAAGACTGGCCGCCCACTTCTGAAAAAATTGGCCATGAAAACCCTGTGAACAGCAGTGGAGCATCGTCTGAGACAGCACCAGAAAGTGAGAGGATGGCTCAAAAAGACCAGGCAGGGTTCCGCTCTACTGTACCCAGAGTCAATAGGAGTCAGAATCAACTCCACAGCACCACCACCAACAACAAAAAATGCCATTAATAGATAAAAATTTCATAAAATAAATATTGTATTTGATGGTTATGTTATCTTTAAAGTCTACTTTAAAGCATGCCTGGGTGATCTTTCAAACACTAACACTATAAAACCACCAGTGAAACGTGACCAGCACTCAACATGGGCAAACCTAACCCCTAAATCCCTTGTTCCTTTTTTTCAAAATTAAAGCAAAATACAAAAAATGACAGCCATAGTAGTGTGAAATCATTTTTCCTCCTATTTACACTGGTGTATTGTATTCCACTTTGCGTGGAATAGACAAAATGTCCTCATTAACAAAATAAAATAGGTTTGAGCAATAAATTATGGAATAAAAAGAGAGATATTAATGAATGATTTATGGAATCATCCTGATTCTGTCTATAATTTACCAGTTTCCAAAGACTTTGAGTATTGGAAAATGGAAAAAAAATACTAATTTAATTTTATCTACCTCTGACAATTTGTCAGTATCGTTCATGAAGTAATTGATGAGCATCATCTTGTGCTTTGTTTTTCCTAGCTTGAACTGACATTTGAATACTTTTTTGGTATAAGAGCAGCAACTGTTTTCTTAACCTTCTTTACATGGTCTTCACGACCTACTGGAGTATAATTCTTTAACTCATTTAATGTTTTTTGATTTTATTATTATTTTGTGACTGGTAACCACCAATACTTTTAATGTGTAAGAGCCATCATTGTGAACATGTTCTTTTATTGCATAAAAATATAAAATTCTTCTGCGTACTTTGTTTATAGTTATTGGATTCTGAAAAAAAGGAATTTGGCTTTTTTTGTTGATCTTATGCTTGACTGTTATGCTTTCCTTTTGTTGATTTTCTGCTTTACTTGTTAGTGCATTACCAGACTAAATTAATTGGCTTGTAACATTGAAGAATAAGCTTCAAATGAAAAATTGTGGGCTATAGATAATTTTTAACTTTATGGATAACTTTATATGAGCAAATCTCCCAAAGAGTCTGAAAACAAAAAACACAAGACCATAGGCACATGGTTATAGCTATTAACTGTGCAAAGGATGGTATATCCTTTCATCTCTGCCTAATAATATTTCTTGCTCATGCTATAAAGGACAGAATGGCACCAACCTTATGAGGGTTAATATGAAAGTTATTGCCTAGAGGTATTCTCTCTTAAATGTCACCCAGAACAGTGTTACCCCTTTAATTCATCAGACTCCAGACTCAGGGTCATAAAATAAGCACAATAAAGTGCCTCTTGTGCCCTCCAATTGTCAACAGCTTCCTTCAGAGCCATTCATCCCCATAGGTGATAGATTTCTTGTCTTTTTCCTGTTTCTTTTGGCTCTTGACTCTATAAATAATTTCCTGTTAACAGCTCTGTCTTGCACTTTGGAAATGATGTTTCCTATGTCTTCTGTGGCCTTGACTTCTGGCTTCCCTCGACCGCAAGAATGATATATACCCCCTTAATTACGCTGCCTCCAGCTTCTCTGGGTAGATGTCTCACATGCTGTAGCCTGGACCACAAAGTCTACAGTCTCTCAGCAAAACTGTGCAGTCAGCTTTGGTTTACTCTGAATATATTGTAGTAGTTTAGAATGTACGAAATGCTTTCATGGCTATTATTCATCTGTATTATTGTTATTCATAATAACCAGTTTAGATACTCAGAGTATATATGATCTTACATAAAAGAAAACAGGCTTAGAGAAGCTTGCCTAAGGACTTGCACAGCTCCCAGCCAGGCCTTCTCATTCCTGTTTTAGTACTTTTCTCACAGGTCCACACTACGTTACATTTCTCTCCCGGGAGAATGAAAACATGAAGAAAAACTGCTACTTCGTAAAGTTTCTTTTTTTCTTTTAACTTCCAATTTCTAAAATATCTAACGATGGTCTTACGAACTTACTTTTTCTTTTTTGAATATAAATATGTAATAGCTATAAACACGCCCTTATGCCCTGCTCTATGCCCAAAGGACATATGACTAGGCCCTTCAAAAAGTCAGGTAGTTGTCTAACAGGAAAGTTCAAAACCCTCAGCCTCTTATTTCTCTTTCATTCTTATTAATTTTGCATGAAATATGCCAATAAATTAACTCTTCGTATCCACTAGTTGTAGGATATGCTGATACATATGTTGTCTTAGTTTTATGGGAAACAGAATTGTTTAGTAAAGAAAAGAGAAGTCATGAAAAGAGAAAACTGAAATGAGATGTAAAGTTAAGATCAGTGCCTAGTTTTCTGGAGAATTTCTATATAAACCCTTTTTACATGAAAGTAAATAAATATACTTGTCAAGTAAATAAACATATTTGACACGTTTTGATATTATTCCTTTTCATTCACTTTAATTTAATTGAACATGTGCTTATTAAGCATCTACAAGGACATGAGATACATCTGTTGATGCCCCAAAGCTTCTGATCTCTAGTTCAAAAAGACAAATTTAACCACATAATTGCCAAGTGGCTTTGCTATTTGAATATTTGGCATGCTGTTCATATAAAGGACAAACATATTAAGTACCGCATAAATGTTTACTATTATAATAATTGCAAATATTATGGAATGAGGTCAATAATATTAAGAGAGAGAAATAATTTCACTCACATTATGCATAGTGACTATAACAATGTGTATATGCTGCTCATTAAATAGTCCAAAGTTTTCTAGTTTCTCTATGTAATTTCAACAATTAAAATCCCATTAAAAGTATTCTTAGGTGTTATTTATTTCTTGAAAATTACTTTGGTTTCTAGCTATTGTCCCCCAAGTAATTTTTATTTGCATTCTTTATTTTTAAAAATATGAATGAAATATTTATCTTATAAAATGAGTCATTGGTTTTGTCTCTTCACTGAGCAAATGTAATGAATATTATTCCTTTCCTTTCTTATTTGTTCGTTTTTCTTTGATTACTTTTTAAAAATTTTAATCAAGTTCCTTGTTAATGGGTTCAAAATCTTTAAAATTTTACTTCTTACTCCAGATTTATGTTCAATGCCGTACGAGACTTGCCTGTGTTCTAAAGGGAACTCTCTCCTTATAAGAAAATATATAAGAATTCTCCCAGTTCTTATATAAAGAGACATAAAGAATTACACTTGAGGCATCGTTCATTGTCTTTTTCTTCTCTTTTCTTTCATAGAGATATGGGCTCTTTGGATATTATTCTTAGAATATTGCCAAAATAACAGGCAACTCCCTAGTCCTGGACAGGCCTAATTTTGATTCTTTCTATTAAGTTTGAAGTTTTGAAACACCGCAAGACACAGATCAAACCCTTTTTTTTTAAAGATCACATGGTGAGGTTTTTTTGTGTTTTTTTTTTTAAAGATCAGCCATGAGCTAACAGCTGTTGCCAATCTTCCTCTTTTCTTTTCCTTCTCCCCAAAGCCCCCAATACCTAGTTGTATATTCTAGTTGTAGGTCCCTCTAGTTGTGCTGCATGGGACGCTGCCTCAGCGTGGCTTGATGAACAGTGCTAGGTCTGCGCCCAGGATCCGAACCAGGGAAACCCGGGGCCATGGAAGTGGAGCGTGCTTACTCAACCACTCAGCCATGGGGCCCATCCCCAAACTATTTTTTAAAGAAACTTTCTCCTTTATTCTCTAAAATAATGCTAACCTACATTTAAATAGCACCCATATACTTTCCAGATCTCTGCCAGTGAGATTTGTCCTTTCAAACATCTGAATGGTTCAACATCTCTACTTTCTTGGGAGAAACCTCATCTACCCCATCCCTAAGTTGTCATTTTATTTTTTATATAGAAAAAGATTGACCTAAATATTTTGCAAAGCATTTCACGTTATTTTCCCTTGTTATGAAATTATCATCTTTTAAGAATAGCTATTCAGAGCCTTGTCAAAAATGTCACATCAAGAGTATAACAAGTAAGTAGCAAAAGTGGTGGTACATGTTTCCAAAAGTCCCAGTTGCCAGTAAATGTCTCAAACAGGGAACGAGTACCCAGAACATGGCCAGTTATACCATAGACATCTCAGGAATGTGTCTGAATAAATGGAAGGATAAGAGGATGAGGAAATGAATAATTGTTTAAGGTGAACTTAAAACACGCCATGTTCAAAAGCAGCACAGAGCGTTCTTGATTGGCTTTTGGTTCATTTAGATCCTAGAAGATACAAAAATCCCTAAAATGAGTCAGTTTCCATATTCAGCTACATGATAATGATTACATTAACAATGCTCTGCTCTAACTCCTATACCCAAGCCACCTCATCCTTGGGAAAAAATAATAGTGGAAATAGTGAAAGTACTACAGTTATAACAATATTCATTCAAGATCACTACAATCCCCATTCACTAACCAGGGCTGCCAGAGAATAAACTGCAGGTCTCCCATCTAAGCACCAGTCTTTGCAGTGACATTGATCCGTGGAGGGGTCTAAACAACATTAATCTGCTTTCTACAATTTTTTCCACAATTAGACTGGTAGAGTTCATTGAGAAAAAAATGTCCATGTACAGAACACCAGATGTCCTCAAGCAAGCAAGCAAGCTTAGATTTGCATACCTACGCAAAACCCAAACCCCACATTTCTTAGTCTCCATTTTCTTATTTCCCAAGTAAATAAATAAATGAGTAACTCTGGGTGTTTCTACATCGCCACCTATTAGTAAGCCTAAATCAGGTATATAAATCAACTCCTTATGATGATATTTCATTTTAATGTAGCCCATTGATTGGTGGCCTAAGCCGTATTGTCTAGCATATGTGCAGTCTTTCCTTCGTGACAATTCTGATGCCAGTTGCTTTTCTTCCAAGCATATGCAAACTTTATGCTGTGGCTATTGCCCAAAGTATGCAAAATACCACAGGCTTTTCTTTCTTTTATCTTACAGATCTTTTAAGTTGAACTGTTTTCTTTACTGACCTTGAACTTTTAATTCAAACTCTTTTCACACTTTACATTTTTGTTTATTTTTTCCTAATATACTATTTAAATATTTTAGTCAATTTTATCCCTTATAATTTTACACTTAATTAGTATTAATTATACATGGATATTTGTTAAATACTGCTGCTGGACACTTTCATTTGTTATTTCATTTTGATCAATATTTATTACATGACATGGTCATTCATTAAAAAATTTGTCTCTCCAGCCCTGATGTTCAAAGACTGATTTTATTCCTATTCAGTCATTTAACAAACATATATGCTGAGTGATCCTTTCTGCCAGATGTTATTCTGTGTCCTAGGTTCACAGCTGTGAACAAGACAGAAGAGATCCCTGTTCTTATGGAGCTTACATTCTCACACAGGAATACAGATAATAAAAAATAATTTAAAAAAATAAGTAAATCAGGAAACATTAGAATAGAAATAAGTGCAAGGCAGAGAATTAAGGTGCTGTGATGAAGAATGACAGGTAGATATTTTACACTCAATGGCCAGGGAAAGGTTTTCAAGTAAATAACATTGAATGTGAGATTTGAGTTTCTAACAGATAATTTGCTCTTATTCCGTAAATTACTTCCTTTTTTATGTCACTCAATTTTTGGACTGTTTCTCATCTAGACTTTTATTATTGTTATTGTGACTATTGTATTCATTTTAAATTTACATGGAATAAATCTCACTCTCTTTGAAGTCCAGTCCTGTGAATTTTGATAAATGCTTACAGTCATATAACCATGACTGCAATCAAGATACAAAACAATTTCATCACCCTAAAAAAATTCCTCTCGTTGCCCTTTATAGTCAACCTCTCTTATTATGCTACCCCATGGCAAACACTGATGTGTTTTCTGTTCCTATAATTTACTTTTGCAGAATGCCATATAGATAAACTCATACTACATGTAAATTTTTCTACCTGCCTTCTGTCACTTAGCACATGTGTTTGAGATTCATCCATGTTGTTTTGTATATCATTAGTTTGTCCCTTTTTTATAGTTCAGTAATATCCCATGTATAGCTATGTCACAATTCATTTATCCATTCACAAGTTGAAGAACATTTAGGTGTTCCCAATTTTTTTTTTTTTTTTTTTTTTGGTGAGGAAGATTGGCCCCAAGCTAACATCTGTTACCAATCTTCCTCTTTTTGCTTGAGGAAGACTGTTGCTGAGCTAACATCTGTGCCAATCCTCCTCTACTTTATATATGGGATGCCACCACAGCATGGCTTGATGTGCAGTGTGTAGGTCAATACCCGGGATCTGAATCCATGAAACCCCGGCCACTGAAGCAGAGCATGCAAACTTAACCACTACGCCACCAAGCCAGCCCCAGTTTTTTCCAATTTTTGACAATAATAAATAAGACCATTATAAACATTTGCACACAGGTTTTTGTGTGACCTTAAGTTTTCATTTCTCTTGGGTGAACATCTAGGAGTCGGATTACTGAGTCATATGATAAATTTAACTTTGTAAGAAACTTTCAAACTGATTTCTAAAATGGCTATATCATGTTTATTCTCACTAACAATATATGAGAGTTCCAGTTGCTCTGCATCCTTGCGAGCCCTCGGTATTGTTTTTGGCATCCTAATAGGCGTATGGTGGTATCACATGGTTTCAATTTGTATTTCCCCAATGACTACCGATTTTGAGCATCTTATTAATGCACTTATTTATCATCCATGTATTCTTTGGTGAAATGTCTGTCAAATCCTTTGTTCACTTTTTATTTGGTTGGTTGTTGTCTTATAAGCATTCTTATTAAGTATTCTTTATTAAGTATTTTGGATTCTTTGTATATTGTGGATGCAAATCTTTTGTCATGCATGTGTTTGCATATTTTCTGCCAGTCCATGGCTTGTCATTTCATTTTCTTAACAGTATGTTCACAGCGTTTGATGAAATAAAATTCATCAAAATTTTCTTGTGTATCTTTTGTTGTCATATTTATGTCACCCCTTAACTATGTTTTTAACAGGACCATCCATTGAGAAAAGGGCTTTCCCTACTCTTAGATAGTCTCCTAATTGTTTCTACAAAGTGTCTTGAAAAAGTCCAAGTGCCTACCTAAGAGGGAAATTTTCGTGCTTTTAAATGATTACCAGCAAAATGTTTTATCTACATTTTTACAAGTCACGTCAAATAAACAGAGCAACCACTTGTCAGAAATGAGATTTAGTGTAAAGAAGGAAGAATTGCAAACTGGGTATATTCTTTGAAAAGTAAAGTCGCAAATCTGCTCATTCAAATCCAATAAATATATTGAAGTAAACATTATTTAAAATCCTTCAATACGTAAATATATATGTCAGTGCATACATAAGATACGATTTTAATAGGTTCACCTAGAAAACAGTTGAGGTTAAAGTGCTGCAATTATTCTTCTCCAAGATTTGTTTACTGCAGAAATAGTATTTTTGTCATCCATCCAAATATAAAAGATTTTAGGTGTAAAAAGAATATTGATTTATTTTTTCCAAGAAATTTGAAATTTAGAGCTGTTAGAGAATTAAAAGTCGTCTAGCCAATTGCCTTTGTTTTAAAGACAAGCTCTCAGGCATCCAGGAACGTAAGTGATTTATTGAAGTTTGAAAAATCTAATCAATTAGTGACAAATCCAGGAGAACTAGATCTCTTCCTTCCTTTTCCACCAGTCATCAATATTTCTCTCCCAATGGAATGGGGTAAGAGAGAGTCAGGGCACAGTGCGATAAGAGGGGTTTAGCTCAGAGTAGATAATAGTTTCTTAGCGGCAGATATTTTGAAAGGGCAGTGTGGAACCAGAGGGCTCCAGGCTGGGGGAGAATACAAGATGGGGAATCAAATCACTATAACTAAGAAAATGTGTGGAAGAAGGGAAAGAGAGACAGAATTAACTTCCTCTCCATTTACTAAGGATTACTTGTCTATCTTCTCTAGTACTCATTCATTTCTTTGTATATTCACTCCTATTCTAGTTTAACTTACTAAAGCCATGATATATGCTCATGTGGAGAGAAATATTAAATACTACTGAAAAATTGAACACAGAGGGAAATATCCTTCTCTCTCATGCATCCTCTTTCTAGAAGCAAATATGAGAAAAGTTTAATATTTTAATAGTTCTATTTGTTTCCATTATCAATTTAAATGATATAACTCATTTTCTTAATTTATCATAATTAGGTAGTTATATAATTATTTCATGCTGTGATGGGTGACATAATGCAGGTACAATACCTTCTGCCTCTCATCTTTCCCTCTTGGGTTGATAGATATATTTATGTCATAAAGTGCAGTGGTTCTGAAGAAGGGCACTTTTGCCCCTGAGGGAACATTTGGCAGGTCTGGAGACATTTTTGGTTGCAACAACTGGGGAGTCCTACTGACATCCAAAGGGCAGAGACCGGGATGCTGTTAGACATCCTACAATGCATAGGACAGCCCTTCACAACAAAGAATCATTCCGTCCAAAAAGATCAATAGTGCTGCTGTTGAGAAATCCTACTCTAGAATTTGTCCATATGACTTTAGATGATGTACTTAAAATAATCTTGACAGCAATGTTTGATATAACTGAATCTCTGCATAACTGACTCTGCTATGAAAAATGAGGTAATTAGAACTGTATTCTTTCTCCACTTATTTACCTCAAATTTTTGTTTTTGAATTATTAATTTTACAGTGATATGATTTATAAAATTTTCAGTCTTTATTGTTATTATACTTATAATTACATCCTGTGTGCTTTGTGTGTCAAATAATTCTAAGAACTCTGAACCATTAAATAGAATTTAAAATACCATTGTAAAGGTATTCACAATAATAATGATTCAGACAAAGACCATCAACAGATGTTAAAACCATTGGGTTAAATGTTATGGGGAACAAGATATTTAGACAGTCTTAAAATATTACTCCACATAGTATTTATTCGCTTTGGGGAAAATTCACCTTTACAAAGGATAGCACTGTGGTTACTGCCTTAACCGAGTAAATTAACATATAGTGGAACAAACTCATATTATGTGCCTCCTAATATGATGCAATGTGAAATAGACCACATCATCTAATTATGAAGAAACAACCAGACAATTCAGGTAATAGTAACTTCAACATGACAACTAGCCTAGACTCCTTGAAAAGATCAATATCATGAAAGACCAAATACAGAATTATAAAAAAGTAGGCGTACTGATCCAGATTAAAGACCAAAGAGACATGATCACCAGTTGCAGTGGGTGACCCTTGATTAGATCTATATCCAAGATATAAAAGACATTTTGGACATCTTTTGAGCATAGGTATAGAATGAATATGAGCTAACATTATTGTACCAAGGTTATAGGTCTTGGGTATGAGATGAGCTAAATTTCTCGATCTTTGTGTGTATGTAGAAGGTCCATGATACATCAGCAACTTCTTTCCACATGTTTCAGCATGTGTGAGGAGTGAGGAGTGGGGGGTGGGGGGAGTGTGTGTGACATGCATATGCAGAGAGGCCAAAAGTGAGCAACTGTGACAAAATATTAACAGTCAGCGAATTGAGACAGAGTATATGGTTTATTCATTCTATCATTCTCTCTACGGTAGGTACGAAATTTTTCGAAATAAAAATTGTTAGCAACAGGAGGCTGGCCCAATGGTGTAGTGGTTGGGTTCACACGCTCTGCTTTGGCGGCCCACGGTTTGCAGATTCGGATCCAGGGTGCGGATACATGCACTGCTCATCAGGTCATGCTGTGGAGGCATCCCACATACAAAATAGAGGAAGGTGGCACAGATATTAGCTCAGGGACAATTTTCCTCTCACACACACACACACAAATTTTTAACAACAATTGTGTCTATCCCCTGATCAAAGCTAGAAAACAAATCTCAATATTTTTTTAAATATGAACTTTATGTAGTGGTATGATGGTATATATTTAAAAATTAGGTCTCCAGGGGGGATTAAAAGCCCTTATTTGAAGCATTTGTTGTATTTTGTGGTGTAAATATTCTTACCATGGTCAATTTCTAGCACTGAAAACAGAGTTGTGAAGAAATTCCCAATACCACACTATTATTACATGGTTTTTCCACTATACAGATAGATGGAAATAACCTCAAAAGCATCAGTAATAGTAAAATGTAGTACAATAATTAGGAAGTAATGAATTTCAAGTATTTATTGCCTCTTTTTTATGTACTTTAAGTGTAGTTTACATTATAAAATTTTAATAATTGCTGCATTTAAAAACCTTCTTGCAAAATTCCTAAAACTTTAACAATTGGTCTCACAAGACCATGAGCCAACTCCAGTACATCACTGGTCCTATGCCTTGGGAAGATCCCCGGAGGGGAAAGTGGACTGAGACTGCGGCAAAGTTGAGGTTATATTACTCTGCCTCTTGGTTAGCCATCAAGGGAAAAAAATAACCATAAAAAAGGCGGCTCTCATTATCCTCCAAGGAATAAAATTCTATGTGGTATATTAAATAATTTATGTGTCAAGCACAATTCTAAATGCTGGTGTTACAGCAGTGAACAAGGTGAATGAAACCCCTTCTCTCGTGAACTCTATTTTTGTTGCTTTGTTATCTACTCCTTGTTGACTCGGAACTTGAAGCTTCTCCTTGGTTCTGTTGAACAAAACCATGTTTGTTCTTGAAGTATAGCTTATTTATTCTGATTTCTTAAAAAGAAAACTGTATTCATTCTCCTTTTTCCTGGGAATCGTCAAATTTTCCAGTCTTTTCACTACTCCCTTTCCTGTTTCTCATTACTAATATCTTTTTCTAATTTTGTTTTCACCATTCAAGACAGACTTTTGGAGAAGAGAGTGGCAAATGAATTTTCAGTCCATCATCTTAAACCACAAGGTACCATCTGATAATTTCCAAAGAGATTGTTTATCCAGGCAGAATGATTTAGAAAAATTTCTGACCCCTTCTGAAAGTATGGTGGCAGCCTACAAGATCTCTTTAGTGGCCTTACAGATCAACATGTCTGTTTTTTTAATTGGTAAGAATAAAAGAAATATAATGTCAGAGTGAAAGGATAATTGGGACCTAATGGAGTATAATTATTCCATAGCTTCTCGCTAATTTCCAAAATTCTCACATATTTTTGTAACATACTTGGTTCTGAGGTACTAAAATTTCTATTCATGTACTGAAAACTCCAACAAAATAAAAGTATAGCAAACTGTGTCCCTGACATGATCCAGTTGGGAATTTATCTGCTTTTAACATTTTTATGGAATTAATACATTTTTACATTTATGTTTTTATCATTATATGTTGTATATTTATAGTTTTCATGCATTTTTAAACTGGATGAATTTGTGCTTGCTAGGCAATAGAAACTCTACGTGCTAAAACTTATTTAGCTTAGAAACTAGTCAGTACTATTCAGGATTTTAAATATGTGTTGATTTCATTAGTTATCCATCTCAGAATGCTGTGATGCACTAAATCTGCTATTACAATAAAAAGGAAGGCTAGTGCTTAAGTCCCTTCACATGTAAAGTTAAAATTCTTTATCCCACTGAGATTAGGGCAGAAATTCAATGGAGATCAGTCAAAACATAAACTTTGTTTGGCTAAAAAGCTTACATATTGACAATTAAGCATTAAAAATGTTCAGTCTTTTATATCTCATTCTAAGCAGAACAAAGTGATTTTTGAAATCCATCGATCAAGGAAAACTATGGATAAATTACATCTTTGTATATTATCTAGCACCTTCTTTTCACTTTCTTAATCTCTCTATTGCTCATTCACAATTTTAAATCACTGTTTATGATCATAGCAAAGATTTTAGCCCTTCTTCTATGTTTCATCCACAAGGATGAAGAAGCTACCAGATCAAGACGGCAAAATGTCAATGACTACTCTATGAAGGAGGTCTGTATTTGTGTTTAAGTTTTGCATAGTATAAACTGCTCTAAAGGTTTTTTCTAGGTCTCTTTAGAAAAAGCTGCTTAAACAAATAAAATCAAGAAATAAACCAAAATAGTCTATGTAACTACTTATGGATAGAACATATCTTTAAAGTATTTTGACTTTATATTGTCAACTGTATAACCAGTTCATTTCTCTACTTGCTTCATTATTTTCTCTTTTGTACAATTAGTTTTTGTCGTCTTGTTCTTTCTGAGTAAAGCTGCTATATAGAGACACCTGCTGGGAAACAAATGAACAGAAGAAAATTCAAACCTGAGCTTTGGAAACAAAAAAAGCTTCCCTCTTATATAAATTAAGTATGCTTTCTTCAAATAGGATATTTCATTTCAAGGCACACTTGCCTCTGAAATATATCAAAATCCACCTACATCTGGAGTTTTGCTATTGATCGAAAAATCTCTACCTTAGCATGAAGTTTCCAGAATCTACATATATGCATACCTGCTATATACAATAGGAATGTGACCTGAGAACGTTGAAATAAATATGCTTTAATCAAGTCATTTATTAGATGCTCACATATGTTTTTAAAGAAATTTTAGAGGGAATTATTTTTCAGAACGACTAGGACTTTTCTAATTCATAATTTTTTAACATCTTAGTTTTTATTTAAAATATTTGATAAAGCAAGGCAAACTTTTACCCTACACAGTTTAATGTAAATATTCTGAACTAATGAAAATGGTCTTTTCAAAGTCTGTTTGCATAAGACTTTGTTGTTAATTTCAATCTAAAGGAGTTTCCCAATTGTAAACCAGTACATTAAAAATATAAGAAATTTTATGTAAAAAGTACAATGTTTAACAGCAAACCATTAAACAGGTATTTCAACTGCATTCCAATCTCAAGTCAACTTCTTCAGGACTATGTTGACATACCATGTGTTATAAGATGATGAGACTTAAAGATGAACATATGTGATTTCTTGTGTGGTTTTCACAATTTCATCTAGGTGCTCGCTGAATATCAAATCATAGGCAAGATGATAGCCAGGTCTTGGAGTGCAGCCACTACAGCAGTTCTCAAGTGATATTCACCATAATTCAGCTGAACATGGGCCAGTCATGTGTGGAGAATGGATGACAGCAGGATTTCCAAGCACCTGCTCTATGCTCCCAACCAGATAGAGAGAATACATTATATGGTGACAAACTGATATCTGGCCTCTAACCATGTGGCAAAGATGCTGACAATTGCTAAAAGCCCAACCAAAGATGTCGTGATTCTAAATGGGATGAACATTGTATAATTTCACAGGAGGAGAAAAGAACACACCGTGGGAAATCACAGTTATAGTTGTTGCTAAATGACCTTAAAAACCCACATTGTCCTTTTCGGATCAAATACGCAAACCCATTCCAGGATATTCAACAGCACCTTGAAAGAGAGAACAGCATAAAGTGTAAGAACATAAACTCTAAAATCAGAAAAATTCCAATTCAGTCTCCAGTACTAAGTAGCTGGTGCAATATCCTTGGGCAAGGTCTTTAACCACTTTAAATAACTTTTTCCTCATTAGGACAAAGGAGATATTAATGGTGCTATTGGGATGATTGATGTTAAATGAGATAATGCATGTAAAAGGCATCCTAAAATATTTGGCACATGGTAAGCACTCAACTAACATTAACATTTTAATGTTGATCATCAGCTAGAGGGGAGATTTAGTGAAATACACATAGATTCTATTACTTTTGAGGGATTATAATGATATTATTATTTATATTCTTTGCACAAAGTTGTACCCAGAATCATAAATGCTGGTTTTGAGAACATTATTATATCAGTTGGAAAATCATATTGAATGTATAGCTCAAAAGATACAGTTTTAAGTAGACTGAATTTTAAATACTGCAGATTCTATGTGTTGTTTCCAATCGTCTTTGATGAAATTCAAAACCATGTTATACCAAAATTTATAAACATGCTAGAAAAAGAAAAGCCCATATTAACTATGAATTATTTACTTCATTATAACTTCTGCCTTGCCATTGATATTTGAATGGCTTCTCTTAGGCCTACCCCCTGGCCTACCTACCAAATATTTAGAATAATATTACATGAGTAGTCATGGAAGTCCAAGGCAAAATATTGAAGGAAATTTTAGTTGAGATCTTAAAATGACTGAAAACACATCACAGTGTGAATCACATTGTTTGTTGTGCGACGTGAGATTGTAAATTAAGTTATTAATCTAGGATGGTTGAATAAAAAAGGCAACAGCTGAACACTTGCAAACTGGAGGCCTTACATGACACCAACAGTATTCATTGTCTACTCTTTTTTACAGAATCAGAGTTGGTTTTTCAGGGGTTTTTGTTTAATTTTGTGTGTGATTGGAATATACGCTGCTGAAGACAGAGAGAAGAGGAGCTTGAAAATTGGGAATGCTGACTTGGCATAATATTGTCCTTCTTGTTTTGGTTGATGTTCTTCCTAGAGATAAGTGAAAAAATATATAAAATATCTATGATCCAACCACCAAGAAACTAATTTAAACTTTTCATTGTATAATGCCAATGAACACATTTGCTATATTCTTTTCTTTAAGCAATGGTATTATCAAGGTACAATTTTAAGGTAGATGGATGATAGATAGAGAGATAGATAAATAGATAGAGATAAAATAAAAATTAATTAATGAATCTTTACCATGATGTATTCTTTTGATTATATGGATGAGAGAAAGGGTGATTCTTTCTGAACAGAGAGAAAGGATAATTGTGATGAAAATCTAGAAGGAGAATAAACCAGAATTAAAGATTAAGAAAACTTTAACAGGAAGATATCAGCTAGGGAAAACTTTATAAAAATATTACATTTGGCAACTATTTTTCTTTAGAAATAGACAGCAAATTTCAAAATAATAATTTAGTGTTCTGCCTATATTACTTTAACTAAGCAACTTTTCCTGCATGTGCCATACAACCTGGATCCAGATATAAGCAAGACTGAACTCATTATTGTCCCCTGAAGACAGCACAAATGTAAATCAGCTAAAATATAAGGCTCGAGATAACTTTGGGTTGGTAATAAAATTCATGGTGCTTAAATTACTCACTTCTAATGCATATTTACAAGTCTCAGAGGAAACCTCTGAAACTCACAGATTTTACCCCTTTTCTCATTACTGTATTTGATGCACTTTAAAACTCTATAAGATGCATTTAATACTTTGTGTAGCACTGAAAATGCCTATTTGAGAGAAACTGAAGGTGCTATAGAACACTTTCTATTTACAATAGTCCATTTTGGATCACTGAATGGGGAAACTGAGGAAAAATGTGTCCAAAGTCAGACAGGTTTAACATCAGAAAGAGCTCGGTCTTCTAAAGTGTATTGTGATGCTGGCATTTTCCACATAGTCCATTCATCTAACGAATTATGAGTAATTCTTTATGTCAACACAATAAGCCCTTTAAAGTGGACTTTCTATGGTGGTTACATGTTCATTCTGATTTATTTATACTTTCAATCCTTCCTTTCTGTTTGACAATATGTTCTGGGTGTTACTGAGTGATAATCTATGACCAGGAAAGAGTACTAACCTTACTGGCTTATACTGGGGATGAGTATATGACCTTTAGTCCATCGTCATAATTCCTAAAATAGCTTATCAAACCAATCAGAGGAACCAGAGAAACATTCCATGGGGATACAGGAGTGTCAGGAAAAGCAACAAATCTTTTGGATTCTGCTCTAGAATCTTGTTTTCCTTTAGAAGAATATTAACTAATTCAATTTATAATGACCAAGATTATATACCACTAATTTCTATGATGAAAGAGAGACTTTCACACCTTTAAGTAAGTGATATCAGAATTTAAAGCAGGTAGACTTTAAATACTTTTATAATAAAGCACATATACCTGTCAAAAGTGTAGACAAACATTAAGTAGACAAGAAAATAGCTAATTCTTTTTGAAGGGGGATGGGCTGATTATATTTTTTACTTTCATTCTTTTAAGATAATTTTGCTGGGTATAGAAAACTACATGATTATTTTCTGTCAGAACATTGAAGAAATCATTTCACTGTCACCTAGCTTTCATTATTGTTGAGAAATCAGCTGCTACTCCTTTAAAGCTGATCTGAAATTATTTTTTCTTCTCATTGTTTTGTACTTGTAGTTTCACAATAATACATCTAGGTGTGAATTTCTTTTTCTTTCTCCTGCTTCAGATCCTCTGGACTTTTATATCTATTCAACAGTGACTTTCATCAGTTCTGGGGAATTTTCAGGCAATATGTAATCAAATATTATTTATTGCTACATTTTCACTGCCCTCTCTTTTGAAATAACTGGTTAAACCTTTCACTCTGTCTTCCATGTTTCTTATTCTTTCTCATATTTCTTCTGATCTTTGCTTCTCTGTACTTCTTTTGAAATAATTTCTTCTTATATGTCTTCCAATTCACTAATTCTCTCTTTTTCTGTGTCCAATCTGTCATTAAAAATGTACATTGGGCTTTTAATTTCAATTATTATATTTCCACGTATATTTTTCTATAAATATTTTCAACTGATTTTTTTTATCTTTTTAAATGTAATAACTGCTGTTGGCTTATAATCTGTTTCTGATTGTTTCAGAATTTGAAGGTTTATGAGTCTGCTTCTGCTATCTGTTGTTTTTTGCTGATTTCTAACTCGTGCCTAGTTGATATGTGTTCGCTTTTTTCTATTATTTTATCATTTTCCTCAGGAATTTAAACATGCAAATTGGCCCAAGGATGAACTGTAATCCTCTAGAGATGATTCATATTGCTTCTGCCAAAGACCTGAGAGAACCGTGAATCTGGAATCATTTTAAACTAAATTTCTGTTTTAAGAATTTTGAGCACATTCAGGTAATACTAATTTTGACAGCATATTTGTGAATTACTAGGCTTCTGGTTACAATTTCTATGGTGAATTATTCTACTTCTCTGTGAGGAGGAGGCAGGTTTATATTGTTTCATCCTTGCGTTGAGAGTATGCTCTTCTAGACCTCTAGTTTCATGGATAAAGTGCTGCCTGATAGACTTTCCTCAGCCCTAACGTTTGATCCCTTTCATTTTTGTCCTGAAAGGCAATCAAATGCTGAGCTCAGTTTCATAAGAGTCAGTAAATCTCCAGTGGTCCACTTAGCTATCTTAGTCTCTGCTTTCTTTGAGATTATTGTTGGGTAATTTCTGACATTCTTTCAGTACCTCAGTGCTTTCAAAAAATATCTTAAAATACTTTATCCCACATTTTTACTTGTTTTGATGGAGAGCTGGACCAAATCACCTACCTTGTTAAGAATGGGCATGGAACCTTTCCCTTCTACTGTTTAGGGTCAAAATATTTTAATTAAGTTCCCTTTGCAAAGAAATTAAAATTTCAAAAATCAGGTTTTGTGAGGGATATAGAAGTAGAGTAGTAAAAACTACAGTGTAAGGAGTAGTGACAAATTTTATATAGAAAGATGAGAAAATACGCATAAATAAAAACGTTTTTTATTTTAATTTGTACATGTGAAGGATATTGACCTAAACTGTATAGAAATAATCTAGGCTAAACAACACAAAAGATTTTAGCTTGAAGAAATAGGAGTAATTTTAGGGAATCTGCTTTATTAAGGCATTTATATAAGATACGCTACCTCAACAAAAATAATAGCTATTGTTTACTGAGTGGATTTTGGAGGCCAGACAATATAAATCCATCATTTTACATAATCTTCACCACTTCCATATAACTGTATCACTTTTATAGATGGTGAGATAGGCTCAGAAATATTAAATAATTATTCAGGCCCACAGCTGATGAGTGACAGGACTGAGATTCAAATTTAGGAAATCTCAATCTAGAGCCCACTGGACTCTCATCCAAGACACTGTATTATAGTTTAGATATGTTCCTGTTCTCCACAACAGTATCTCAGGTAACTTTTCAAAGTCTTTCCAACCTGATGAAATCACATACGGATATAGAAGTATATTTCAAAACGTATTAATCACTTGTGTTTGAAAAAACATAAACACATACACTCTAACTTGTCTTTATTATCTTCACAGTATCAGATTCACAGATTCTTAGTTTTTCTTAGGTGAAATACTAATATGAGAATTTCTAGCTCAATCATTCTTAACTCAATTGTAATTGGACAAGAGTCTTACTATTTAGTTGTGGGATGTTAGTTTGATAGAAGAAAAAAAGAATCAAAGTCAAGACCAATGCATACGATATTATTTGTTCTGTCCACACAAATACTAAATGAATTATCCCTGATTAACATTATGGCAAGGGAAATGAGGTGAGGTATTATTCATTGGCCTATTTTGTTGAAAGGGCATTCCAAATATATCTATAATCTTCTTAAATAAGACAAAATTCTATCTACTTATTTTCTACCTTTAGATTGTTTTTTAGAGTTCAGCTCAATCCAATGAGGTTATGAGCTAAGGAATATCTCAGCTTTCCCGGTGACAGCAGTTAACCTGGAAACCTAATGACAATCTCGTGCTGCCAGACTTTCACTTCTAGCCTGAATTTAAAGACCAACCTGAATATTTTCAAATAAAATTAGTTTAATTATTTTAATGCAAAATATATTAAAAAATACTGAAGATGACTTATGAAATGACTGATGTATGACATTACCATTGCATACATAGGGTAGGTATACTGATAGGATTTCCCAGGCAGGGAATATACATCATGAGTAAGATTATTTCAAAAGTGTGCAAAGAAATAAGAAGAAAATGAAAGGCAGGTCCTGATGGGGAGGGAGGGGAAGGCATATTTATGATGTAGCTATTGAAAACCACTGGAAGATAGGTTAGGGGACTACAATTTTCAACTTTCAATCTGGGAGCGATTTAGTAGAAATAATTCCTCAACTTAATCAAAACATGAGAAACAAATACAAACAAACCTCCAAAATGTTGGAAAGAAATTTCTGTCTATCTGACCAGGCTTTGTAGATTGAGAGTTAAATCACATATTCTAAACACCCACTAAAAACTGTTCAACCACTTGTGACCCAAACAAAAACTTGCCAGTCTCTGGTCTTGAGCTCAGTTGGGGTCATGGTCTATGTTTTAGTTAGAAATGGCTTATTTTGTCCATTATAAAGAGTGAAAACATAAGCCTTCTTTTCTTTTTTGCATAAAATGACATATTGGTTCGCTACATGCTTTATAAAGGAGAAAGCAATAGTGTATATTAATCTTCCACATCCACTATAGATGCAACAATAGGCCTGGGAATTTTATCCCTACTGTAACCACAAGCTTAAACGAATCAAAGAAGCTTCTTTAAGACACTGTGACTGGTTGATTTAAGATTCAAATGACTGAAAGAGTTCACCAAACTTATATTCCTTGTTTTCAGAATACTTGACACATAGTTCTTCAAACCTATCCAAGCCATTATTAAATCACATAAAAGGTGTTTACTGCTTCAAAAGGCAGCCTACTGGAATATTGCTTTTTTCCCCTCTGAGCGACACAGTCCTTTAAATGGCACTTTCTATAAATGCTAGATCCTTTCTAATAAGAAGCAATGCTGTGATCTCAGAGAAGCCTTGCATATTGTGACAAATCTCTGGGCCTCTGGGCTGTTCATCTAATGCTGAATTTAGACTGTACACTTCTCCCTATCTATGTTTTCCTCTGTGTAGCTCATCTTTGTTCACAAAATAAGTGAAAATATATATTCTGCTCATTTATCAAAAAAAGGCTAAGAAAGAGATATAGTCAACCCCATCAACCCTATTAGAAACCTACAGTGAGGGTTACTTTGAGTAAATTCAGCCCACAAGGTCTTATTGAATATCCACAAATGGAGATAAATCTGCCCCATGCCAGCACATTCCATAGCCCTTCTACAGAAGAACTTCTTTCTTATTTCCCTAGCTAAGACTTCACTAAATTTAAATAAAAATATAAGAGTGACAAGACAATTTAAGATGAATTACAGTGTATTAATGCAATAAGCATTTATGAGGACTCAATAGAAGGTATTGTGTTATGTACTATGAAGGAAAGCAAGGAAGTACAATACTCCCTTCACATCTGTTCCAAGGAAATCTTTACTGTCTTCACCACTACTTATTTCCTCAGTCCAGTAGTCAGCTCTTGGTCACCTGCCTAATCTGAGTACTTTGGCCTTTCACTTTAACTACACTCTCACACTAGCCCCCTCCATTCCTCTTTACTTTTTTCCTTCTTTTCAATTCTCCACAGCTACTGTTGTAAATCTTTTCTTAACTTCCAAGTCCACAATCACATAGCAACTTTCTCTTAGGAACTTAGTATGTCTCCAACTTTACCAAGAAAATAAAGGCTAGTCAAAGCAGTCTTTCTTCTTCCTTATGGCTAATTCAAAATCTCTTTTACAGTGACCCATTTTCAACTGTCTCAGTTTCATTTCTTGTGGCATTGGCCAATGTGTTAGATCTATGCCCTTTGGTCTGTCCACATCAATCATCCCCCATTTAATCTACTTTCCATCTCATCATCACATATTTCCTCTTTTATGAAAAAATAAAAGTATGCAAATGTCAAAACACTAAGCATATATTCCTTTGTCCCATGCTTAGACCCATTTTCAGTGCTCCTTCTTCTAATGAAGGGTAGCATTCATCTCTTCCAACTCTCTTCACCACAAAGTCAACACTTGCCGCCAGCTGGATATCCAGAGCTCTCTCAAGATGTAGAGGCTGTTTTTCCACTTTTGCCTTTCTCAAACAGCTTCCTCTGACATCGCCTCCTAAATAAATGCATATTGATATCCTTTGAAGTCAGAACAAATATCATCTTCTCAAATAAATCATTTGGTGTTTCCTTTCCATTCTGTCCTCAGAAGAATTAATCACTTCCTCATTTGTAATTCTACAATGTATTGCTCATTACGCTGTGCTCATGTATTACTTTTATAACAACCTTTCTTTCAGTAAATTATGAAATCTTTCTGGACAGGAGCATTGTCTCTGTCATCCTTCCTACTTCAATCACCTCTAGCATAAGGCCTGATATATAACAAGTGCTCAATGTACATGTGTTACAACGAACTAGTTCCATCCCTCAAGAAACTTATTATCTAGCATGTTTATGGAAAATTCCATAGAATTATATGATAGGAATTTAGAGAAAGACTACCCCAGAGTGATCTAAGAAAACTGAAATATACTTGAGGAGAAGAGAATTCCAAACACACAGACCAGAGAACATCTTGTCTTGTGCAGAAAGAATAGATTGAGCAAAAAGTCAAATGAGAAAAGGCATAATGTTTACTAAAGGAACACTGAACATCTATTCTAGCTGGCCTTTAGTAATAGAGAATAAGATAAGATTTGAAATATAGGATGAAGGGTGAAGAACTTTGCATTGTCAGAAATAGGTTTGAATGCAAGGGACGAAAAACTGACAAAAATTGAGAGATTTATTTCTATCACAAATAAATGAAACCCAAAGATAAATATTCAAGAGCTGATCAGTCATTCACACTTTGTGCACCATGACCATGAACACATGCCTGTCCACTTTGGTCCAGGTGGCACTTTGAACTCCAACCATTCTGTATTTCAGTAAGCAAAAAAGAGCAAGGGATGAAGATGGCTCACTTCCTCTCTCTGAAGACATGTCCTGCAAATTTCAAGTAACTGCTCAGAATTTAGTGCCAGCACCATACCTAGCTGCAAATGGGACAAAAAACATCATATTTCTTATGGGTAGACATATTCTTCCCCTCTCTTCTCAAATAGGGCTTCATCTCCTTATGTAAAATTTTAAAAGATAAGTTGAAGCATTTGCATTTTTAATGGTGAGCACAATACAGGTGAAATCAGAAAATATAGATATTTTCATAAACTGATATTTTTAGGAGCTGAATTAATCTGTTGGTTTGTGTCATTAATGTTTTAGGGAGAAATTAAGCACTCAGTTTCTATTTACCTATTAATTGTTCATGGTAGCTATTTCTCTCTTTAAAAATAAAAGCATTCATTGTAATGTTCAACTGAAAGGAACAAGGAAAATCTGCTGCACAGTTCTTATTTCTGTGATTATGTAACAGGCTTTTTTGCCCAGTTCCATGTGAATGGTCATTTTAGGAAATGACACTGGAATACAGATATTTAAACACAAGGAAAGGCTGACTCTCTACTTTTGTTTGCTGATTGATTTGGTTTTGTTGAATGCAAATAAGCAAAATCATTTCTTTCAAAATAGTTGCCAGGGATCATCCCTCATTAATCTCTGCAAGGCTTTTCTTGCCTACATCATAAAGCCAGCAGCAGGAGCTACCAACAGAAAGCTCACATACCTTTCAAGTTAGCATGGGACTGGATGCCACTCGTCCTCATGCTCAGATCTTAAGGTAGGAGATAGTCTGGTCATGATACTCTTTCTCTAATTTTTAAATACTACCTATCAGTCCTAAATGTGAGAATAAGAAACAGTGCTTTAAATGTTATGTATCGATACACTTTATACAATGGGAGATATCAAATAATTACAGAAAAAATAGGAATTAATTATGACAGGACATAAAATTGCTTTTTTGATAGGTATCTTCTCTTTGTATACAATTCTAATCATGGGTAAATGCAGGGATATCATGACCAAAGATGAAATAAGAAACCATATTGACAACATAAAAATAGATTTTTTTTAAGAAAGGGCTAATAATTAGCTTCAGATGTCCCCTAACATTCTAAACTACCTATGAAGAATAACTAAATGTATAAACAAACTAAGTAAATAAATAAAAGCTTGCCCCAGCAAAACTGAGATGCCAAAAATTTTCCCAAATTTGAAAGCAACTTTTACTAACTCTAAGGAGCTGTACTGAGAAAAGCAAAGTGTCTAGCTCATGGTTATAAAATTAAGTACCACAACTACATAAAAGAAGGTAGGAATATTCATTTTCTTTTAAATGTTGTATATCCCCTCAATACGTTCTTGGTAGTTTTATATTAAAAAACCACTCAACTATTCCTCCTTCTACCATGAAGGAGAAAGTTTATGAAGTGACCAGATCGCTGTTGTCAATCCCCTTGGCTTCATAGGTTTTCATCCATTTAAAGACTAAAACTTCAAGAAAAGAACAAGAAGAAAGCATGGTGCATGTGGACACATTAATCCTCACATGCATTATCCCTATACATAAAGCACCTTAGGTGGAGGCAAGGAATACGAAGATTTCTAGAAGTACATTTTGGAGGTTACACTTTCTCATGGACCTCAGTCTAAAGTATCAGAGAACACATCAGTGCATGAAACTTCTCAAAATAGGAAAATTTGTCAAGTAGAGCCTGTTGGGTTCTAGAATCTGGGCAAGACACAGTGCTCTTCACTACGCCCTCCAACTCTAGAGCACAGAAGGGAATTCTAGCATCTCCCAAGTGCTGATGGACAGAACCAAGGAAAGCGCCACGCATCCTTCCTGTAGACACACTGAATTCAAAAAGCTCTCTTCTCAACCAAAGATGAGTAAGGAGAAGAAATAGCAACTAGGAATGTGCAAACAACACTGCAGAACAAAAGAAAGAAAACACTGGAGGAATCTAAAAAAGAGCATAGCATAGTATTTGTTCAATTGTAGGAACCAAAAGAAAAAATATGCACATTACATTAAATATAGATATGACAATTAAATAGTCTGCACAGACAAATCCAGCTACTTTAATATCTACAGGGACCGCTATAGTTACATTAAGATTTCAAAAGGCAATAGAGGGCAGTAAGGACTGGGAAACTGGCCCATACAGGCTATGTCTAAAGAGACAGACAGATCAGCACCATTTAAATGTTGTCAAGCATGAGTATGGGCTCATTGTTACCAGATTCCTGATTCTGAAAATCTGAGGACTCTTTTAGAATTTCTTTCTCTTTTCTTTCCTTCTTTTCTTCCTTCCTTCCTTCTTTTCTTTCCTAATATCCTGGCTACCAATAAAACAAAGGAATGACAAAAATATCAAGAAAAATTTAGATAGTCAAACAAAGTACATCTATACACTGCGTATAGAAAACAAGCTGTCTTTTTCTGAGCTCTTCTTAACTGAATATAATAAAAAATTTGCAGAAGCAAGAGCAGGCAGTCAAGAAGAGAAGAGGCAATGATAAAAGGGACACACTGTGCTAAGTGAGCCGAGGAAACTCAATTTTCAATAATAAAATTAGAATTCACAACAGAAGCACCAAAAGTTGTAACTTACATTTTAGAAAGGTAAATCAGGGATGGCAATGATGCTTTGAGAAACTCTTAGATACCAAAAAAAAAAAAAGAATAGACATAAGAATAAATAGTAAGAGAGAAGAAAATAGAGAAGGAGACTATAGGGAACAGAATCTACACAGCTGGCCTAAGAATTATTGGTGGACCATCAGTGTACAGTAAGATAAAGAAAAAACAATCCCTGACCTAAAAATACCCTGAGAATGAAGACTGACAATGCCTACTGTATATTTAAGATAAAACAACTGGCAAGTAAATCAAACAGCATATTCTGAGAACATTTTTAAAGTTAATACCAAGAGAAAATTTGAAGAAAGACATCCATTAGCGAAGAAGGGTTCAACTCATTTACTTCTAATCCTTCTCCAAATCCCAATTAAGAGATCCAAGTACTTTAGAAAAATCACCAGTGTACAGGGTAAAAGATTAGGAGAGATTACAAAGAGCAACAGAATTTCGTAACCTAGAATGCAGAAAAACAGCATATAACCAACTGACTGGTCTGAGAAACCCGATCCTAAGATGTCAGTGGGGAAAGTTTTTGTATTGAGAAAGAGGTAATTATGGAAGTGGGATGACAATGGGTCTGAAACATAAGATTTATGTGAAAATCTGTTTAAAAAGAAGTAGAACCCCCATATCTCCTCAACCACTGTGTGAGTTTTATGACTGGTTTTTCCATCAGGAAGGCAGATTTATTCTGTGAGGAGAGCAAAGGAGAGGCTCTCTACACTGGCAGATACCCAGCAAAGTTAAAGGAAATAGTACCATATAGAAAACAAGGAATTTGAGTTAAAATCTTCACCCAGAATTTTGATATATCCAACCCTTGTCCTTGTTTTGGCTTCTAGAATGCACACAACAAGGCTTATGTCCTTCCATGAAGGATACTAAAATGTTCTCTGAGAAATATGACCAAAAGAAGAGGTAAGAATTAAAATAATGATTGTGAAGATTTCTCAGTGAATGAATCAGGTTACTTTACACTTAAGGCAAGCACTGGTAAACTCTGTGTACGTACACAAGGATTTCAAGTAGGTATACGAGAAAAAGTTCTGAAAAAAAAAAAGACAGAGACCATGCAAACATATAGATAAACATACAATAAGAGAAAACAGATTATACAGCAAAATTACTCCATAGCTAAAAAAAATTCTTAGCAACTTTTTCAGAAGGGTAAAAAGGGATGTTGCATCAAGTTTATAAAAAGGATTCTATTTTTAAAAAAGCATTAAAAAACAAAATATACATTGTAAATTAGAAAAAGGATAGCAAAAATTAAAAACTTAGAATGATTGGATTATGAAGTTGAAGGAGTTTTGTAAAAAGAAGAGCAAAAAGACATAAAGATGAGAAATAATAGAGCAAATACAAGAAAATTAGCAGATCCCTTCAGGAGTTTTAAGATAAAAAACAATGAATTTCCAAAAGATAGAATAATAAAAGAGGAGGAGAGGAAATCATCAAGGAAGCAATGTTTTAAATGCCTCAAAGTAGAACATCAGTTCGCAGACAGGAAAGATTCACTGAATGAATGCCTAAAACCATGGATGAAAATAGACTCACGATATGGATATCTCCAAGATATTTCAGAATTTAAGAGTAAGGAGTTAATCCCAAAAACTTTAAAGAGAAAATGAAAGTAAAAATAGGCTCATGTAAAAGATTAATAGAATGATGCTATCAGACTTCTTAACAGCATTTCTGCCTTCTAGCTTAGTAGAA
This sequence comes from Equus quagga, assembly GCF_021613505.1. Taxonomy (NCBI): domain Eukaryota; kingdom Metazoa; phylum Chordata; class Mammalia; order Perissodactyla; family Equidae; genus Equus; species Equus quagga. The sequence goes on from NC_060268.1 coordinate 20,698,776, forward strand.
CAATTGATTTCCAACATATAATTCTTGACCTAAACAAACTATCAATGAGCAGTTGAATACGACATGAGAAATGCAGGATATTAAAAATACTACCTCCAATGCACAATTAGTTGGGAAACCACTGGAGAATGTCCTCCTCAAAAATGAAACAAAGGCATAAACCAAAAAAAGGAAAGATATAGAACTCAGGAAACAAAGTGTTTATCAAAAGAGACCTCCAGGATTGCAACCATGCAGCACATCTTAAAAGTAGATCTACCTGACTGGAGCACATCAAGAGTTTCCAGGAACATTTCCAAGTAGTTAAAATTGATACATTTCCTGATATTCTTTAGTATATCAAGCAAACATTTACACAACTTGAGGAGAGATTAGGGAGAAATTAGTGATACGCACATTGAAAAAAACTAAACAAGCATATAGGCAAAAAAGGCAATTTTTCACTCCAGGAAAATCAAAAAGTCTTTCGAGAAAAGATAGTTAGTTACAGTACTTTATATGTCTCAGCTCTAAATGGAGTTTATAAGGTCACAATAAACATTTCATATTGAAATAACTAGAATTAGAATATTACACTATTGGGAAGGTGGGAAGATGGGAATTGTATGTGCTTTGATTAGAGTGAGGGATGAAAAAAAGTACATCAACATCTTCCATAGTAACTATATAATCTCAAAATCTAAAATATCAAGAATATCAGCAAATTATTTACAGATGTGGTTAGTTTATGTCAAAAAAAGAGTTAAGAGAATTGAAATTGGTTGCCTATTAAAATGGGACATATGCAGGTAAAGGTACTGTTTCACAATAAAAATACAGATAATACACCTAAGAAATGGAGAAAAATTAGACTCAGAATTTTCTTTGAAACACTCTCTGACAGAAGACAATATAACACTCCTCAAAGAAATATTTAGTACAAAAGGATGGGATCCAAGCATTTTTATGCTCAGTCAAGTAAATTTTTTTATGAGTTAAGGCAACTTTTAGAGATATGCTCATGTAGGCAAGGGCTCATAAAATAAATCACATATTTTTCCCTTGCAAAAACTAAAGGACTATTCTTGGCAGCCAACTAAGAGATAAATCAAAAGAAATAACAATTCCTCTTCTGGCTAAGATGGACTAACGTAGACTTGTGTCAAACAACCAAAAAAACTGGACAAAATAGATGAAACAGTGATTTTCAAGACCATTGTATATCAGGTAACAGAGGACAATGACCCTTGAAAGAGAGAAAATAAATGTGATGTGCCCTTTGATTGACCAAGCTTACTGCCTTGAGAGAGTTTCCGAGAATGACACAGGGAGGGGAAAATCAGACAGAGCCAAGCATATTTCGTGTGTTGAGGCGACATAGCTAAAGAGTCCAGGGAGACTAAGGCAGATAGAATTCACAAGGAAGAATCCTAGAAAGAAGATATCTGCACAGAGAATTATAGTGATCTGCACTGGTTAGGTACCACTCAAGTATTTAGCAGACTACTGATCAGTGGATGCATGGAAGGAAACGATGTGAGGTTAGAGAAAGAATCGCCTAAAAGGTTTAGAAACTAAGTGTGCTCAGCACACACTCAGGCCCAGCAATGACGACAGCTTCCAGCAGCCAGTCTGGAAAACCTTATAAATCATAGGTCATTGGGTAGACTATCCAGAAGAGTGTTGACTCCATAGAGGGGAATAATTAGCCTTAGACTAAACAGTACTCTGTTCTTGTCCAACAAATTTTGAAAGTAAGACTCAAAGGGATAAAATTATTTATAAGTACCTTTATTGCATTACAGAACAAAATTTCAGATTATTGACTAGAAAACAAAAAATATCCAGCATTCTAAAGTTAAACATCAGAATATCTGGCATCCAGTCAACAATAACCAGGCATGCCAAATGACAAGAAAATACAGCACAAGGAGATAAACCAATCAATCAAAACAAACCCAGAACTGATACAAATGTTAGAAGATGAGGACATTAAAACAGCTATTATAATTGAATTTATACGATCCAAAAGCTAAATTGAGGTATGGAGGATGAAATAAATGCAAAAATAAAAATCTAAAGATGAACAATACAACATCTGGAATTAAAAACCAAATACAGTGGATAGACATTACATAAAAAAACACTGGTGAATTTGAAGACATAGCAATAAGCATTATCTAAAATGAAACAGAGAGAGTGAATAAATGAAAAAAATAGAATATCAGTGAGCTACAGGATAACTTCAAAGTGGCACATCATGCATATAATTGAATTCTCCAAAAGAGGGGGGAATGACAAGGACAGAGGAAAATATATTTGAATAAAAAATAGCCAAGATCTTTCCTAATTAAAATGAAACAAAAATGAAAACACAGCATATCAAAACTAATATTATTCAGCATTAAAAAGGAGAGAAATTTTGACATTATACTAAATGAAATAAGCCAGTCACTAAAAGACAAACATTGTATGATTCCACCTATATGAGGTTCCTAGGGTAGTCAAATACATAGAGACAGAAAGTAGAATGCTGGTTGCCAGGGGCTGGAGGAGGTGTGAATGGAGAGTTAGTGTTTAATGGGTACAGAACTTCAGTTGGGGAAGATGAAACTGTTCTAAAGATAGATTGTAGTGATGGTTGCACAACAATGTGAATGTATTTAATGTTAAAAACTGTACACTCAAAAATGGTTAATTTTATATTATGTGTATTTTACCACAATAACAAAAGAGAAAATCTTAAAAGCAGCCAGAGAAACAAACATAAGAATGGCAACAGATTTATTGCTAAAAAAAAACGCAATCAAGAAGACAGAGCAAAACCTCAAAATACTGAAAGAATTCTATACTCAACAACAAACAAACTTCCAAAAATTAAAATAAAAAAATACTTTTTATCAGGCATAAAAAATCGAAAGAATTCATCTCAAACAGACTCATGCTGCAAGGAAGACCTTCAGGTGAAGGAAAATAACAACAAATAAAAAAATGAATACACAGAAAGGAAAGAAGAGCACTGAAAATGGAAACCGAATAAGTAAATATATACGAATTTTACTCATTACTTACATATCTTTAAAACATGACTGACAAAAAAAATGTGGTGTGGATCTTACAAAATATGCAAAAATAAAATGCATGGCAATAGCATAGTGGTCAGAAGGGGGAAAATGGAAGTTTATTCTTGTAAGATTCTCAGATAGGGAAGTGATAGCACTTGAAGCTCGACTGTGATATGTTAAAAACAGATACTATAAACCCTAAAGCAACTACTAAAATAGCAGAAGTCATATTTGTTTTCAATAAGCCAACAAAGGAGAAGAAACAAAAAGAGGAAAGAAGAAACAAAAAAAAATGAGACAAGCATAAAATTAGCAAGATGGTAGACTTAAGCCTAACCGTACGAATAATCACATATATATAAATACTCAATAAAAGGCAGAGATTGTCAGATTTCAACAAAGGAAAACCCAGTTCCATATTGCCTACCAAAAGCCTACTCAAAATATAAATAGACAAATCAGATAAAAAGTTAAAGGTTAAAAAGTATATACCTTATGTATTAGTTTTCTAGGGCTGTCATGAGACAGAACCACAGACCAAATGGCTTAAACAAGCAGTCCAACATTAAGGTGTTGGCAGGATGGTTTCTTCGGAGACCTCTCCCCTTGGCTTGTAGATGTCCATTTTTCCCTTGTGTCTTCACATGGGCTTACTTTTATGCCCATCTGTGTCCAAATTTCCTCTCCTTATAAGGATACCCTAATGACCTCATTTTGACTTAATTGCCTCTTTGAAGATCCTATCCCCAAATACAGTCATGGTCTGAGTTATTGGGATTTAGAAGTTTAACACATGAATTTGAGGGTATATACTCAATTTAACGTATGAATTTATGATTCAGCCCATAATGCCTAGGTAACACAAATCAAAAGAAAGCCAGGGTAGCTACATTAATAGCAGACTAAGTAAATTTCAGAGCAAAGAATGCTATAAGCTATAAGAAAGATACTTTCACACTCATAAAGTAGACAATTTTTAAGAGGACGTAAGAATCAAAAACCTTTATGCATCTAACAACAAGGTTTCAAATTACATGAAAGAAAAACCCTAATAGAATTGTAAGAAGTAATAGACAAATCCACGATTATAATTGGACATTTCTATACCTCTCTCTTAATAATTGATAGAAGAAGTGAACACAAAATCAGTAAAAAAATAGAAGACTTGAATAGCACTATGAACCAACTTGAACTAACTGACAGTTATAAAACACCACGCAACGAAAGCAAAACACATACCTTTTCAAGTGCACACCAAACAAATACCAACTAGATCACATTCTGGGGCAAAAGCAAGTCTCAGCTTAAATGGATTCAAGTGAAAAAAATATCTGGCAAGTCCATAACCAAATAACCCACATTTATATAACACATGTCAGAGGAACTCTAAAGTAAATAAAGTGTATTAAAATGAGGAAAAATAAAAATACAGCATATAAAATCTGTGCAATGCCACTAAATCAGTAGTACTTAGGGAGAAATTTATAGCCATAAATACCTGTATCAGAAAAGAAGAAAGATCTCAAATAAATGACTCCAATTAGAAAAATAAAAGCAAATTAAAGCAAAGAATTTTAAAATATTCTGCATATTTAAAGCATACATGATTTATAATATATGAACTGAGTCATTGTTAAAAACTAATAAACCACTCAGTGGTAGAAATTATTTCTTGCTAGGATGTTTTCCATATCATTATCCATCTAGGACCTGGAGATACTGTGCTAATTATGATTTAAATTACTTTATACAGAATTATCACCTTCACATTAAAATGTATAGATGAAATGACTAAAGAAATATACCAAGATATGAATGCTATTCTGGGAACCGGAATTCTAAGTGACTAATGTTTTACAGTGAATCTTTCTTTGTTTTCCAAATATTCTCAAATGAACATGCATTGTTTTATAAGAAATCTATTTTTAATAGGATCATATAATTTTGTAAATGCCATATAATCCCCGTTATGTAACACTTCCAGGAAAATTGCCAAAGCATTAACGAATATCAGTTGTCTCTAGGTTTTGAAAATATGGGAAACGATTTTCTTCTTTAAACTTTCGGAATTTTCCACATTTTCTATAATGAGTTATATAAATGTTTAAGTAGATAATTTTATTTGAAAACTTTAATATGTATATTAAAATCAAATAAGAATACAATTTTGCTAAGAAATCAATCTGTAGAATCAATTGGAGTATAATATGTTTTGAGTTTTCTCTTACAAAGTCTAAACATTATTAGTTTAACAAGAACTAAAGTCTTTATTTTAACCATTCAACTATTGGTAGTGCCTAACGTCCTGCTTCCAAAAACAAGATGAGTGAAAAGTAGCGATGATAATTCATATAATAATTCTCTAATGGTGTCTAATGGCTGAACTAAAGTCCAAAAGCTTAGTTCAATCAAACGCATTATTACAGCTTCAGAATAAGGGTGTAAATGTAGTTTCAATTTTAAAAAACGATACTTACCTTTGCTTTCACTTTCAACTTTGACTTAACTACTCAATGTAAATACAGAACATTTTTGCAGTATCAACTTATGTTAATATAATTAATATAATAAATCAATATTTTATACATGAGATTTAAAAACAGTATTTAAGATTGTTAAAGGGATGGAAACACTATCTACTTGGAAAAATGTTAGAAGTCAGGATTATTCAACATGGCAACAGAGTTGTATAATATTGACTACAAGTTCCCAAATATATATGTTGCTATACATATGCATATACATGTATATATACACACACCTCTAAAATATGTTGCTATAATGACTAGTTCTCTCTTATACTTATGGAAAATTGAACCAGAGGTATTTGGCTTAAGCACAAACAGTTCGAGTTCTTGACAGTGAAAAATATTTTCCACATGGCCTTGTTTACCTAGAGTATGTTTCAGTTATCTCTCTATGTAACAAACCACTCTAGAATCCAGTGGCTTAAAACAATAATATATTGTCTCAAGGTGACTGGGTTCACCTGGGAAGTTCTCACTTGGGTTTTCCATGCTTTTGCAGTAAGATGATGACTGGGCGGGAGTCACGTGAAGATCTGGCTGGGCTGTACGTCCAAGATGACTTCTTCACTCACATGTCTGCTGCCTCTGTTGGGATGACAGGAACAATTGCATATTCCTGGGCATCTCTGTCTCTGGACATAGCCTCTCAATTTGCTAAGCTTGGGCTACCTCCAAGTTATCTCCACGTAGAATCTTACTTGTTGGCTACCTTCCTGCAGAAAAAGCATTTCAAGAAAGGGAAAAACAGAAAACTCATTCCAATTAAGTACTAGGCCCAAACGGACACAGGGTTACCTCTGGCACAGTCTCTTGATAAAAGCAGTCCCAGGACTAGTTCGGAGTCAAAGGGCAGGAAAATTATCCTTGTCTGTGATTGAAGGCATGGCATGTGCATGAAAGGAGGGAGAATTTATGGGAAGCACCTTTGTAAACTCGTTTCTGCAGCAGACCTTGAAATTGACTAAAAAAATAAGGTAGCTTAGAATCGTAACATAGAAAACTGTAAGAGAAGCGTCCTGATTTGATTTCCAAGACTCCAATGTGAATTTCAAGAAGGAACCATATAAAAAAATACGTTCTCCCTGGTTTGCGCTTCCATAATACTGGAAAAAAATGCTCAATGTGATTTTGTGTATTTTTAATCAAGACATTTCATACTCCTCTTCTTTGAATGAGAACTCTCAATCACATTAACCTTATTTTTGTCATGCAGAATAATTTTACGTTCCTTTAGTTTCCCTCTATACCTTTTTCAATTTAATTTTTAGGTTGCAGTAATTGTAGATTCATGGGCAGCCATAAGAAATAATACAGAGAAATTATGTTGGATCACTTATACAGTTTCTTTCAATAGGAACATCTTGCAAAACTATAGCACAATATCACAACCAGAATGCTGACATTAATAATATAGTCAAAACATATAATAATTTTATCACCACAAGAACCCTTTATGTCCTTTTATAGCCACATCCACATCCCTCCTGCCCCTGTTCCCTTCTTAATTCCTGATCTGTTCACCATTTTTAAAATTGTGCCAGTTCAAAAATGTTATAGAAATGGAATCACACTTTTTGGGATTGGCTTTTTCTCACTCAGCATAATTTCCAGGGGATTCAGTCAAGTTGTTGTGTGTGTATAGTTTGTTTATTTTTATTGCTGACTAGATCACATTAGTAGATGGTGGTGCAGAGTTTATTTGATTCTATTTGGTTTTCTGTCTAGTTGTCCTATCAATAGCTGAGAGAGGAGAATTGAAGTGTCGAACTACAACTGTGGATTTGTCTATTTCTCCTTTCAAGCCTATCACTTTTTGCTTCACATATTTTGCAGTTGTGTTATTAGTTGCATATACACTTAGGATTGCTGTCATTTTGGTGGATTGACTTTTTTATCATTGTATAATGTTTCTCTGTTTATTTTCTTTGCTGTGAAGTGTACTTTATCTGATATTAACATAGCCACTGTTGCTTTCCTTGATTAATGTTTGCATATATATCTTTTTCTATCCATTTACTTTCAACCTGCCTGTATCATGTTTGAAGTGAGTTTCTTTTAGATAGCACAGAGTTATGTTGTTTTTAAATCTACTCTCCAGATCTGTCTTTAAATTGGTGTATTTAGATGATTTACATTTAATGTAATTATTAATATGTTAGGGCTTATGTGAGCCATTTTATTCATTTTGTTTCTGTTTCTTTAACTGTTTCTTGTTTCCTTGTTTTCTTTTTCCTGACTTCCTCTGGATTACTTGAACATCTTTAAGAATTCTACCATGTTAAATGAGTAGTGTTTTTGAGTGTGTCACCTTAATAGCTTTGTTAGTGATTGCTGTAGGTATATTACCTTATATATATAATGTATCACTGTTTACAGGTGTTATCATTTCACCAGTTCATATGGAGCATAGAAAAGCCACCTCCCTTTACATTCTCTTTACCCTCCTCCACTATCACCCTAATTGATTCTCCCCTATAGGTAAGGTCCTGCTTTTCTCTGGCTGCTTTCAAGACTTTTCTTTGTGTTTAGCTTTCAGAAATTTATGATGTGTCTTTCCATGGATTTATTTGGGTTATTCTTTGGTTAGTTGGGTTAGCTCTTTGAATTTGTAAGTTTATATCTCTTGCCTAATTTGGAAACTTTTCTGCCATTATTTCTTCAAGTATTTTTTTTAACATTGTCTTCTTCTGCTCTCTTTTGGAGACTCCAATAGTGTGAATTTTTTTCTTTTTTCTTTATTATGGTTCCTAATGTCCCTCAGGCTTTGTTCGTGTATTGTTCAGTGTATTTTTTCTCTGTCTGTCAAGATTGGGTCATTTTAATTTTTTTACTATCCAGTTCACTGATTCTTTCCTCTCTCCCCTCCATTATTCCATTAAGCCAATCCACTGAGCTTTTCATTTCACTTATTTTATTTTTCAGTTCTAAAATTTCCATTTAGTTCTTCTTTTATATTCTCTTTCAATGTTGAAACTTTCTATTTATTTGCTGAGTCTTTCTGTTTTTTCATTTGTTTCTAGTGTGTTTTCAATTGCTCATTGATGCATTATATCATGGCTGCTTTAAAATCTCTGTCAGATAATTCTAACATCTCTCTCTTCTCAGTGTTGACATCTATTGATTATCTTTTTCTTCATTCAGTTTGAGATGTTCCTGGTTCTTGCTACGAAGAGTGATTTTTTACTGAAGCCTAGAAATGTTGGTATTGTGTTATAAGACTGTATCTTATTTAAACCTTTTTAAACAGACTTTCTTGTATACTGCTCTCACAAGAGAAGGCAGAGAGGCACCTGACTAGTGACAGGTGTTGGTAGAAGTCCAATTTTCCCACTCAACCTTCATTAACACCTGAAGGAGGGGTAAACCTCTTTAGCACTGGGCGAGGGTGGGATTTTCAGCCCGCTAAGTGGGCTCCACTGACACCGTGGTGGCAATGGCCTTGTTAGCACTGGGTGATGGTATAAGCTTGACTCACCATTAGGCCTCCTCTGACTCCATTCTAGTGAGCTCACCCTCATTACTGCTGGGTGGTATAGATGTCCAGGTTAACCACCTGAACTCTCCACCAATACCATGGGGTTTGGGGAGCCTCTTTACTGGCCAGCAGGGATGAATATTAGTCTGAAAATTTAGACTTTGTGAGCTGTGCCTTTCATAGTCCTTTGGCTAGAGAGAACAGGCTATTGTTAGGGCATTTTTTCTGTTTGCATTCCTTGCCATTTCCAATTTGGCAGCTCCTCTCTCTCCAAGTCTGGAATACATGATGCAGAAGAAAACTCAGAGAAGTCACCCTGGTCCCAAGTTCCCTGGTCATTCTTTTTTCTTCTTGCCACATTTCGGAGCGTTCTTATGGTTTTTTATGATATATAATGTGCAGAGTTTTTAGCCGTACTTAGAGGGAGTAATAGGAAAAACTATGTCCACTCTATCTTCCCAGAAGCAGAATTCATTTATATTTCTCTTATACTTTTTCATCCCCTAAGTGCTATTTAAGAACCCTTCACTTGTGTCTTTTATTTATCGTCTTTTGTTGACTAATAGGGAGAAGGGTGATGATAATAGATTTTAACAATTAATAATAAATAGCAGTTCCTAATATATTTCAGTGCAACCTATGTCCTGTAACATGACAACATCCTATGATAAAAATATTTATTGGCCTGGCTTCATTGGTTGATTTTATTTAGGTACACTAAAAAATCTGGATCCACATTGAGTTTGTGGAGTGAAGGGTTAATATAATGCCAAAATGCTTTTATGTTTTTAAAAATCAATATTCTATTACATTGTGTATATAAGGGTTCTTTATACTATTCGCTCTACATTTGTGTGATTAAAAATTTCCATAATAAAAGTAAGAAAAAGATTGTCAACAGAAAATGAGCAAAGATGATCCTTTGACTAATAACCCTGTAAATCCAATACTAGAGAAGCTTAGTGTCTAGAAGAAATTTCAGTAAACTCTGTCACAACATGAGGCAACATTCCAGCTCTTTTTGGTTGCAATTTATCTTCACTGTCTCTCAAATTTTATATATTTAAAATTTATCCTACTCTCGCTTTAGTCTTATTCTGGTTTCTATTGGGAAATAGAGTAGAAAACGGAAAATGTCCTATTTAAAATAAATTACATAAAGCCCTCTACAAGATAGATTTAACTGAAGGTGCATTGGAAGAATTTTTCCCTCCTATTTTTCCGCCAAATTCTTTTCCATTCATTCCAAAAGGGTGTTGGAATTTTTTTCCAGAACAGAGAACATTGATTTAAAAGTATATATAGCTGCCATTGTCCCAAGATTTTCTTCTATACAATTCTTGTTAATTTATTATTTATTTTTCCTGTAGTTTTGGTAGGTTTTAGGGTCTTTTGTTTTTGTTTTAGCTTTTGGCCTCACATGATTGTTTTGGTTCTTATTATTAAATAAAATTGCATTTGGAACAGTAGACTCAATTTACAAAAGCATATTGTTTTAAAATAAAAGACACTTTAAGAGATAATAGAATGTAAACTTTTCAGTCTATAGTTAAGGCCCAGAGGTGTGAATTAATTAGTCTTGAGAAATAACATGGTAAGCCAGCTATATCTATAAAAAATTACTACCTCGTCTTGACTTTAGATTTTCTGCAAACTTGATAAACGTTTCTTATCAAAATTGAAACATCTTCACAGCAAGAAAGACTCCAACAATACTGATTTTACTTGTTAGTGCTTTATAGTATTATTATTGCTGTTACTGTATGAAGATATCCTGTCCTTGAATATAAAGCAAGAGTCATAATAACCTATTTAGAAGATGAATAAGAACAACAATTTATGTTGAAATGAATAAGGTACATGACCTATTATTCTATGTTAACCATATACTCACAATCATAGGAACCACCTAAAGACACATCTTTTAAAGCACAATATTTTACATACAATTAGAGGTATTGAGAGCCATGCTAACTTAAAATTTTGTATCATGAAATGGTTTACTAACCTTATCTACATCACATACTAGTGACAATGGATGATCTAGAAAATGTACAAATATTTTGAACATTTATCAAATTTTGTTAAAAGTCATCTTTCCAAAGATAAGGTACGCTTAAGCCCTGGCCTATGATATCATTTTACAGGCATATGTTTGCGTTATAGCAACAGGATCTAGCAGCTCTAGCATTTATTGAATGCTCACTATCTTCTATGCTCGAAGCATTTTACATACAGCATCTCACTTAGTCTTCATAATACTATCCTTATTTCAAAAATGAAGAAATACATTTTAAAAAGCTAAATAATTTGCCTGACATGAGAAAACTAATCAGTGAACAAGCTGGGAAATTGTGTGGCAGTTTCCATATAGGCACTCAATAAACATAATTTGAACAAATGAATTAGTGAATCAAGCCTGCTAACTTAAAAGTTGCATACTGCCCTTCAATCCCCTGTACGAGCTCAATTACAAGGTATGTTGCCAGCACAATAGAACAATAACACAAGGAATAGAAATTGTCAATAGGTAATGAACTACACAAACTCTTAGACTGGATATTTTGCCTAGTACTCTCCATCCACTCTGATGCTACACCAAGGCTTATCCGCACCAAGGTATATCTCTTCCCTTTCCAACTTGTTCAAGAAAAATGATATTTTCCTTAATGGATCTCTAGGAGAAGTGAACAGTAGGAAGACATTTTAGAATCACATTTTCTATCTCCAATGGATCATTTCAGTGTCACTAAACACATGTTCTCCAATAGAATTTTAAAAGTGACCTTAAAAATTATCTTTAACCATCCTTTTTTATTTTATAGTTATAAAGGTGAGGCCTAAAGAGAGTTGATCAAAAATTCTGTGCATGCAAGCCTTCCTTCCCTTTGGTGTCTGAGTAAGATAGGCAAAGTTTGCACTATGATAATCATCATCTTTCTCTTTAATACAGATCCCTTTCAGCTTGCAGCTAGATTACTTGAATAGTAATAGCTAACATGAACTAAAAGCTTGCTCTGATCCAGAAAATGTGTTAAATGTTTTATATACATTCTCATTAAATGTGAAGATCAGAATCTAATTGTTTTTTAAAATGAAATGTTCTTATATTCCTACTTAGAATCACAAAGTTTTAAGTAGTTGGGAAATTAGATGTATATTGCCTGTCATTTTGCACCAGCACATATACAAAATATTACGTGACTGCAAGGAAATAGCTAATGTTAGAAGAAACTTTCAGAGAAGTCTGAGTTTGAGTGAAGCAGAGAAAGATTATCTAATTTAAAACCTTTCCGGTGAAACTTAATCTGGTATAGATGACACTACAAGTTCCCAGAATCTATATCCCAGCTCCGACTGATGAAATTTAAATTGTCTAGTTTTGTGAAGAGAAGGGGCAGAAGAAATAACAAATATACGTATTTTGTTAGTCGTAACAGGATTTCAACATCCTCTAGCAAACTCCTGAATGCAAGTCAAGAAGATTCTCAAGATTTATTATAATAGGACATATTTAAACTTATGGTTGGTATATGATAAATTTTATTTTATGAAAAGAACAGTAGTTTTATTTATATGTAATGACTCACCAGGCAACAACTACTCCTTAAAACAGCAAGTGATTTAGATATATGACTACTGACATGAAATATAAAATTTCAACATAAAATGTAAGAGTAAATATGTATTATAAATTATGACTGTAATCAAAGGAAGTAAGGAATTTTAGTGATTAATTTCTCTATGGCCCAATTATTTCTACTCAATGAACTTGAAGGAATTATATTCTAAATAATCTTTCTAACACAAGGAAACAAAAACTTCTACATCTTTGGCAATATAAAGTAGTATTCTGAATTTTAAAAAACCTTAATACCAAATCAATATGTGTGTTTACAGTCTATTGCACTTACTCCTCTGATCGAAGAAGCATAGTAAGAGGTTCAGTCCTTCAGAATCATCCTATCTACTTGAAGAGGCTACAATAACAACATGAAATAACTAAAATCTGTCCTTCAGAGGCCTAGTGAAAAAGGGACTCAGAGTGGGAGAAGAGACTAAGAGAGCTAAAAGGGGAAGGGGTGCCTTCTCAGAGGAGGCAGCCTTGAAACGGCTTTTTGGGCGATGAGACAACCTGGCCAGATGTGAGAATGGGGTTCAGCCCGGGTCTAGATACAGCTGCAGTTTTCAGAGGTACTGATAGAGGCAACCGACTACAAAGCAACATTTCCCATTGGAAAGTGGGCATATATACCCCTTGATAGATAGAGTTCTGGATAGTAAAGGATTTAGATTTAATTTTGTAAAAGTAAAACAAAACCAAAATCATCTATGAAATGTGTAAAATAGCATGTGAAAAAGCGCGAGCATAGCTAATATACGAGGTAAAGTAGAGAGAATGAAGCATATTCAAATGCATAAGTTTGTTTTTGCTAACACGAAATAAAAGTGATAAATATTTATGGAGGTTGCCTCTTATTTTATAAAATCTCTCCACAGGAGAAGAAAAACATGAATTTAATTATGGAAAATAATCATTGAAAATAGTATGAGAGTGCTGCCGCTTTGTCTGGAGGGCTTGGACAAAGTTATACTAAACTATTTCTAAGCCAAAGGAAAACGAATGTAGAATATTCCTATATGAGAATGAAAATATCCAGTGGGGAATTACCAGGAGAAAGCTTTTCATTCTTACTCTTAGTTCCAGGAGAACAAAAATCAAGAAGTCTATTTAGACTACCCCCCACATGATTACCTTTGAGCTATGAATTAAACAGGAAAAATAAATAAAACAAATCTGGTAAATAAAACTAACCTGTTGGTTTAAAAGAGAATCTTAAAGTTTATATTTATTTCTGTATAATATTAGAAACAGTGAAAAACTTATCTTTCATCCCCTGTTATTTTTAGATGAGGAAAAATGAGAATATATATATATATCCTTAGAAAACAAAATTTAGAACCACAGCTTTCACAGGTGTTTTTGAAAACTTGAATTAAAACAGGGTAGTCTTTGAGCATGAGGTTGTCTTTCTGTTTTTAAATTAACAGCTGTGTGTTTGTTTTTATTTAATTGAGGAGGGGCAATTAATAATTATGGAAATGTCCTTTTAATTATAAGCTTGAGATTTTGGTGTTCTAAAATTGAAGCAAATTTTGACTGATAAAGTCTCGCTCAAAATGATTAAATTAATTTTGTAAGTTAAGTATTTGCTCTTTTAAGGAACTCTGAATTGAGAAGGCAGGCGGAAGGGATAAGGATAAAAAAAAAAGAGGGAGATGGAGGGAAAGAGGGAGAGAAGGAGAAGGGGAGGGGGAGAAAGGGAAAGAGGGAAAGAGGGAGAGAGACAGAGAGGAGAGAGAGAGAGAACAGGGAAAGTGCAAAACATCTTTTTATAAGTCAATATTCAGAAATCTTTCAGTTCTAATGGAATAAAATAAATGTTAGAGAGCCACATTTTATTTCTAAAGGCATGCCAAATATACCACCTCTCAAACATGGCTGGCAGTAAATCAGCAAGATCAAAATTGTTCGATATTATATCTGTTGTTTTACATCAGGAATGAAAATAGTCACACGAAGTATCAAGCGGTCCTGTTATAGCCAGCCATACCTTGATAAGATAGGAGAGCAAACTGAATCATAATAAAAATGAATGCTTTCCAGGACACAAGTCTTCCCGGGAAAGACTTATAGTATAGTGAATATATTGTGGTGTTCCTGAGTGGTTAAGAAGAAGCATTTAACTATGCACAAAACGTTCCAGTAAAATCTATGCAGAATATGAGTTCCATCAATTTTTGCAGAGATGTGTTGCAAATTATAGTACAGGGGGAGGGTGTGTGTGTGTATGGAAAAAGAGAATGTGAGCATTTGTGGCAGGGGGGTGTCTGCATTTGACCATGAGAGAAAGTGGATAATCAGGTCATAGAAGTTTAACATCTTTATTTTCAGGCAGAACTTGCTGTGTGATTGTCGGTCAAGCTTCAGAGATGCGTATCACGAACGGGTTCAGCAGTACAATACCAGGGCTGGAAGGGATGTCAGTAAAACTCTTCATTGCCCCTCCTATTTGCAGGCATGTTTCTTCTTAAATTAACAAAAGAGCTCTGCTGCCCTTTTCTAAAAGTTTTTGCAGAACGAATATTCTTTGGCCATGTTTTATCATTCCGAGTTAAATTAAAATGTATTTAAACATCTACTCTCCATGTGCAAAGTTAATAAGGTAGTTGAGAAGAGGTCACAGATCTCAAGCTGTATGTTTTATCCACGCAACACCTGGAAGTCAAGCGAGTGCTAGCTGTTGTCAGTATAATCTAATAGTAAGTACAGTGAGAGTTAAGGAAAACTAGTTTGGGTTCACCTATTTCCTATGAAAAAGTAACCTTATTGACCTAATTGCATAATATTGTTTGTTCTACAGACTAAGAACCAGAGAAACATTTTTAAGTAAAAAGAAGAATGAATGAGTGATGAAATAAACAGTATTAAAAATAAGAAAAAAATGAATTTCCCGTCTTTATATGACTTATCCTATTTCTTCATAAAACCACGGCTTCAATTATTAGGGTAGGTATATGCATAGCTGGATCCTATGTTGTCTTTTTTTTTCTTTTTTTTAAAAGAAAATGTGAAGATTTGTGAAAGTAATTCTAGGTATTAAAAAGTGAGCAAGGAGTATAGTATTCTTAAGTTATTATTAATATTATTAATTAGTGTTTTTAATCCATAACCTGTATTTCATGTCTGAGGCACTCTGACGCACGTGTACATGCATCATTTCATCAACTCACTCCTCTACTCATCAGCAGGATGCCTAATTGAGTATTTGGCAGGTAGTGGACCTTTAAGTAATGATAACGGTTACTGTGCAGTATGTGAGAAATAGGTGTTGATTTACAAAGAGATTTTAATTACACAATGGGCAATGTGGAAATACTTTGGGAAAAGATAACCATTGTATGTAAGTAGAAAGCAGATATGAAGTGACTGAGATGAAGGTAATTTACTAACACTGCTCTCGTTGTTTAACTGTGCTTTACCGTGCTGTAAAAATAGGATTATAAATATACATATTGGATCTACTTATCAGCCATGTAATCATCTGTAACATACAGAAATGTCATGAAGAGAAGCAGAAAGATGATAAAAAAGACCAGCAAATAGCTCTTAAAAACATTCAATAGAGCTTTTGTTTTGTTTTTGGTAACAGAGCAATTGGAATGTGGTGGGACTTGATTGACATAAAAAATAATATATCTAATTGGTGACTCTTGGTACAGATTAAAGAAGTTTTATTCAGAGGGGCGGAATGGAAACTCTTCCTGAAGGTGACAACGCACACGGTAAGAGAGACTGTAACCTCTTTGAGGAGAGGGCCTTATTGATCTTTACATAATGCTACCTGGTACACAGTAAGTGTTCAAAAAATATTTATGGAGAAGAAGAGAGAGAGCTAGAGAGGGGGACGGTGTCCTCCAACCCTGACGAGACCAGTGGTTGAAAATGTGGCCACTCATGAAATTGCCTGAAATGCTTCTTACGGAGACTGGGTGCCAGAATAAAACCCACAGAATTGGAAATTTGAATAATCTTTTTAAAGGAAGGTTCACAGGTATTTCTCATGGTTGGTCAGGACTGGCAGTCATCAGAGTAGGCTATAAAATCACTGGATCAGGACTCCAAATTCCATTTGGAAGATGAGACGGGTCCTCAGCTCCTATGTTTGGTCGTGGCATGGGGCACAAAGGGCAGAGCTCTGACAGAGGCAGGGGCTAGGGCGCTCCTATAGCATATTTATGGTGAACTAGAGTTCAAGCAACTTCAAAACGCTTATGAAGGAACCATGTTCAGTAGAACGTACAGGTTAACTGTCCTCATCCCGCTGTTCTTAGTGAAAGAAGAATGCTATGAGAAGCAGCAGTGAGGTTTTCCTTTTCTATTCCCCAGAGACTCACACTATTAAAGGAACTAAACAGGGAGGCCATTAGACTGAGGTGGCTCTAATGCCTTGGTAGGCTAGTAAGCAAACGGAGACCTAAGCCAGAGTCAATGCACTTGTATGTGAGAAAATATAACAAGACAGCTAATCACAAACAGCCAACTAGGCTTTCCCTAATAAGGCCACTGCTTAAGTTAAGCCAATCAAGTCATTTCCTTGCTTTGCGCCTGTGTCTGCTCTATAAAAGCTTCTCCCCAGCTCCTGTCCAGGAGCGCGTCTAACCACTTTCAGTTTGGCACTGCCCGATTTGAACTGATGGTTGCTCAACTAAACTCAAGATTTTAATGTACCTCAGTTTATCTTTTAACAACACTAAGCCCTTTATGTGGAATTTGACTGAATTTACAACTCCGCATGTACTTTTACTTTTCATTTAAAAGTCTTCAGCCCCTTCCACACCTTGGGGAGCAACCTCTTGTTTCTGTGTACCGATGTGAGGTTATTCTTGTATCATCAAATGTAGATATGCTTTAGAACCTTTCTAATTTGCTAACACTGGACATGCATTTGTGGTTTCAATCTGATATATTAAAATATATACATGTATAAATATTAAATAAAACTAGACAGTTGAATTAACCCAGAGATGCTCCTAGAAATGGAGAGTGTTGCATCAAGAGAGAGGGGGGAAAAAGCAGGGTTGCCAGCATTTCTTTTTCTTTAGCCAGCATGTGATTAGTGAGGTTCTGCAGAGTTGTCAGGGGTGTAAAGTACACTTGAATTAGCAGGTAAGACGGTCTTTTAACATTTTTCTCTCTCCAAAAGACATTAAGTTTAGAGTAGTGAAGGTGCAGCCTTAGATAAACCTCCTTCTGTACCCAGTCCTAAGTCATTCATAATTCTGATTCTGGCCTGTCCTCTAAAATTGGTCAAAGAGATGGACTTCAGGGTAAACTAACATTATTCACTTTATGAATCAGCAGAACACTAACCAATCTTACTTTTACCATGTTTAGTCTGGTTGGTTTCAGTAAACTGAAATTGAATTTAAACTAGTACACTCTGCTATACATCGTTTTCTTCTAAAACATTTACCACCACTGACATCACTACCACCACCACAACTAGTTTAATTTCCCAAGCCAAAGTTATCGCAAAAAGGCCAGGAAAAGAAAACAACTTCCCTAAATTTATGGTGAATATATATTAGATTCTAAGTAGTCTCTACCTGAAAATGTTTTAGCTGCTCAGTATTCTTCCCCTTGGAGTATTTAATATAAATGAAATTGGGAGGCCAGTCCCATGGCCGAGTGGTTAAGGTCACATGCTCTGCTTTAGCGGCCCAAGGTCTCACTGGTTGGGATCCTGGGTGTGGACACAGCACTGCTCATCAGGCCATGCTGAGGCAGTGTCCCACATAGCACTAGAAGCACTCACAACTAGAATATACAACTATGTACTTGGGGGCTTTGGTGAGAAGAAAGAAGAAAAAAAAAAGAAGATTGGCAACAGATGTTAGCTCAAATGCCAGTCTTTTAAAAAAAAATGAAATTGACTACAGATACTAATTTATGAAATATCAAATTTCCAAAGGTGTGTAGTATTTGATTCATTTGTAAGTGCACACACTCTTCTCAAGTCTTTAAAAGCCAAATGAAATCTGTGGGACCTTAGTTTGAATCTAGACTCTGCTGCTTACTTACTCTTATAAGTGTCTTGGGCAAGTTCCTTTAATCTCTCTGAACATAAGTTTGTTCCCTTATAAATGTCAATAATGTCATTCTACATCATGAGGTTGTTTTGCAAAGCAAATAAATATAAGGTTTATGAAATGGACTCAAACAATACCTGACATAGTGCTCAATAAATTTTCCTTACGCTGTTTTATATTTCAATAGTTAATGAACATACTTTATCAATAGTACTTGAATGGGTGTGTTCTGAACTACCATAAAAACGTTTTCCATTTTTGAACATTTATTTTACAGAATCACTTCTCTGAGTCTCAGGTTCTAAAGAGACACGAAGCCTGGGTCTTGAGATAAAATTGTTGTAATTGTCCTCTCATCGTTCAACAATGCCAAATTGGTTTCACAACTCTCAACTATGAGAATCGTAAAACAACACTCATTGAAGGGAAGTTTAAACAATGCCTATCAGCGTGAGGAGAGAACTTGCAAAATGGATTATTGGCTTTGTAGGTAACCAGAGAATAATACTGGAGATGAAAAAAAATGAAAAAATATAGTTACCATTTTCAAAAATGGAAAATACATAGATTATGATTGAAATATTTCTTGGAAAATACTACAGGAAATGTAATAAATGGAATATTCAGATGAACAAAAGAGTGAGTCCTAATAATCTAGGTTCACAGAGAATAAAAACTAACAGTCTTTCTTTACATCTTGTACATCTCTATTGCAGATCGAAAAACTTTCTCAAGATAACCATGTGAGAAAGATGGAGAAAAATTATCTAAATGCTAGTGTAACTAGCTATGCTCCTAACTATTACAAATATTATTCCCAGATATTTTACTAAATTGATCCACACCAACCTGAGAAATATCTAGACGTGTATTAAAAGAGCCTGGCTTTGCTTCACCCTTAATAAACACTTTGGCCCTCAATTTGAATATAGGATAGGAAGTAATAATAGCAATAATAATGGCATTTATTAAATCCCAGTTATATGCAACACACTTTGCAAAGCATCATTTCTATATTATCCCCTGTACTCCTGAAAACCACTCTACGAAATAGTACTATCATCATCTCCATTTCTTATAGATTAAAAAGCTTAGACTCTAAAAAAATTAACAGTAACGATAATAATAAAGGGAATGGCAGGAAACTATGGGAGGGGATGGGTATGTCTATGGCCTTGATAGTGGTGCTTGTTTCATGTTAGTAAAAAGAATTCAACAATACCTTAGAAAGATCACACACCATGGTCAAGCAGGATTTATCCCAGGGGTGCCAGGGTAGTTCAATATCTGCAAATCAATCAACGTGACACACCACATTGACAAAATGAGGAATAAAAATCATATGATTATCTCAAAAGATGCAGAAAAAGCCTTTTACAAAATTCGACATCCATTTATGATAAAAAGTCTCAACAAATTGAGTATAGAGGGAATATATCTCAAACTAATAAAGGCCACATATGGCAAACCCACAGCTAACATCACATTACTCAATGGTGAAAACCTGAAAGCATTTCCTCTGAGATCAGGAACAAGATAAGGATGCCCATTCTTACCACTTTCATCCAACATAGTTTTGGAAGTCTTAGCCACAACAATCAGACAAGAAAAAGAAGTAAAATGCATCCAAATTAGGAAGGAAGATGTAAAACTGTCAAGTTTGCAGATGACATGATACTGTATATAGAAAACCCTAAAGAACAACTGTTAGAACTAATAAATGAATTTGGTAAAGTTGCAGAATACAAAATTAGTATACCGAAATCTGGTGCATTTCTATACACTATTAATAATCTATCAGAAAGAGAAATTAAGAAAACAATCCCATTTACAATTGCATCAAAAAGAATAAAATACCTATGTATAAATTTAACCAAGAAGATGAAAGACCTGTACTCTGAAAATTATAAAACATTGATGAAATAAATTGAAGACATTACAAATAAATGGAAAGATATACCATGCTTATAAAGTAGAAGAATTAGTATCATTAATATTTCCATACTACCCAAAGAAATTTACGGATTCAATACAATCCCTATCAAAATACCAATGACATTTTTCATGGAACTAGAACAAATAATCCTAAAATTTGTATGGAACCACAAAAGACCCCAAATAGACAAAGAAATTTTGAAAAAGATGAATAAAGCTGGAGTTGTCATGCTCCCTGATTTCAAACCATACTACAAAGTTATAGTAATCAAAACAATATGATATTGGCACAAAAACAGACACATAGATCAATGTAACAGAATATAGAGTCCAGAAATAAACCCCTACTTACATGGTCAATTAATCCACAACACGGGAAGCAAGAACACACATTGGGGAAAAGACAGTCTCTTCAGTAAACGATATTGGGAAAATTGAACAGCTACGTGCAAAAGAATGAAACTGGACCACTTTCTTATATCATATAAAAAATAAGCTCAAAAGGGATTAAAGACTTAAATGTAAAACCTGAAATCATAAAACACCAGAAGAAAACATAGGTCATAAATGCTTTGACATTGGTCTTAGCAATAGTTCCACCTCCTCAGGCATAGCAACAGAAGCAAAAATAAACAAATGGGACTACATCACACTAAAAAGCTTCTGTATGGCAAAGGAAATTATCAGCAAAACAAAAATGCAACCTACTGAATGGGAGAAGATATTTGCAAATGATATATCCAATAAGGAGTTAATATCCAGAATATATGAAGAACTCATCAAGTCAATATCAAAAAACAAACAATCTCATTAAAAAATGGGCAGAGGACCTGAATAGACATTTTCCCAGAGAAGACATACAGAAGGCCAACAGACACATGAAAAGATGCTCAGCATCACTAATCATCAGGGAAATACAAATCAAAATCACAATTATATATCACCTCACTTGTTAGAATGGCTATCATCAAAAAGACAATAAATAACAAGTGTTGGTGAGAATGTGGAGAAAAGGGAACACTCATGCACTATTGGTTGGAATGTAAATTAATGCATCCGCTATGGAAAATGATATAGAACTTCCTCAAAAAAATTAAAAATAGAACTACCATATAATACAGCAGTTCCACTTCTGTATTTACCCAAAGAAAACAAAACACTAATTTGAACAGATATATGCACCCCTATGTTCACTGCAGCATTAATGACAATAGCCAAGATTTGAAAGTAATGTAAGTGTCATCAGTAGGTGAATGGATAAAAAAGATATGTGTGTGTGTGTGTGTGTGTGTGTGTGTGTGTGTATACACACTATGGAATATTAGTCATAAAAAAGAATGAAATCTTGCCATTTGTGACAACATGGATGGTCCTAGAGGGTATAATGCTAAGTGAAATAAGTCAGACAGAGAAAGACAATGCTGGATGACTTCACTTATATGTGGAACATAAAAGGCAAAACAAATGAACAAACAAAACAGAAACAGTCTCACAGATACAGAGAATAAACTGGGGGTTGCCAGAGGGGAGGGATGTGGAGAGTTGGGTGAAATAGGTGAGAAGATTAAGAGGTATAAACTTCAAGTTATAAAATAAGTAAGTCATGGGGGTGTATTATACAGCATACGGAAGATAGTCACTAATACTGTAATAACTTTGTATGGTGACATATGGTAACTAGACTTATGGTGATCATTTGACAATGAATATAAATGTCAAATAACTATGTTGTACCCCTGAATTAACATAATATTGTATGTCAACTATATTTCAATTGAAAAAATGACTACTTGACTTTGATTGCATAATAATTATATTTGGAAAATAATTCAAAATTTATCCTGTGTATCTTTTTGTTAAAAAATTGAAAAGTTATACAGGCAGCATCAGCATCATGGCAGAGTGAGTTTTTCCCTTTGTCTCTCCCTTCTTAAGTTACAACTACTCAGACATTGATTGACTAACAAAGGACTCCCTGCACAGTACACCAGAACACCTGAGCCATCCATGCATCTATATATCTGAAGGTGGGTGGACTGGATCTCCAGGAGGCAGTGGAATTAGGGGAGCAGCCCCTCCCTCTCCTCTCATGGTGGTGATCCAAAGCACAGATCCTCACACTGGCACACAGAAACAACCAAAAGCTACAAGGGCAAACAAGGTACTTGTGGCTTGGCCCCGATCCCCTCTCCCAGCAGTGGCAAGTGGTACACATGTCCTGAGGATTCAGGACACACAGCAAAGCTGGCAACGTCGCCCCCATCTCCTTCCCCTGGCAGTGGTGCAAGCCTTTCCAGCAGTGGAGACAGCATTCAAAATGTGAATTTCCATAGTAGGCATAGGGTGCCCTGACCTGAGGTTTTTGAGCACACCTGCATGCGACAGCAACCACAGACTGTACAGGGAGAAATGACATTCACTGGAGTCATAGGCCCTGTTCCTCTAGCAGAGGTGGATGGTGCACACCTCATGAGGCTTCAGGACACAAAGTTTTGCTGGTGACCCAGCCCCCTCTTCCTCCCTTGGCAGTGACACCAGTCTTTTCAGCAGTAGGGAAGCAACAAAAACACACATTTCCCTGGCAGGAGCAGGGTGCCCTGACCTGAGATCTCAAAAAGCACATCAGCACATGCCGGTGACCAGAAGCCTCTTGACACTTGTGGCTTAGCATCTGATGCTCCTCCAGCAGTGTTAGGTGGCACCTGTGACCTGAAGCTTCAGGAGCCACAGCAAGACCCAGCCCCCAGTGGTGGCACCCCCGATGCTGGCTCTACCAACAGCAGGGTCTGCATACAAGAACCCAGGTCCTGAGCAGCAACTGTGACACCTGTGACCTCAGATCCCCTGGCAGCAGTGCTGCCAGCGTCCCCAGATAAGCCCGGGGCAACATCACAGGTGGTAGATGGGGCAGCAGCAGCACCCAAGCCTGTAGATAGCCCATGGAGAACCAGTGGAGGAAGATGAGATCTAGGTGACCCCAGAAGCAGCAGACGTGCTCACAGCCTGGTGATCCCAGTGGTGAATCCTGAGGCTGCAGCAACATCATAAGCAAGGGACCAATAACATCAGAGGCACAAATGGCACAAGAAGGACATTGACAAAGGCTCTAGTGAAGGCAGTGGAGGATGGAAGGTGCAGGCTCTGAAATACAACCAGAAGCAGCTCAGAACCGAAGTAATCAAAGTCATATCCAAATAAGAAAGGTGGTTACTACCACAAATGCACTGGCTGAGGATCGATTCATCAAGTACCATGAAGAACTGCAGTAACATGGCAGAACAGAAAAAGAATAATAACTCTCCAGAAACCAAACTTGAAGTCACAGAAGATTACAACCTAGCTAACAGAGAATTCAAAATAGCTGTCATGAAGAAACTCAATGAGTTACAATAAAACTCAGACAGATAGTTCAAAGAACTTAGGAATAAAATTAACAAACAGAAGGAGTACTTCACGAAGGGGATAGAAACTTTAAAAAAAAAACAACCACTGAACAGAAATACAGGAGTTGAAAAATGCAATTAATGAGAATAAAAATAAAGTAGAAAGCATTAAAACCAGAGCAGATCATATGGGAGAGAAAATTAGTGAGTTCAAACATAAATATCTAGAAATGATTTAGGTGGAAGAGGAGAGAGAACTAATTTTTTTTTAAGTGAAAAAATTCTAGAGAAATATCTGACTCAATTAGGAGAAGCAACATAAGGACAACCGGTATACCAGAAGGAGAACAGAGGGAGAAAGGAGGGAGAGCTTATTCAAAGAAATAATAGCTGAGAATTTCCCAAAGCTGGGGAAAGAACTGAACATGCAAGTGCATGAAGCTAATAGAACTCCTAATTACGGTAATGCAAAAAGACCTTCTCCAAGGAATATAATATTTAAAATATCAAAAGTAAACGACATGGGGCTGGCTCGGTGGCGCAGCAGTTAAGTTCACACGTTCCGCTTCTTGGCGGCCTGGGGTTCGCCAGTTCGGATCCCGGGTGCAGACATGGCACCACTTGGCACTCCATACTGTGGTAGGCATTCCACATATAAAGTAGAGGAAGATGAGCATGATGTTAGCTCAGGGCCAGTCTTCCTCAGCAAAAAAGAGGAGGACTGGCAGTAGTTAGCTCAGGGCTAATCTTCCTAAAAAAAAATAAATAAATAAATGACAAAGAAAGAATACTAAGGGTAGCCAGAGATAAGAAAATCACCTACAAAGAAACCCCCAGCAGGTTTTCAGCAGATTTATCAGCAGAAACTCTACAGGCTAGGAGAGAGTGGAGTGATATATTTAAAATCCTGAAAGACAAAAATTATCAGCCAAGAATAGTCTACCAGCAAAATTATCCTTCAGATATTATGGAGAAATAAAAGCTCTCTCAGACAAAGAAAAGCTAGAACTGCCTTAAAGAAATGTTGAGAGGAGACTTCCTACCTGAAACAAAAAGGCAAAGGTTTACAAAACTTTGAGCAAAAAGACAAATAAACAGAATCAGGAAATTGCAGCTCTCTATCAGAATGGATTAGTCAACAATTATAACTAAAGTATAAAGGGAAAGAAGGCATCAAAAAATAACTATAACCACTTCAATTGATCACAAACTCACAACACAAAAAATAATCTATGAGAAAAACATATAAGAGGAAGAGAGAAACCATGGAACCTGCATAGAATAAGGGAGATAAGAGGCTATCAGAAAAAGGACTCTCTCACCTATGAAATCTTTTACATGAACCTTATGGTAACCACACACACATACACACAAAATCAGATCAGGGTCATAAACCACAAATAAATAAAAAATTGAGAAAAACATCATAGAAAACCACCAAGTTGAAATGGTAGGCAGATATGTAAGGTCAAAGAAAAAATGGAAATATAGAACAACTGGAAAACAAAGATTAAATGGCAGTATTAACCCCTTATATATCAATAATCACTCTAGATGTAAATGGATAGAATTCACTAATCAAAAGACACAGAGTGGCTGGGTGAAATAAAAAACAAGACCTAACAATTTGCTGTCTCCAGGAAGCACATCTCAGCACTAAAGACAAACATAGGCTCAGAGTGAAGGGATGGAAGATGATATTCCAAGCAAATGGCAACAAAAAGAAAGTGGTTATAGCTATACTTGTATTACACAAAGCAGACTTCTAGACAAAAAAGATAACAAGAGACAAAGATGAGCATTATATAATGATAAAAGGGACATTCCACCAAGAAGACATAACACTTATTAATATATATGCACCTAACACATGAGTAGCAAAGTATATAAAGCAACAATTAGCAGACCTAGAGGGAAACATTGACAGCAACACAATAATAGTAGAGGATCTTAATATCCCACTTATGTCAAAAGCTAGATCATCCAGACAGAAAGAAAACAAGGAAACAGTGGCCTTAAATGAAACTCTAGACCAGATAGGCTTAACAGATATATATAGAACATTCCATCCAAAAACAGCAGAATATACACTCTTCTCAAGTGAACATGGGACATTCTCAAAGATAGACCATATGTTAGGAAACAAAGCAAACCTCAATAAACTTAAGAAGATTGAAATCACATCAAGCATCTTTTTCAATTACAATGCCATGAAACTAGAAATCAACTACAGGACAAAAGCTGTTAAAGTCACAAATATGTGGAGACTAAACAATATCATACTGAAAATTTATTGGATAAATGAAAAAAATCAAAGGCGAAATCAAAAAATACCTGGAGACAAATGAAAATGAGAACACAACATACCAAAATGTATGTGATGCAGCAAATCAGTACTAAGTGGGAAGTTTATAGCATTACAGGCCTATCTCAAAAAACAAGAAAAATTTCAAATAAATAACCTTATACTATACTTAAAAGAGTTAGGAAAAGAAGAAAAAACAAAGCCCAAAGTCTGTAGAAGGAAGGAAACAATAAAAATCAGAGTGGAAATAAATGAAACAGAGACTAAATAAACAATAGAAGGAATAATGAAAGGGAGAGCTAGTTCTTTGAGAAGATAAACAAAATTGACTCACTAAGAACAAAAGAGAGAAGACTCAAGTAAAATCAGAAATGAAAGAGAAGAAATTACAACAGACACTACAGAAATACAAAGGATTATAAGAGAATACTATGAAAAGTTATATGCCAACAAATTTGATAAACTAGAAAAACTGGATAAATTCTTAAAATCAGACAACCTCCCAAAACTGAATCTCTATAGAAATGGAGAATCTGAATAGACCAATCACAAGTAAAGACACTGAGACAGCAATCAAAAGCCTCCCAAAAACCAAAAGTCTAGGACCAGACAGCTTCTCCAGTGAATTCTGCCAAACATTCAAAGATTTAATACCTATCCTTCCCAAACTCTTCCAAAAAATTGAAGAGGATGAGATGTTTCCTAACTCAGTTTTACGAGGCCAACATTACCCTGATACCAAAACCAGACAAAGACAACACAAAAAATTACAGGCCAATATTGTTGATGAGCATAGATGCAAAAATCCTCAACAAATATTAGCAAGTCAAATACAATACATTAAAAGGATCATACACCATGGTCACATGGGATTTATACCAGGGATGCTAGGATGGTTCAACATCTGCAAATCAATCAATGTGATACCAACATCAACAAAATGAAGAATAATGTTCACATGATCATCTCAATAGATGCAGAGAAAACATTTGACAAGATCCAACATCCATTTATGCTAAAAAAAAAAAAAAAAGAATAAAATGGCTATAGAAGGAAAGCACTTCAACATAATAAAGGCCATATATGACACAGCCAACCTCATACTCAATGGTGAAAAACAGAAAGCCATTCTCATGAGAACTGGAATAAGACAAGGATGCCCACTCTTGTCACTCATAGTACTGGAGATTTTAGCAAGAGCAATTAGGCAAGAAAAAGAAGTAAAAGGGATTCAATTTGAAAATGATGAAGTAAAACTGTCACTGTTCGCAGATGACATAATTCTATGTATGGAAAACCCTAAAGAATCCACAAGAAACTATTAGAAATAATTAACAAATACAGTAAAGTTTCAGTGTACAAAGTCAACATACAAAAATCAGTTGCATTTCTATACACTAATAATGAACTAGAAGAAAGAGAAATCAAGAATAGAATGCCAGTTACTATTGCAACAAAAAGAATAAAATACTTAGGAATAAATTTAACCAAGGAGATGAAAGAGCTATACACTGAAAATTATAAGACATTATTGAAGGAAATCAAAGGAGACACAAAGAAATGGAAAAATATTTTATGCTCAGTGATTGGACAAATAAACATAGCTAAAATGTCCATATTAACTGAAGCCATCTACAGATTCAATGCAATCCCAATAAGAATCCCATTGACATTCTTCATGGAACTAGAACAAAGAATCCCAAAATTTATATGGAACCACAAAAGACCCCAAATAGCCAAAACAATCCTGAGAAAAAAGAACAAAGTTGGAGGTATCACACACTCTGAATTCAAAATATACTACAAAGCTATAGTAATCAAAACGCCATGGTACCAGCAGAAAAACAGACACACAGATCAATAGAACAGGATTGTGAGCCCAGAAATATAACCACACATCTGTGGACAGCTAACCTTCAACAAAGGAGCCAAGAACATACAGTGCAGAAAGGAAATTCTCTTCAATATTTGGTGTGGGGAAAACTGGACAGCCACATGTAAAAGAATGAGAGTTGACCATTAATTTACACCCTACACAAAAATTGACTCAAAATGCATTAAAGACTTGAATGAAAGACCTGAAACCACAAAACATCTAGAAGAAAACATAGGCAGTAGGCTCTTTGATATCTGTCTTAGTAGCATCTTTTTTGAATACCATGTCTACTCAGGTAGGGGAAACAAAATAAAAAATAAACAAATGGGACTACATCAGACTAAAAAGCTTCTGCACAGCAAAGGAACTCACTAACAAAACGAAGAGATAATTCACCAACTGGGAGAAAATATTTGCAAATCATATATCTGACAAGGGGTTAATTTCCAAAATATATAAAGAACTCATACAGCTCAACCACAAAAATTTGAACAACTCAATCAAAAAATGGGCAGAGGATATGAATAGATATTTTTCCAAAGAAGATGTACAGATGGCTAACAGGCACATGAGAAGATGTTCAACATCACTAACTAGTTGGGAATGCAAGTCAAAACAACAATGAGATATCACCTCACACCTGTCAGAATGGCTATTATTAACAAGATAAGAAATAACAAATGTTGCAGAGGATGTGGAGAAAAGGGAACCCTGATACAATGCTAGTGGGAATGCAAACTGGTGCAGCCACTACGGAAAACAGTATGGAGATTTCCAAAAAAAATTAAACATAGAAATACCATATGACCCAGCTATTCCACTACTGGGTATTTATCCAAAGAACATGAAATCAATAGTTTGAAATGCTATATGCATCGCAATGATCATCACAGCATTATTCACAATAGCCAAGATGTGGAAGCAACCCAAGTGCCCATAAATGGATGAATGGATAAAGAAGATGTGGTGTATATATACAATGGAATACTACTCAGCTATAAAAAAAGACAAAATCGTGCCAATTGTGACAATGCAGATGGACTTTGAGGGAATTATGCTAAGTGAAATAAGTCAGACTGAGAAAGACTATATGATTTCACTCATGTGTGGAAGATAAACAAACACATAGATAAGGAGAACAAATTGGTCACCAGAAGGGAAGGGTGTAGGGGAAAGGACAAAGGGGTAAAGGAGCACATATGTATGGTGACAGATAAAAACTAGACCATTTGTGTTGAAAACGATGCAATTTACACAGAAACTGAAATATATTAATGTAAACCTGAAATATGCACGGTGTTACAAGCCAATATGACCTCAATTAAATAACTAAAAATAAATAAACAAAGCAATTTTGCCTATCTCAAGAAAAATAAAAGGTTAACTAAGTTTGGAGGAAATAGAAACTTTACAATAAAAAAAAGAAACAGGCTCAGAGAGGTCTAGTAAGTAGCTCCATGTCTCGACAATCGGTTATGCTGCAGTACCAGGCTTGAAACTCAGGCTCTTCTCACTCGCATGCCACTTGAGTACTACTCTATACGGCCTCTTAATATACACGTGCCAGTTACCCTTGCAGATGTCAAATCAGGAGGACAGAATAAGTACCTTGGATATCAGATTAAGATCAAAAAATATCTTGATCAGCTGGTATGGGAAGCTGGAGCTGGACTTTAGCAAGAATCAATGTGTTCTATCTCACCTGTATGCTCCAAACTCCAGCTGTATAACTCAAGGAAGGGAGACAGGTGAGTTAGTGGCAAGGGCTCCATCTCTGTATGTTCATGTGCATGTGCGTGTTTGTGTTTGTGTGTGTGTCTGTGTAAGAGTAAGGGCACCCTGTTTAACAGCGTTATCCAAAGACAGAACTATCTGCTTCTGAAGATTGAGTCTCCTGGTTCTGAAAGCATTCAAACCCAGGCTAGATGACATTTAGAAAGCTACTACGGCTAAGATTTAGGCACCAGGTGGATTAACATCTAAGTATCTTTCAAACCCTGATATTCTGCTCTTATGGTATGTTTGACGTTCAAATAAAAAAATCCAGTGGGGTTAGGAAGAGAGACAGAGGGAGATACATATTTCTATTGTCTACGGCTTGTCGTGAATAGTTGGAAAATCCATAAAAGGAGCAAAATTATATCTCGACTGACAAGCCTCACCCAATGCCCACCCCAGGCGACGCTCTCATGTCACTGAGAAACAAACCGGCCCACCCACAAGAGAACCTCAGTCATCTCGACGCCTCAAAGCTGGAAGCCTCACTGAAGAAGTGAGCAGTCAAACGGGGCTTGTCACTGCTGATTAGGTGAATAGCGAGAGACTCTGCTCTGTGCACAAAGGAAAAAGAAGATATTTCTCTGCCAAGATGGATTGGATCCACCAGCTGAGCTCTATAGCTGGAGGATAAAGGTAAGTTGCATTGTTGGCAATGGTCACTTTTAGCTGGAGTCTCAATACGGGCTGTTGCATAGAAGCTGGCATAAGGGAGCGCCTTCCTCTTCCCTGAAGGGATTGCTGGCTAAAGGAACCCTGTCAGCCGCCTTCCGGGGTCCCTGCCCTCAACATATGTGGCCTCACATCACAAGCAGCCAACCTGGGCTTCCCTCCAGTCAGGGGCATATGGCGAGGTCACCGTGGCCGAAGGGGCTGAGACAGAAGATTTGATTTCAGAGCCAGCGAGAGAAAGCCATCAATGCAGGTACAAAGAAATGAGGAGATCAGAACAGCTTCTGGCATTTTTGCTGTTTTCCAGTGTTTCGCCACTCTGTTTCTCAGGGACTTGTCCACACACCTAAAACTGGGGGTTTGATAAGAGAGGAGCAGAAAAGTAAGACTGAAATATTTTCCAATAGAACTATGAATTTTGCAGCATGAAAGAATCATTTTACACAGAACAGCAGTTTATGATTATTGAGGCACCAAGGAATAGCACTGTCCAGAATTTATCGTGCAGTAGGACTTCCCTGACAGGACCTGTGCGGCAGTGTTCTCCCAGCAGCCTGACGTCATTCTGCTGTGGTTCGGGTGGGCATGGGAAGACTGTGGCTGGAGCTGA
The DNA here is from genome assembly GCF_021613505.1 of Equus quagga. Taxonomy (NCBI): domain Eukaryota; kingdom Metazoa; phylum Chordata; class Mammalia; order Perissodactyla; family Equidae; genus Equus; species Equus quagga. Next base: position 20,730,034 of record NC_060268.1, read on the forward strand.
GAAGAAAGAGACGAGGCAGGTATGTGAAAGCAGAGGTACATGATTTACACACAGTTCCCCCATCCAGCCAGGAATTACAGCTCAGATGAAAGCAGCAGCTTTCTTGTGGCACAGAATTCAGGATATAAAATACATTTTATACCAGGAAGTAATATTCTGCAACTTTGACCCAATTCACCACCCACCTAAGTCCATTAGGAAACAAATGAAACAGTCTAAATAAAGAGAGGCGACTAATTGAGGTTAGGATTTCCAGAACAGAGAGAGCTGAGACTAATTAAAGGCGCCTCCCAACCCCACACACGGAGCAAAGGAGCTGAAATAGAGAGGACACGAATTCCTTCTGCCCTACACCACAGTAGCATCATCTGACAAGTCAAGCAGCTGGCCCAATGACCAAACATATGCACAGCCCAGTTTAAAATGAGAAAACATGCACATTGAATGTAGAAGTATTTGAAGTATTGGCTGAGGTTAAGGGAGATACGGAGAAATTGGGATAGAGGAAAACTGGCGTGCTGGCTTTGGGACTGACCTGGAATGCCAACCAAACAAATCTTGGCATTTTTGGTTCCTGAAATAAAAAATAAATATTAATTTTAGAAAAGCTACAGACGTGAAAAAGATTCCCTGAAACGCTTATCAGGAGAATTGGCCTCAACATTTTTGCTTCCCACAATCTAGTATTCGAAAAAGGAGTTCTGGTTGCTTTCTTGTTTGTTTACTTTGCAACCTAATATATTCACTCAAATCTTAACCGAATCTACCTTTTCCCTTTTATTTCAATGGCTAAACAGCCACGTAAAGTAATTGTTCTCTGCTATTAAATTAAAAATTAGAGTAAGGAACAAAAGCCAGAATAACACAGTTAATGAAAACCCACCAATGTTTGAAGTCATTAGATGGCACAGAAGAATCTCTGGTTTATTAGGATATGTCACCTGCCAGCAGCTAACGTTTGGACCAAGTCTTATATCACTATCCTGGCCAAACTATGACAAAGCGGAGAAATTGCTTAAGCAAAAACAAGGACAATAAAAACAAAGGTTTTCTAAATTACTGTTGCCCGTGTCATTAAATTTCATATTGTGCATGGAATATAAATACATCACTTTGTTCTGCATGACAAGCAGAAGTGAGCATTCATACATTACTCAGCCACTTAATTAAGTGCCTGGGATATTTGCAGTTAGCAGAAACTAATAAGGGAATCACATTTAAATTCAAATCACTCCTCAGGGTAGCTGTCTGCAACATAAGCAAAGCTTACTGGGTAGATGTTTCGCTAAATGCTCAGCTAAAAGCTTAGATTCACTGTATCTGTGAATAAAGAATAATTCTACTTGTGATTAAAGGTGAGAGTAAAATAAACAATTCTGTTAGAGATTTTTGAGTGATGTTTTATTTCTCCTGCTTTAAATACCCATTTTGTCTATTACTTTGGCTAACAGAACAAGGCTATGATTTAGGGCTTTGCCAGTGTAGAGAGGAGGTTCTATAAAAACAAATGACTAGCCTGACCCTTTTCATGGCAGCCTTTCAACAGACCTGACAGTAACTGTCCTGAACCACAGACAGTAAACAACAAAATTATAAAGTCCCTATTCAGAAAAAAAGCAAGCAGGAAACAAAGTGATGGAGGGTCTCACGAGGCCGTGAAAGGGGAGGAGAGGGGAGGAGAGAGGAGGGGTTCACATTTTTACAACAAGAAGCCAAGAACTCAGTATTCCGAACTCTGAGGGTTTGCTCCTCCCCTAGCCACTGCCCAAGAATGGGTTTATTTTTAGTCATTCATCTTTATAAATTTTAACTTTTCTGGACTAAAACAGTCCCATATGGTTTCAAATCTGCCCTTGATTCCAAGCAGCCTCCACACGGAGCTTCTTCAAAATTTCAAAGCCATCTGGACGCCGGGGGTACAAATGACCTCTCACAATTCCTCCTCACACGCAGTGTGGTTTATCAGCTTTGGGAAACTGGACTGTCGGGCCCCCAAGCAATTACTAAGGGCGGAGGTAGAGATGTGCAAAAAACTGACTTGAAAGGAAATATGCTCTTATCCAAGGTGGCTTATGGCAAAGTGAGTGGAATAACTTAGATTCAGATTGTACACCCTTGTTTTCTACTCACAGAAATTATATAACTTTACCTGCAATCATGCATCATTTTGCTACAGAAAACATAAATTCCCTAAATTCCAGATTGTATTCGTAAGTAGAAATAAATCAAAGTAAACTTGAATATTTTTACATTGCATTTAGAGGGAACATAATATTTTTGGTTAGATGCAAATTTGGCATCTTCTGCAAGTCATAAAATCTTTGAAGCATAAATTCTGATCGTCACAATAGGTACTGTCACACAGCATCACCTCGGATATCATCAAGGTACCATCTGGCATTAGTTATACAGCAGTGGATGAAAAAGGTGTAGGTCCAGCACTCAATTCTTAAAAGTATAGGGATCAGGATTCATAACAGCATCAAAAATCATCACAAGACATATGTAGGGTATATACGCAGAAAAGATTTTTGAGGATTTACACAGAAAATCATTAGCCTAGTTACATCTGAGAAGAAGACAAGGAGACTTAACTTTTAATTGTATATCCTTTTATACAATTTGAATTTTTTGCCATGTATATGTACCAATTTTTGTGGGGGATAATTAGATTAAAAAATAAAGTCTTCCCACAGCTCTTTAAATTTTTCCCCAAACACTTCTCTCAAATAACTCAGTGTGAGAGCACCTTTAAATATTCATATGCAACCACTGAAATCCATCCTAGCATTATGAATAACAGCCTTCTAAGTCTGTAACCACGCTCTCCCCTCAATCTGCCAAATGAAGTGCCTCCGGAGACATGTCTTACTAGATCCACCTCAATCTTGATGGAATTGTTGAGGATGATCTCTTATTTCTTATTTGAGTCATGAGTGAAATTATGTTAGACACTTCAATACTTAGGATAGATTTTAAAAAGTTGCAGAGTCAAACATGGTAGGCTGGTTACTATCACAAATAATGTCAAAAACCTGAGAAGATTCACTCAATAACAGTTTATTTATCCCTAAAGTCATAGACAAATGTGAGGCTACTTAGAGACTCCATTATAGAAAATGAAGGTCCAGGTTCCTTCCATTGTGTAACTCAGGCACATTATTCTAGGGCCCAGGACTCCTCCACATTCAGCCAGCAGATGAGCAATGAGAGAGCACGGAGGATAGTATGAGAGGTTTTATATGAGCGAAGCATGGAACTGGCATTCATCACTTCTAACCACATTTCACTGGCATCATTCAGTCACATGGGACCATCTATCTGCAAGGGAAATAGAAGTTAAGGGTTTGCTTAGGAAGAAAAGTTTGGTAAACACCATAGTAGATTGGATCATTCTTCTCATATTTTCACTCTCTTCATGTAGCCACACCTTTTGTCACGTGACTTTGCAGTACTTCTCAGGCGAGTGAGGAGTACACATTTCCACATCTCATTGATATTGGCTTTGGCCACATGATTTGCTTTGGTGAAAGGAAAGTTCATAGAAGTAACGAAGCAGAAGTTTTCAATGTGCTTAGGGATTTTTGGCTCTCCTTTGTATTCTTTCCTTATCCTTGAGACAAGCGTGCCCCAAAGAGGATGAGAGACAGGGGAAGTAGACCAAAACCTGAGAGATATCAGTCTGGAATCAAACCTAGTTAACCCTCAGCCTGAAACAGAGTCACTTAGGTGAGCCTGGTCTAGATCAGCTGAACAGTAATTGGCCTGCAAACCTATCAGTGAGAATAAGCTAGTTGTTATAAGCTACTAAACTTGGGGAGGAAATGCGAAGCTGTTTGTTATGTATCATTATTACAGCAGTAGCTTCCTGATACAGATACATAGTCTGTGCTTCAGTTGATGTCTGTGAGCAGTTAGAACTTTGAAGTACTCACTGAACGTCATTTTCAAGAGTATTTTGCCTGTATTGTAACACTAGACACTGCTCTACTTTGATAAATATTGAGAGAACTGTGAAATCTACTAAAATTTGGTACAAGAGAATGAGTTAACACTAATAAGGGTAACCTGGATAACACATTGATTTTTCACCATAGTTTTCAAAGTCTCTCTTAAATAATTATTTACTGGGGTTTTTTTTAGCTTTATTGAGGCATAATTTATGTACAAAACCTGCACATATTTAATGTATACAATTTAATGAGTTTGGAGATATACGTAAACTCTAAATGCCATAGGATGCTTGTTTTAAAATTGAGTACACTTAGATGTTAATAATTCTCCCAAAGTCTGTTGCAAAAGAGAAAGATAGAACCTATCTCAACTATTACAACTGTAAATGATCATCCAGAGACTGATTTTTTTCTTCTGTGAATTGTCCAGGTTTCTTCTCTTCACGCCCACTTTAGAACATTTATTTCACGGCTGGTTAGAACTTTCCACAAAGGATGATCAGAGCAGAGGAGATTTTTTTACACTAACCATGAACTAAATAGTATCTGGCATTTCAAATATAATGTCTCATTAAATCCTATGCAAAAGTATTTATCTTTCCCCCCATTTATAGATGAAAAATCTGAACCTTTTAGTTTTTCCTAATTTTTCCAATGTTCTATCCTACTAATATGTGATAGAGCTGGAGGGCTAGGCTTAAAACTAAGGTGGTCTTTCTCTAGAGTTCATGTTTCCTACACTACACCAGGCTGTCTCCACAATTCATGTAAATTCAGTAACTTCACTTAATAAAGTAGAGGCTTAGATTGTGGGCTAAAATTAAGTTTATGGATGAGAAGAAAAAATGGATTACCTACACATACAGACATTTGTGATTAACTTTATTTTCTTAATTACACAATAAACTTTCATAATATTGCTTAACCTACATAAGAGAACATAATTCTTTAGCGTACGAGTCTAACTGAAGAAAGAGGAGATTCATTTGTGGAACAAAAATCAATGGATTTCAAACCCTGAATTCACCAGAACTTGTTATAAACAAAGATAAGAAGACATCCAAAGACTTTCCCCAATTCTTCTCTAAAACTTTACGTGGGAAAGACTAATTTCATGTCTGTTTTGATTATAAAGAAAAGACCTTCCAATTTCAGAAATACTAAGCTTAATAAGTAGAAAGTGTATGTATAGTCAATATAAAAAATAAGTAAATTGTAAGAGACTTTCTCTACCCGAACTTTGGTCAAAAAGTATCATCTTTCTTAACCTCTGATTTATTTACCTTAATAACCAGACTAGGGAGAAACAAACCAATTCAAGATGAGTTTAATTCTTGTACAAGTCAACTAAATCCTTAAGTCAACACGGAAGGTTGAGTTTCCACAGGGTTTGAAGAATAAGAGTGCAGTGGGGACTTGCAGCGGGAACAACATTCAACACGTTATGAGCTCACTGGAATTCGTGACACCTGCTCCACCTACTGAGTCAGCCTGTGGTGGGTGGGTGCTGGAAAGCGAAAAGTGGGTGACAAATGCAATTTCCATGGACAAAAATAGGTTCTGGCACATCAAGTTCATAAGATTTCTTCTATTTAACTCTTCTGAGGAAAATAGGAATTAAAAATGTGTGCCATACCAAGTTTTTTTTAATAAAAAATACTTTTATAAGGGTTGGGATGTAATCCTAGTTTCTATTGCAATATACCTCAAAAAAATAATGATATTCTGATTTCTCAATCCAATTTCAACTGCAGACAGTACATAAGATGAATTTTTCTCCTAAGATGAGCTTCCCACTTTTTAGTAAAGAACTATCAACCAGGTGACAAATCAGCTTTAAACAGGCCTTAAATCAGCCCAGAATTGGAAGTAAGCTCTTTCTCGCCAAAAGTGCAAAGGCATCTGTTATCACTTCCCTAACTTTTCATGTTGAAATTGTAATAGCAGAGCAAATTCTTAGCATTGTTTCTCATTCAATGATTAATTTGTGGATAAGAATTATTAAAATTAAGTAATATCAGATATGTTCATTTCCAAAATGTTGCTTCTTGTATTTGTGCACTTTTCCAAGGGAAGACCCAAAACCAAATGAAACCCAATTTTGGCCTTGCTTTGAACATTTTCTTGAATATGACCCCTTGAGGTTTTCCCTCTTTAACATAATGTTGAATGCATGCATTTACATGATAGTACTATTTTAAGGCTCACCTTGCCTATTTCTCTCAATCTCTTGTTACATTAACTACTCTCAATTCCCATTTTGTATTAAGTTGAATATATGATAAATATACAACTAAATCTCTGTTTCTTTAATAAATGTCCCTTTCGTTATACATGTTAGCTCAGGGCCAGTCTTCCTCAGCAAAAAGAGGAGGATTGGCAGTAGTTAGCTCAGGGTTAATCTTCCTCAAAAAAAAAAAAAAAGACTAATTCAAAACTAATCAGGCTTAATTGGTCTCCAAGTTTGTCATTGAAAACACTCTATTTAAGCTAAAATTCCCTAGAAGTATTAACTCATCTTTGTATATGTATAAAATTAGTTTAAATTTTATGATAGTAAAAAACAAATCATTATTTTATTATTTGTTTTTGTCATTACATAATTGATAGTCATTGTTGAAAATGTGTAAAATAAAAGCAAATAAAAAATCTGTAGTAATCTGCCTCCAATATCTGAAGATAATAACTTTTTAATGGAACAAGTCACTGAATGTTTACATGTAATTTATCTGTACATATGTATAAAATGTTTCTGTAAAATTAGGATTATTCATTATATTCTGTTTTATAAACTTTTAAATGTGTGTTCTCTTTGTCTTTCCTAGTTATTTGAAAGACATATTCTTATTTTAATCTATTCATGCTTGTATTTAGTTCACATTATTTTGTCTAGTTATCAGTGATAATAAAAATACATAATCTATTAACTCCCCAAACACGGCATCCAGTATTTACTATGGCAGACCTCAGAGAGCCCTCCCACTGAGCCACCATCCTTTTCCCATGTTTTCAAAAAAAAAAGTGAAATGTTAGTATCTTGTGATTACTTTTATGAGATCATCTGCTTCCAAGCTCAGAAATCTCCTTTGAAAACTGCATTAACTTATAAGATGGATCTTTCTTTAATTGGCTCCAATGCCCTCTCCAAGAGCAACTTATTCCTTCATCAAGTTGTGATTTTTATTCTTTATTGGAATTCATTCTTTAGGAAGAGGATGTGAGAAAACGGAGAATACACTTCTGTTGTCCTCACACACAGACACAGAGCTCCTAGACCTGAGGAAACTCTCTGGAGGTTAAGCCAATATTTTTTATGAGAAATATGAAATCAGTAAGATTATCTTTTTCCTTTTGTCTGAACTTATTTTATATTCCTAACTAGATGCTTATAAAATCTTTTCAACTTATTTTTAAATGTAAAACAAAATTCCAGCATATGTATAAATATCAATTTCTTAAGTGAATTTTGACTTATGTTCAGTAAACCTTTTCAATCCAAAGATTCAAGTCTGTCTAAGTTTAGGATAGTGTACTATAATTATGTATTTAATGAACACCTATCCTTCATCAGTTATGTTTTTTCAATCTGGAACTTTATATATATATATAAATATGCATATTGGTATCATATCTGCTGGGTCTATCTTCCACATCACATCTTTTCTCTTTCAGTTATGAGACTGTTTCTCCAGCATTTCATCTTCTTCACTGGTTTAATTTTTCGGTATTATCATGACTATTACTCATTGCTCTCATTGCTCCAGTTTAATAATTTTCATTCAGTTTCACACACTGCACATTTTTTCTTATCCTGTTACCTACTCTTTTAGCTTTTTAGGAACACAATTTTTTCATTGTCTAAATGTTTATTCTGTTTCTTGAGTAAATAGTTTGTAGGAAAACATTTGCTATAATCTTTTGGAGTTGTTCCCATTCCAGTGGGAAACTGGGAATGCAGACAGTTAAAAATGGATGTTCACAAGCCCACAGACCTCAAAGGTCCCAGAGGGAGTTGTATTATTAAGGCTGACCACAGTCTGGATCGATGTGCTATTGCTCATCTTTCCTTGGGGCAATCTTTTCCATCACTTGTCTATGTAATTTGAGATTATATGAACTTTGGTTTCAGATAGATAGATGTAGATACAGAGATAGATAGATAGATAGCCTGTTACAGTAGAAGCACTTAATAAATGTGAATAATTCTAATGACGATGTGCAGAAGAAATCATGATTTCAGAACACTACAGCCACGCACCCCATAACAACATTTCAATCAACGAATGACCACATATGACAGTGATCTTGTAAGATTAGTACCATATAGGCTGGGTGTGTAGTAGGCTATACTATCTAGGTTTGAGTATGTACACGCTGTGATGTTCGCACAAGGACGGAATCGCCTAACAATGCATTTCTCAGAGCCATCCCCGTCGTTAAGTGACACGTGACTGTATTAACACTCAATCCAGAGCAGTAATTTACAAATTCTAAATGATACTTATGTTGCTGGTGTTGCATATGTTTACTTTACTTGCAGGGACAACCAAGAATTTTCTTTTCAAATATCCAGTAAAAGAAAATAATTGAGTTCATTTGATAGCTGCTATAAAGCACAAAATAATGAAAAAATACAATCCAGAAGAGTGAATCTGAACTTTCAGGAGATAAGAGTTATTTGACCTGTTTACAGAATAGAACATACAGTCTGTGCATATTTATAAAATTAATTTATACAAGTGATTTCAAAACCTGTTCCTAGACCGTAAGCCCTGCATCACTTAATTGGAATATAGTACTCATAACAAAAAGTGCTTGGCAGTAAAACTTGTAACAATTCTTTCTGAATGGAGATTTAGTTATTTGTAAAAGGAATGGTTGGATAACCATTGTCTAAATAAATAATGCCACCAAGAACACAGGCCCTCCATGTAATTTGCATTGCATTAACAGTTCTCATTTTTACATCAACTCCTTACTAAGAACTCATTGTGAACACAGTATTAGCGTTATTCTGGTTGTTACAGATGGTAGACACTATATTTTCTCAAGAGTAAGTGGAAGCTGGCAGGTGGACCAAGGGCAAGAGGGAGCAAGAGGTGAGTCATCTGGCCTCTCAGTTCCACTTAGAGCATATTGGGATTCCATCTACAATGTTTATTTGTTTGAAACTACTGATTTGTCCAACCTTCTGCTTACAGAAAATCACACACCTTTGCCCAGAATTATGAAGATCTATGAAAGTTCTAGCTGGGAAACAGACATTTCTCTGTCAAGATATGTCTACTATCGGTCTCTTGTATTATCACCTACATCTTAGGAAACAAAACACTCTAAATTTAGAAATCCTAACTCTATTTATGTATTTATTCTACACACAGTGTTATGTTCTAAACATATCATCTTAATGGCTTATCTCTTGTGCTTTACAAGTGTGTTGTCACTTCATTTGTGAAACTTGGCATTGAGTATGGAAACACAGAAATCCTGTGAATTCAAATATGTACTTGTTTAATGAGACCACAACCAAACTCTGGTATGCTCCTGCTATACACTTTTTGATAAGCCTCACTATAATTCTTAATTTATTTTTTAAAACTAGTGCCATACTGTGCAGTCAATGTTAATCCCCCTTAATTTATTTTTGGCCAGGTATGTAGCTCATGAACATTTTTGAAATTAAGCTTGAATAAGATAGTTCAATGTAAAAGCTGAATAAGACATCCTTATGCTGAAATGAAATAGTTTTTAACCCCAGCCCTTGTTGCTTGAATGATAGCTTAAACTGAGAGACAAGAGATAGCCACAGCATAACGCATATATGAATAAATGGGGAGAACCTTCAGAGCTGCACAACACGTAGAAGAGCTTTTTTGCCATTAAAAGTCAGGAAAGTCTCTTAAAACTCTCCTGCTTCAGAGGACAGTCAGAGCCTTGAGTTTTTTCGAAGATCAATTAGAGTAAGCATTAGGCTATTTGCAGATAAGGAGAGACAATCCTCCAGACTTCCAAAATTTCTTGCATTGTATGCATTTAGAAAATAGGAAACCGCATTAGGTAAACCTAGAGCTATGTTCATAGCATTGATGAAATCTGCGTTGCTGAGCCAAAAAGCACATAAACACTGAACTTAAAGGTGTAAGATTCTCTCCAAGGAACAATTTAGCATTTATATTGAGGAGAGACAATTCATATCAGAGGCTAACAAAAGAGGAAACCAGGCCCCAAAATACTAATGTCCCAGCTACAGTCGGCCAGGAATCTCAGCAATACCCCAGTAAGGAGAGCTCAGTAATTAACACTAGGCTCATCAATATAGACTATTTCATACAAGGTGCTCAGCTATTTTCGCCCCGTTCTTTGTTTTATTGATAAATCTTATGCTCAATAGAACCTTTTCAAGTCCTCTTAGTTGAAGTTGGATTCTGATACATAGATACTGAGACTGAGCTTTTGGGGGGAATTTTTAATCTAAATGAAATTAATGATGACTAGAGGTCCTACCTCACCAGTGCAACATAGATTTTTGGCACATACCTTTGTGATTCTGTCCGGAGGCTTAGCTGCACAAAGCCTATTCTTGCTAAATGATAAAGAATTTAAGAACGTATGTAGAATATCCACTGGGAATTGTTCCAAGACCCAGATCTAGAATAATATATACCAAAATAAATGCAGTATTATTAGATTACTAAATGACCTAATTTTTTTCTACCTTCTTTTCTCAGTAGAATTTAGTGAAATCAATGTAAGCAACCGTAACAAAGTAGAGAAGAGGCCAGGAAACCACATGCATTTGCCCATTTATTTCTGTTATTTCTTTTTACTTTCTCTGAGTTCCTCTGCTTTACTGTATTAAAGTTCTATGATTCATCATTCCCAAATATCTGTCAATATCAAATACACAATTTGCCTTCCTTTGCATCCTTTGACAATTCTGACAGTAAAATAGCTCCCTCTTGTCCCTTCTCCCACAACAAAACCATCTGACAAATCATTCTTAACTGTTTCCCTCCTCGTCACTTTGACCCCTTATACCCCCATTCCTGAGTACACGAGTCTTACACATCTGTAAACTATAGAGACACTGAAGAAATAAGGAGGCATTTTACCTAAACTATTTACAATGGTCAATGATTTTCATTTTGTTCATTAGGTAAAAATAAAAAATAATCTGAAAAGTATGCAGTAGAATAAATTAATGCTTTCCTATAAAGGATATTCTTATTTATTCTAGTATTTGTCCCCATAAATTTTCTGTGCAACACTTAGCTAACCTAAAAGCCTCTCTATATATTTAATGCACCATTGACAAAATGAGAGCTAACATCCACTGCCGGTCCTCCTCTCTGTTTTTTGCTGAGGAAGATTGGTCCTGAGCTAACATACATACCCATCTTCCTCTACCTTATATGTGAGACTTCTGCCACAGCATGGCTTGATAAGTGATGTGTAGGTCCTCTTCCAGGATCTGAACCAGCAAACTCTGGGCCTCCAAAGAGGAACGTGCAAACTTAACTGCTGTGCCACTGGACTGGCCCCAGAGTACAATCCTTTTAAGGTAAAAAAATTTTTGCTTGAAAATATAAACCTGCTTTTATGTAAGAATTTTATTTCCATGCCACATATTTTAGTTAATCATGTTAGTAAAATAATTGCATTCAACCAAAATGGATATTCCTTTCATTTGTGAAAAGGTAAGGACACTTTCTTATAAGCTATTGGTGGCAATAATGGAATCTACATCATAGCATATTTTAAAAATTGGCCATCAACAAATTAGTAGGTATATCCTGGTTATAGTACTGCTACAGTGACACAATTGCTATTTTTTCTAGGGGAAGTCTGGGTGGAAAACGTTAATTCTATACCAAAGTTCATTTAACAAGAAAATTTTTAACAAGAATCTAACATTATCAGAAAAAATAAATAAAAACAAATAAACTAAAACACCTGAAACCACACTGAAGCCCTCTACTGCGTTACCATGACACCAATTACAGAAATCCGAGAGAATTTAAATCCCGCCTCTGGCAATATATATACGTGCGTAAAATGTATTCTCAAGCCTTGAATTGAAAATTTGCTTCCCTTCAGCTCTTCTCGTGGACTGAGAATACAAAAGCCTGCAGAAAAAAAATTATAATTTTTGACAATAAATGTTATAGATTCTTTGGTATTCCACCCCTACATTTTGCACTCCTAGCTCGTTTCTAACCTTGTGTTTTCAGAGAGAATAGACTTTTTCCAAAGCAATCCAGGTAGTTGAAGGCAATATTACACAAATAAAGAAGCTCATTTGAATTAGGAAGGAGCTGTTTCCAGTTGGCAGTTGACTCAGCTCTATTTTTTTCTGTTTTTGCACCCAGTTCGGCCATCAGCTATCACACTTTTGTTCCCGAGAGGTACAACACAGAGAGCTCTCTGTTTCTAAGCAGAGACTTTCCAGAGAGCTGACAGAGGCCTCTCAGAGCTTTTGCAGTAGGGGTTGAGTAAAGTAACACAGGTAAGTACAGAGAAGAGAAAGGAACAGTAAGAGAGACTATGTACTCCTAGCATAGTGCTGGGCCCTTAGTAGATATTCCAAAAAATCCTAAATTAATTAATAAAAATCATTCCAATATTTTATACAGTCTATAATCAGAGTCACTGGTTTAGGAGGTTTTCATCTCTTTTTGTCCTTAACAATCTTCAGGAAGAATTTCGAAATGAATAACATGGACACACCTACAACCATATATATACTAATCTTGACTTGAGTGCGTTAGTATTTGGAGAATGTTAATAATATTATTTATAACTACCAGTTTCAATTTAGAGTACAGCTCACATTGCACAGGGCTTTCATATAGGTGGATGCACAACCACAAATATTCTTGTTTGAATTTTGAAAGTCATGTTGGTATTCCCCTTTCCCTGACACTCCACAACCTACTCCAATTTTTTCAGGGAAGTCCCTGGAAGACAGCAAAGGCACTAAACAGAGCCACCCTAGAAGAAAGTCCCACTATGAAGAGAATGAGCCTTTCAGTGGAAGGAGCGCAGGTGATAAAACCGCATGTGATTTCCCCTTTCATTACCCCCATGGGCTGTGGGGAAAAAAGAAAAAAAGAAAAAAGAAGTCTGCAGCTGCATAATCTTCCCCTTGAAATTTGTCTTCGGTTTGAAGAACCTAGAGAAATAAAAAGGAGGCAACATTTACTGAGTATCTACTATGAATAGAGCCCAATACTACATGGCTTATATATTATAAATTTATTCTTTGCATTAGTCCTGTGAAGTAGGTGGTATTAACCCCATTTTACCAATAAAACTAAGGCTCAAATAGATTAAATAACCTGTTCAAGATCACACCATTAGCAAAAAGGAGCACTCCGTGTGACTCCGTGGCGGCTCTTGCCAGTGAAAGACACTAGCTCAGAAGCAAGAAGCAACTGCTTGAGCTTATTCTGGCTTTTAGGACTTGTGGAAAGAGAAGCCTAGTTTCCTCTTCACAACTCTGCCCAAGTAAAACTTTGCAGAGGATTTTTTTTTTCTTATCTAATGCAAGACTATCAATTAAGAAGGGAGAACAGAGTGAACACTCTTATGAAAGAGAGAAGCCAAGGAATGGGAATGGGAAAAAACAGGGAGTCCCGAACCCTCAGGACATCTGCCTTGGCAAACATAAAGAAAAGGATAGCATGAAGACTCGTTTCCTCTCTAAAGAACTCCATCAATCAAAGGAAAAATATGGCCCAAAGCTCTAAGCCTTCAAAGGGGGAATTTGAGATGAGCCAGTTTATCCACTGTTCATAGTCATCAACTGATTGATAATTTAGCGGTTAAAATATCTAGAACACTAAAACAGGAACTATTTACGTGGTTTTAGAAATCAAAGCTGTTAGGCTGAACTATGTGAAAATGCCCTCTTTTGTGGATCAAAAAATGGTTCAATAATGACAATTCACATGGTTAAGCTTAATATATTATTAAGTTGTTAACACCAATTCAAACATAGGAGGAAACCCAAACAATGAATATTCAAACATACTACTAATGCCGGATCATTTTAAAATATAGGTTCAGACCCAAAATCTCTCTGATAAGCCAACTTGCAGGTGGATCTCTCCCAGAGAACAGTAGCTCAGACCTCTGAACTATTATTCAGGAAACACTCCTTTGCCATGACAGCACTTTGACAGACTGTAAAGCAAAACACATGTGAACAAAGTTCTACTTCACCCATGCCATGGGCAGTTTTTCAGGCTAAGCTAGCTGATCTGTGCTTAACTATTCTCATAGCTGTGGCAAAGCTTTAGTTTAGGAACTGAGTATAATTTATATTCAGCCAATAACTATGTGAAAGAACAGATTTAATTTTTAAAGGGCAGGCCTTTGAGGTTTTAGCATAACTAAGGCTGAATTAACATGTTCGCAATAAGGGCTGAAGCAAGCTGCCCACCACACTGGCCAATTCCAGTGTACAAGCAACCCCCTTAGGAGTTCCACCACGTGCTTGATACGCCTGTTCTCCATGGCAAAGACAGAATATATCCTGTAGGCTCCCCATGAAGCAAAAGGCTGAAACAGCATTTAAATTTGATCCTTGGAGCCAAGGGGGAAATTCAAAGCTTTCCAATTTCAGAAGAGTTGGAATGAAATTCAGCTGATATCACTGTCGTGCTTAGAAGAACGAAGAGACAGACAAGCCCAAGAGGAGATAGTCACAACAAACAAGAACTCTGGATCTCTACAGGGGAAATGTACTGCCAAGTCTTCATTGTCTCACAGTATACAGTGTGAGGCACTCCTGGGAAAACCCAGGTTCTCCACAGATGGGCACTTAAGGCTTTCCCTTCAGAGTACACTGGAAATGGAGCCTTTCTTTTCTGCTTTCTTCTTTTCTCTAAAACTTAAAGAGCACACTTAGCGTGCTAGGCACTGCCCTGGACATTAGGTCCAAATCCCAAATATTGGAGGGCTGAGAAGAGAAGAACCCAAGAAATATTTAAGAAGAACCATGTCACTATGGGAGTGTAATCAAGTGTTGGCTGGACAACATGCCCAATAGAGAAAAATTCCAATAATAGTAAGTGTATAGAGGTCAGGCAATTAAGATACCCTCCAGGTAAATTTAAAAGGGTTGTCATTAAGAATTTTGCTCTCTCCTTGAAGGGATATGCACCTCTGTGTTTTTCTATACCTTACTTTCCTCTTCATCGCTTAAACTCTTAAATTCTTTCCCTCTACTTTACCTAAGGACCCAACTCTTGAAAATACTTCCCTTAAGGGACAGGTATTTACATAGTACATTAAATGCAACATTTCATTTTTTCACAAGTAATTTCTTTAGAATGGCCCTACATTTTTGATGTACACCATTATGAATTAGGAAACTAAAGCATGGTGGAGAATTGGTGAATAAAGTTGATGTGTGAAGAGACTCCAAGATTGTACTTCACAGCTCCCGCAGAAACATGGCATTTCTTTTCCCCATTATGATTGAATCTTATTTATTTGGGATAAACGTTTTCAAAGGAAGGGAAGCTATATGGCTAAAACAGGGGAGAGAGTATGCTGATGCCCTCCAGATTCAGCCCCATCTGTGATCTTTGAAAATTGTATTATCAGACTCCCCCTACCAAAAGAATAAACTGGAACTTGACTATATTATAAAATTAAATTATGCAGGACTTAAAAGAAATAAGCTTCTTATTTTCTAAAAATGTAATTAATAAAGATTGGTCTTCCCATTATTTTCCCATATTGACGTTATTAACTGCACTTTTCAAGTCACATCTTAGACATTGAGTGTACATACAAAGTTTTTCCCAATCAAATATCTTCTTGCCAATCTTTTGACAAAGCACCCAAATTACCCTCTGGGAAGGAAGAGTAGATTGTATTTTTATTCCCAATACTAGGCCCCCCACCGCCCCGTATTTTTATCCTTGGCAGTGGGCAGAGTATACTTTCCCACCTCACTGGCGCACGATTGGCTATGTTATTTGCTTTAGTCAACAGAGTGTTATCAGACATGATACAGAGGTTTCAAATGTATTTGTATCAGTGCCCTCTTTGCCCTGCACCATTGCCATGAAAAAAAGATGTTCCCAGGCAGCGCAGAGGCCCCAGAAAAATGAGAGCCATGTGGAGCAGAGCTAAAACAACACCTGTTCTGGAGCCAAGCCCAGGTAAGCCCAGCCAAGATCAGCCAAACTCCAGCTAACCCACTGAGACATGAACAAGAAATAATTGTTATTGCTATTTGACAATGATATTTGGTGGTTGTTTGTTATGCAGTATCACTGACACTGCATCTAACTGATCCAGAAACCAAGCCTTCCCACTGTGAGTCCTTGTGAGACTTTCCATAAAGATTCTCTGCTTCCACAAGGTAAGAGATGGGCACGTGACCAAAGCTGGGTCAGTCTGACTTTCTCTCCAAAGACTTTCAATCATCTTGAGTGATGAAGATCGAAAAAACGTAGAGCTGTTTCATCTGGGGAGTTCTGAGGAGACTGTACAATAATTCTTAAATCCTAAATGCCTAAAAGTGCTATGGTTCTTTACTTTTCAAAGCCTACATTCTCAGATTTTTCCTTCATTCTAGTGAGTTAGTACCTATTCATTAAATGTATTCATTTACTTTCTAATTAGCAATTAATTTTTTGTTGCTGATATTTCAAAAACCTTAAGTCTTGCAAGGACTCCATTTTTAATCTTTAAATAAATTTGTTAAATGGTAAGAAATCTAGCATTGTTTGTATTTTCGAGGACTGACAGAAATGCATGATGAGGAGGAAGTTTCCTATTACAATGGGAACTTCTCTGGAAGAGCTAAAAAAAAAAGGAGCAGTGCCTCAACACCAATTAACTTGCATATATTCTTGATTTGACATCAGAGAATGAATAGGGCCTAACAATAACTTTTTTTGTCCTGGAACATTAACAAAATTGTTTCTACCCAAGAAACATTTCATAGATGTGATTCTTTTTATTTCATTGTTGTAGCTATACTTTATGAAATCTAAAAATTCTCTTAAATGGGGCTGGCCCCATGGCCGAGTGGTTAAGTTCACACGCTCTGCTTCGGCAGCCCAGGATTTCACCGGTTCGAATTCTGGATGTGGATACGGCACCGCTCATCAGGCCATGCTGAGGCGGCGTCACACATGCAACAACTGAAAGGACCCACAACTAGAAATACACAACTATGTACCGGGGGGCTTTGGGGAGAAAAAGGAAATATAAAATCTTAAAAAAAAAAATTAAAACAAAATTCTCTTAAAATAGCAAGCAACAAGCCAAAAATAAATGAGTCAAAGTTATAAGAAATTTACTTCAGATAATTGACAAAAATGCAAATACTTATTTTAAATGGTAGAATGACTCCTGTTTCCAGCAACATGATGATCCAAGTTACCTGAAAACTCACCTGCTCCCGAGCAGCAAGAAACGTGGGATAAAGTTTTAAAAGATACTTTTAACTGCATAGCCAATATTTAAATTATAATTATGAGACATCCTCAGGGACCAAAATTGGAAAGGGAACTAAAAGTAAAGGAGGAATTACACAAGCTGGTAAGTTGCCTGGGATGGAGTACGAGACATTTTATTCTTTTCCTTAACAAATGAAGAATCTTGGATTTTGATGCTCAGATGAGATAATGCTCTGTGTCTGGGAAAGACAAGGGATTACTACTAATAGTCCCTTATAAAGCTGAAATCTTTTATACACACACACACACACCAAAACATGTAGGTAAAGAGAGACCACAAGCAAACTTATGTTTCCTCTTGGACTTTGAATGAATAAAGAGCCTTATCTGAGAATTCAAAATAGTCCTGAAGCCTAACATGAATTTGAAGTTCTAAATCAAACTATCAAACTGTATGGTCTCACAAACCTTAAGCTACAAAATTAATATAAAAGACAGCACCAGTTTGACTAGCATACCTTTGGCATGTGGTGTACGCTGCAAATGTTAATACCCACAAATAGACAATATTAACAATAAATAGCAAACAGGGCTACAATTACAGCAGAGATTAAAAATAGTAAGAGAAAACTAAGAACAAAGTTAGCCAAGGAATATGAACATTTAATAAAAAGGGTTATAATTCTAGAAAAATACAACTTTCAAACATGGCTCAGTGAAAGACTTATAAAGCATTAAAATAATCGAATTAGTCTACACCAGTGTTTCTCATCCTTGGTACTATTGACGTTTTGGATGAAATAATTGTTTGTTGTCAGAGGCTGCCCTGTATATTGTAGGATATTTAGCGGCATAGTTGGTCTCTATTCACTAGATGTCTGTAGCACCCTTAGAGTTGTGACAATTGTGTCTCAAGACATTGCCTTAATGTCTCCGTGGGAGAAAAATGGCCCCCCGATTGAGAGCCACTGGAACCACTAGTTTACACTGGCACACACACACACACACACACTCAAAATGTTACTAAGACAATTTTATATACAAGCTCTCTGAAACCACAGATTGACAATCTCTCCTTTAAAAAGTGTGCCCTGAGACTCAAAAAAGAGAATTTACCTTATGCAATGAGCATGACATTAATATGAAAATCACATAAGGGCAGAATGAGAAAAAAATATAGGTAGATGTGACTTCTCAAGAAAGATGAAAAAATTCTTAACATTAAAAAACCAATTCTTTTAGTGTACAAAATTATATATCACAACTGAATTAAGAGTACCCTAGGAATTCAAGGATAGATGTTAGAAAAAAATATGATTTTAATTTACCATATACATACTATAACTGATATATAAAATGACATGGATGCACCTTATAATATTGTGCAAAAGAAGTCATAAACAAATAAATACTGTATTATTTCATTTATATGAATTTCAAAAACAGAAAAAACTAGCATACAAAATTAGAAATGGCACTAGCAGTGATTTTTGACAGATGTGGGTAGTGGGTAGGGAAAGGAAATGAACTTGAGGAGGGCTACCGGAGCCCTGATAACGTTATGTTTCTTGATTTGGTTGTTGATTACATAGATGTATTAACTTCATGAAAATTATTTGAGCTAGCTTTTTTCTGTACGTACCTTATAACCCAATAAAAATGTTTAAAAAATGTAACTCAATTGGATTTACTCAACCTAATAAATTGGAATTACTCAATCGAATAAAATGTATCTATAACTAGACTACAAGTAACATCAAAATTAATATGAACCACTTACAGGATGACCAAATTGATTGAATGGGGAATGTGTTGTGTTGTTGTTTGTTGTTGTAGTCCTTTCATTATCATTGCTGTATAGTGTTGTATTGTGTAACTACAGCGCCGTTTACTTATCAATTCTACTGTTAAATAATGCTTATGTAGTTTACAGATTTATTATTATTGTCATTAGAGATATGAACATTATGCAAATTTTGAGGGAATTATAAGTATGCATCTCTTCGGAGTGTATACATAGGAGGAATAGCTGAGCCATAATGTATGGACATATTGAACTTTAGTAGATACAGCCAATAGTTTTCTAAAGGGGTTAGAATGCTTTACATTTTTCCACTAGCAGTGTATGAGAGCTCCAGTTACCCGGCTTCTCCAACACTCGATAGTTTTTATCCATTTTTCCCCAGTGTGAGGGAGGCGAGTTTTATTTTGCATTCCCCTGATAAATACTGAAGTTACAAATCTTCACCTGGATATCCTCTTTTATAAAACATCTCTTTAAGCCTTTTCCCCCTTTTTTAAGTAAGTTGTCTTTTTCTTGTAGTTTTTTAAAAATCTTTTCTGAATAGATTTGTCATATATACTATTGCTAGTAAGTTCTCCCACTTTTCAACCCACTTTGTGGGTTGCTTTTTAACTCTCCTGATGGTATTTTTTAATCAAGAGAAGTTCTTAATTATAACATTTTACAACTTATCCATTTTTTTTTTTTAAAGATTTTATTTTTTCCTTTTTCTCCCCAAAGCCCCCCCGGTACATTCTTCGTTGTGGGTTCCTCTAGTTGTGGCATGTGGGATGCTGCCTCAGCGTGGTCTGACGAGCAGTGCCATGTCCGCGCCCAGGATTCGAACCGACGAAACACTGGGCCGCCTGCAGCGGAGCGCGCGAACTTAACCACTCGGCCACGGGGCCGGCCTCTTACTTATCCATTTTTTTAAGGTTAATGCTTCCTGTGTCTTGCTGAACAAAGCTTTGCTTACAGTAAGACCACAAAAGTGTTCTGTATTTTCCTCTAAAATCTTTACTGTTTTACTGATTGCATTTATATCGGTAATCTATTGGGAACTACTTTCCTGTCTGGTGTGAGATAGACAGAGATACATAGAAATGTATTTTTTCCTATATAGGTACCTGTCGACACAATACCGCTTATTAAAAAGACTATGCCATCATCAATGAAGCTGAAAGTTAATTGTGTTATAAATCAGGTGATCATATATGTACAACCCTGATTCCAGGGGCTCTGTTTCATGATATATTTTTCCTAGCATTTTTCCCACAATGTATATTTAAAATTGTTAAAGCTTTAAAATCTATCTTTATATTTCGTAGAATTTAAGTCCTGTAGTTTTATTATTTTTTTCAAGTTTTTGATGGTTACTTTTTCTACTTGCTTTTGCTTGTCAATTTTCGAATAAGCTTGTCAATTTCTTTAAAAAAGAGGGATTGCATTGAATCTAGATGAGTTTACGGTAGAATTAAAAAGCCTTACAATAGCGAGTCTTCCACTTGAACACGGTATATTGTTTATCTACTTGGATCTTAAATTGTTCTCAATTAATGTTTCATAGTTTTCAATGTATAATTGTGTATATTTTTGTTATATTCATTTTCAGGTATCTGGTGTTTTATGTTATGGCAAATGTTACAATTTTGAATTTTTGTTTTCTATTTGCTGCTGGAATACAGAAATACAATTGATTTTTTACACTGACATATCAAACAAACTTGCTAAATTCACTTAATATTTATAATAGTTTGATTACAGAGTATTTAGAAATCTCTCCATATACAATAATGTCATCTTCAAATAGATCTGTGTATCTAGGTTTATGAGAGGTGATTGCTGTAAAATTTTCATCTCACAATCTCTTTGTTACACATTTGAATCAAGTTATTATGGTTCCAATGTTGTTCTAATCTCTGAGTTTGTGCAAAATGGATGTTATTTCTTTCCGTAAATACATAAAAGAAAGCCATTTAGTCCTAAGAATGTAGGAAGATTTTTAATAACAGATACAATTCTCTCATAGATATCACACTATACAGATGTTTCTATTTCTTCCTCTAGAAGTTTAATAAGTAATTGTCAAATTTAGTAGTGTACAGTTATTCATAAATTCTCTTGTCTTTTTGATGCCAACAAGAATTGGAGTTCTTTTCTCTTTAATTCTCGATATTGGTAATTTATGTTTTTACTCTTTTTTTCCTAGTTGGTCTTGTTAAGATTTATCAAATTTTTCAAAGAACCAGCTTTTATCTGTGTTGATTTTCTTTATTGCACATTTTTTTTTATTTTATTGTCCTCTGCTTTTATATTTGTTATTTCTTTCCTTCAACTTTCTTTAATTTTGAAGTGTGAATGTTTTCTTAGCTGTAATGTAGTAAATTTACCTCTGATCCTTGTTTTATCTACATCTCACAAAATTTAATATGCTATAGCATCATTCATATTGTTCAGAATAATTTACAATTTTGGCTTTGAGTTCTTTGACTTCTGGATTATTTACAAATGTAGTGTATTATTAGTGTAAAAATTTGAAGGAATTTTTCTATTTATATTTTTGTTGTTTATTCTAGTTTAATACCACCAAGATCATAGAACATAATCTGTATTATCTCAATCTTTTCAGTTTTGTTGAAGCTTTCTTTGTGCTAGCAAATGGACAATTTGGATAAATGCATCATGTGAGCTTGAAAAATGTTTGTGAATTCTGTCATCATGAGTTGCAGCTTTCTAAATATATTTATCAATTAGGACAAATTGTTAACTATGTTGCTCAAATGTCGTATGTACTTAATTTTTCGGTCTGATTATCAGCCATTAACAGAGGTGTGCTAACATCTCCCACTTATAATAGTGAATTTGTTTATTTCTCCTCTTAATTCTGTCAATTTCTGCTTGGTATATTTTGAAGCTATGTTTTTGATTGTGATATCTTCTCTTTGGATTAGCCCATTTATTGTCTGGATTAGCCCATTTGTTGTCATCAAGTGTCCCTCCTTATTTCTAGTTCCTTTTGCCTTGAAGTTTATTTTGTCAAACATTAATATAGTTAAACCAGCTTACTTTTGTTTAGGATTTACGTTATATATTTCTTTTCCATTAATTAATTTTTAACCTCTCTGTGTTTGTATATTTGAAACGTTTCCCTTAGAAGGAGAATATAGTTGTTTTTTCAAAAATCCAATCTAAATAATCTTTACTTAAAATATTGAGTTCAGTTACATAAAATATAATTACGGTTTGGTCTATATCTACCCTATCACCATTTTTTTTCTATATGCTTTGTGTTCTCTTTTCCTTTCTTAACTTATTCTGGATAAAATAAAATATTGTTATTAGTTCTTTTGCTTCTTTGAAATAACATGTAGATTATTCTTTTACTATTTTTATGGAAGTTATGCTAGCTATTACAACGTGTATCTTTGACTTATTATAATCTAATAAAATTTTTATTCTTACTAATTTACTGATACCACCTAGAAGCACAAAACTTTTAAATTATAGTTACCTCTCTTGCCTGTTATATTATTATAGTCTTGCTTTTTAGGTCTACATATAATTTAACCCTATAAGATGTTATAATTATTGTTTTAGGTGGTCCATAGAATTTTATATTTGCCTATACGTTTGTCTTGTCTGATGTTCTTTGTTCCCTATAGCTCTTTCACATTTCCACCCGAGATCTTTTTCCCTTTCCTTTTAGTTTCTCTTTTAGTGGACGTCTGCTGGTGACAAATTGCCTCAGCTTTGTTTGTCACAAAATTTATTTTACTCTATTTTTTGAAGCACATATTTTTGGATATAGAAATCTTAGCAGACAGTTATTTTCTAGAAAAATCATCTAATTTCTTTCTGGCTTTCATCATTTCTTCTGAAAAGTCAGCTATCCCTCTGGTATTCCTTTGAAAGCAACATGTGCTATGTGTCCTTTCTTTTTTTTTTTTTTTTTCCTGAATGCTTCTCTTTTTTTGCCTTTGATTTTTAACAGTTTTACTATGATCAGCCTTGGTGTGGTTTTCTTTGGATTTTTCCTGTCTGGGATTTGCTAACCTTTTTGAATGGATGAGTTTGTCTCTTTGATCAAATCTTGAAAATTCTCAATTGTTTGCTCTCTAAATTTTGCCTCTGACATGTTTTCTCTCATCTCTATGTCTGGGATTCCAATTACGATTATTTCAAGGCTTTTTAGTACGCCCATGTGTCTCTTATGCTGTTTTATTTATTTATTTTACTTTTTATTCTTTTTTCTCTCTGCATTCAGTATGTTCTATTGACTTATCTTTGAATTAACTCATTCTGTGTTCTGCTTTGTACAATGTTACTAAACTCATCTTTTGAGTTTTTTAGTTCTGTATAATAGTTTTTCAGCTGTGAAATTCCCATTTGATTATTTTTATAGCTTCTATTTTCATTGAAATTATATCTTTTTATTAATTTTTATTCATAGATTTATTAATTTTTAATATTTCAGTCATAAAGTTCTTGTCTGCCAACTCCAATATTTGGATCATATATAAGTCTTCTTCTGGAGTCTGAGTTTCCTTTTTATTATCATTATTTTTCATTCCTCTTTGAATGCCTAGTAATTTTTTATTATTTTCCAGATACTATCTACAAAAGAACTAAGAGGGCAACAGACAGTGTTACCTTCCATCAGAGAGTGTTCCTCCTGTTTTTGTAAGGTGGTGTCAGGAGTTGATTACATCCATATAATCAAGGAATTGAGCTGGCACAGGGCATGACTGCAGATTTAATGAGATGGAGTCTCTCTCTGATTTACCCTCTTCTTCTGGTGTGACCTTACCATAGCATTTTGATTGAGACATTCATGGGTATTTATTTCCTTTGTCCTAAAAAATGCAGATGATGGAGTTCTGCCTCTCAGAGTTTCCAAAATTCATACTCCCTACAAAGTTTCAAAATCTGGCAGATGTCATGAGGAAGAGTCCAGCAATGTACTTGAGGCCACACACTTTCCCAATAGGTCATGTTCCCCAGTAGCTAAGGCAAAAGATTTCACTCCTCCTTTTGGCTTGATTCCTCGATTCCCTGTGCAACCTCCAAATTCATAAAACATTCTGTTGTTAAAACTTGTTGTGTATCTAAGGCCCCTCAAATTTCCCAATAGTTGTTCCAGTCCTACTTGATACCTAAAAGCTTTCTTGACTTTTCTTTCCTCCAGCAGAGCTCCCTGCCCAGTCTAAGCACAAACTTCATTGTACTCTCAAAATTCCCAAATTGCCACAGAGAAAACAATGGCTAGTGATCGTCACCTCAATCTGGAATGGTGCTCCACTCTCAACAATTTCCTTTTATCTTCATTGCTTTCAATGCCCTATTATCCCTTAAAAATAAGGTTCTTTCAGTTTCTCCATTTTTTTCTAGTTGTAGAAAAGAGATCATTGGCCTGTCATGATCTTCTACGTCTTTCTCAGAAGTGGAAGTCCTCGGATACTTCTCAAGCGTTAAAAGAAGCATTACTAGTAAGTGCATTGTGATAATAACTACTCCTGGAAAACAAGAAGAAATAATCACCCTAAGCATTAGCATTCCCTTTAAAATAAGAAATAAGGGGGAAAACAAACCTATGATAGTTTCCCCTATTCAACACTGAAAGAGAATTCCTAGCAAACTCATAAGAAAGGAAAATAAATTTCAAGTAAAAGGATTGTAAATGAACCAGAGAGCTATCATTATTTACAGAAAAAAAGAATTGCCTACATAAAAAAATACAAGAGGATATAAAGGCAAAATATTAGACCTAATGAGAAAGCTCTGCGCTTTTCCTAGAAACCATTAACTCATGAAAAAGTTCACATATTGAATTCCTATAAACTAGTAAAAAGCAATAGGAAAATGTAATTTTAAAATAGACGCTATTTAACATTGAATTTTGGCCACTATAGACTAGATAGTATTGGAGTAGAACTCCCACCAAGATTATGAAAGCTGTATGGTCTGTAAGACATAATTGTTCAAAACCATTGAAAAGTCCCCTATGGGGCAAGAATTGGAGGCACTGTTATTCTTGACAGAAGATAGGCATGACAAGAGATCAACATTTGCCCTGGATTTTTTCCTGAGGATATATTCCAATTCACTCAGATAAGAAAATATGTTACCTTAACAGCAGTGATCTCTCTGGGATAAGGAAACATAGGCTGGAGTTCGAGGCAACCAAATTGATTACAACTTGAGAAGCAAATTCCCAGAGAAGAAGGAACCACAGAAAAGTGAGCTCTAAAACCTGACTTCAAATTGTTCTGAATTCATTGGCTGACTTCTAAACTGTGCATACATATGCTCTGGGACACCACAAGAAACTCAGCGGAAAACAGCAGGTCGTAAAAAGAAAAAAGACCTACCATTTCCATATTTAACATTTATTTATTGAGTATACTAGTCAATACAAATTTTGTTAATGTTAATATTTGACAAATCTTCATGTTGAATATACAGTTTTTTATTACATTATCCTTTATACTTTTGTAATTGTTGGAAAATATTCATAACTTTAAAAAGAGAGAAAAAATAAATGATGATATGGATGAAAAGACGTTATAATGTTATATGGGTCATTGCCCCACTGGTTCAGTTTTCTCAATGTGCAACAGGGACAAATCCAACCAAATCAACTGCAAAATAAACTCTCAAATGAGGTATACAACCCATAAGTACTGCCAATCTCTCAATTAATGCAGGAATAATTAAATAATTATGTATTGAGTATGCGTCTTATGCAAAGTTTAGTAGTGAAGAAGATGAGAAAATACATATTACAGAAAAGGGTGTAAACCAAAACAATCCAGAAAATTCCTCTAAGAATTCAAAGGAAAAACAGATTACTTTTGATGGAGAAGACTTGATGGAATAACTAGTATTTTGGTATCTGAGTCTAATATGTGCAGATGAGTTGAATTTAAGTAACCTGGTGGGGGATGGGAGGCATAACATCCACACTTACAAATCTTTTCCCAACTCACCAACCCCTCAGAAGAAAAGCTCAACTCTGTAGAAGAGAGGATTTCAGATCTCTGGTAGTTCAAAGAAAAGTTAGAATTTAAAAGATTTTGTAGTTATTAACAAGCAAATTTTCATTCTTCTCATCATATTATAGCTCTACACAATATACAGTTTTGTTGGGCTGGCCTGTGGTGCAGTAGTTAAGTTCACACCTTCTGCTTCGGCTACCTAGGGTTCACTCGTTTGGATCCTGGGTGCAGACGTACACGCCGCTTGGCAAGCCATGCTGTGGCAGGCGTCCCACATGTAAAGTAGAGGAAGATGGGCATGGATGTTAGCTCAGGGCCAGGCTTCCTCAGCAAAAAGAGGGGGATTTGCCACAGATGTTATCTCAGGGCTAATCTTCCTCAAAAAAAAAAAAAAATATATATATATATACTACTTTGTATCTTTAAAACATTGGTTAAGATCTGTAAAGAAATCTATTAAATGACTCCCAGAAATTATCAACAATCCTATAATCTTTGGATTTTTGAGGTCTATTAGAATTGTAAAGTCATTGAGACTATTAACCACCGCAAGGACTACATTCCAGTCCTACTGATGTTGGTCAACAGCATATGTTCCTACATGAATGAGAGCAAATTTATGTCAATAAAGATGCTCCAGTTAAAGTATCATTGGGTCTTCCAGTGCTTATCAAACGTATCCACAATTTATCACATTGAAAGATGTAGCCTTCATGTAATTCAAGGAAGGCACATGTGACAAAGATGAACAAAAACAAATTCCACAAAATTTAAGGCTGATGATTTTGTGTGGCTTAGACTTGTCTACCCTTTGAGACAAATGGTATATGTGTAAAAGGACAGAATTGCCAGTGTATAGATATATTTGGGGGAATTTTGATTAGTATTTCTTAAATTCTCCACTTCACTATTTAAAAAAAAAATAGTAGTAGGCTCCAATTTACCCAAAATAAGTACCTGGATTACAGATTAACACCAATCAACTTTGAAGCAATGCTAACCTCTACACAATTTGTTCATGCAGAATGATGTCTAAAAATCGAGTTCTAGGTAGATTGCAGAAAATGATACACTTTGTGAGCAACACTGTCTGTAAGAGGAGCTTGGTGTATAGCAATTAAGAATCACATGGTACTTTGAAATGGATGGAGAAATTAAAATATGGAATCATAAATGACAAGAGGAAAAGGAACTAATCAAACACCTATGCTTATTCAGACTTGAATAAAGCAATTACTGATCACATTATTTTCAATATTATCTTTTGAAACTAAGGACTAATACATAATAACGTGCATATACACATACATGCAATAGAAACAGATTTGATGTTCAGTTCTACACTAATGGAGCAATAATAAAGAAACCCTTAAACCTCAGATAATTCAATTTTTTTAATATACTATGGTATTTGAATGTGCTTTTTTGTAGTCAATGTACATTTTAATGATATTTTAGCAATCATATTCCATGAACACAAATGCATCAATTGATCATGTCCTTTTCCTACTGAAAACCTTCAATAATTCCCTTCGACTTTCCAGTAAATGAATTTCAAGTTTTGGAGCACAATGTTCAAGACTCCTGGAGGTCTAGCCCAACCTACTTTTAAATATGTCCTCCCATTGTCCTCTGGATGTTCTTTTCCCTAAAACTGCTCAAATCAAAATTGTCCCCGAATCCCCTATACTCTCCTAATATTTCTACCACTCCGAACACTTGCCAATGTTATTGCCTGCACTTAAGATGCCCTTTCCTCTCATCACCACCTAGACTAAAGCCTTTTAACTGTCTTACTGTCTCAGGCTCTCCCATTGCAATATAGTATTGTGCACACTACTATTGCCAGATTAGGCTGACATCATACTGTTCAATCATGTCACTCTCTTATTCAAAATTCTGAAAATCGCAGTCTCAAAATTAGAAAAAAATTCATCTTTCATTTGTTTTTTTTTAGATTCCAGACATAAGTGAGATCATATGATATTTATCTTTCATCTTTCATAATAGATCTAATTATATCTAGTCCATGAAGCCTTTGTAATCTGTGATTGGATTTGTTTTTCTACGTTAAAAATTAACACAATCCAAGTACGGTACTTGAAAAATGATAAATACTTAGTATATATTTATTAAATGAATTAATTCTAACTAAAGCCCTATAGAACTGAATTTATAGCTCTATATCAGCTGTGTCTTGAAGTAGAGTTAAGTATAACTCTATTCTTCTTTTTGCTATGAAAACCCCTGGAAAGTAGGAACTGTTGTCTCTGTCAATGCTTTCCCCATAAGGTATTTACTATAATAAAGTATTTATTGAAAAATGAATTTTAAAATGAATGAAAGAATAAAATGTTTAAATGAAAAGAGTATAAGAAGTCATATGAGATTTAATGATCCGTGCTAATGCAGGGGAACAAAAAAGGATAGATGTTATGTAGAAAAAATTAATATTTCTTAGAAATGTAATTCCCATATAAGTTTCAATATGATAGCTCATGAAAGTTTGAGAGTTATGTTGCAATTGCTGGCATTTCTACTGGGTATTCAATTAAAAAAAAATTCAACTTCGTATATATTTCAACATACGGAATGAATTTCCTGAAATATTTTTGAAAATAATTTTGGCATGTTCATGCCACAAAATATTGTAGTAGAATACTTCTATATAATTTAGTAGGGAAAAGTTATAAAAAGCTAAGTTAATTAATACTACTTGTTTTATTATATGTGGAAAAATATGGCTAATCCATCTTTCCATGAAACGCATATCATGAACAGCTATGTCTTAAAATCTGAATTCATTACTGATACTGATAATGTCTACAAACAATTTTTTATTGTTTCAGTTATTATGGCTCAGTAACAAACTGCCCCAAAACTTTGTGCCGTCACTCTTTTTATGTGCATGAATTCTGTAGGTCAGGAAATCAAAGAGGACATCACAGGGATGGTTTCTCTCTGTGTATACCTGTGGCTTCAGTTGGAAGCCTTGAAGGCCAGGAGATGAAATTGCCTGAGGGCTCATGTACACACATGTTTAAAAATTGATGCTGCCTGTTGACTGAGACTTTAGCTGGTGCCATCAATTAGAACATGTACAAATGGCCTCTCCATGTGTTTAGGGCTTCTCGGAACATGGTGACTGAATTGCAAAGGTAAATGTGCTGAGAGAGAGAGAAAGAGAGAAAGAAAGAAACTCAGGAGAAGTTGTACCATTTTCTTCATGACCTAGCCTTGGACATCACAAAGCATCCCTTCAGCTCCATACTGTTTATAGTGATAGCTGCCCATTTTCAAGGAGGAGAAATAGATTCCGAGTCTTGACAGGGGCATGGCAAGATTCTGAAAGAGCCTGGAAGATCAGAAATACTGCTATGGCCATTTTTAAAAAATATAATCTGCCATAATGATCGATGTCTTAAATCTGTAAAGAGTAATTAATGCATTCACTACCTGCATTCCTCATTACTGTATCACTTAACGCTTGCTGCATAACAAACAATCTCAAAAGCTCAGTTGCATTTATTATCATTCATGCAGATTTATGAGTCATTTGTTGTTGCTCTGCTTCAGGCTATGGGTCTGCAGAACATCTGGAGTGACTTTTTAGGACCAGAGAATATTTCCAGACCATGCTTTATTCATGGTAAAGCAACAGGGATGAACAGAAACACGTGGCCTCTTAAGACCTAAGGTTGGAACTGCATGCTTTCATGACCACCACAATTCACTTGACCAAGTATCTGGCCAAGCCCAACATGAAGTAGGGGAAATGATCTGTCTCTAAGGGGAATAATTACAAAGTTACATGGAAAAGCGTTGGGATACAGAAAGAGGCTAATTATTGGGAGTAATAATGCAATCTACATAGTTACTTCTGTCCAGTAACAATATACAAATGCCTATATAAGTCAGAGAAGTAGAGCTACCAATAAGTTTAATTATATTATGGTAATTATATCAAGTTCAATTGTGGGAGGAGTTGGGGAACTAAAGACTGGATATGAGAGATGGAGGTTCAGAGAAAGAGTCACCAATCTGCCAACCTAATAAACCAACCACTTCTAACCTTAAGAATATGCCCTCCAAGGGGGAGCTCAATGGGACATTGTGAATTTTATATAGCTACCACCTCAGTGGGTCCACAGCTATACATTTGATGATAGACCTGGGCCCACTGTCGGTCAACAGGACAGTAGTTGAGAAGAGCTAGACACCTAGAAGAGGAAAGAAAAGACAAACTGCAACCTACTGGACACCTTTGCATATGTCTGCAATGGCATCTGATCACAAAATGACCTTCAGAGGGTAATGGCTGCTGTTTCACGTTTACCTTCCCAACTGTGCACAGGTTCCTATTTTTACCAACTGTGAACCAGGCCCACATGCAGAAAGGGATTCTGGAAATGTTGTTCTCAGCTTAATGAAGTTAAGAAGCAAAATACCACAGTACCTATCAAAGTTAAGCACTTCTACCTTATATAACATTGTAAGCATATTTTCATTTATAATATGTATTATTGCTTCAAATAGGATTAAGAATGCTAACGAAATTTCTTACAGTTTTATTTTTAACAACAAAGCAAGATACAGGAAATTGATCTTACAATTTCAAAACACAAATTTTAGACTCTTTTCTGAAATTAAAAATATTTCCATTTCCTGAATGACAGAAGAGCAAAATGTCTATCTATAATTGTTACCTTGGAAAATTAAAAGTTAATTTTAATTCAATTATTAATTTTCTAACTTCTTCTGTCACTCTGGAAGTTAATTTATCATACATCATTAATCAATAATATATTAGGAAGAGAGCATATGTTTTGTAACCTTTAGGATATAATTATAAGATATTAATTTTACCTCTTGGGGAAAATCTTTTTGGATTTTAGGACTATCTTATCTTTCTGGTTGACCTTGACTCTTTTTTACTTCTTTGAAAAAAGCGTATCTATCTGAATTGTCCCTATCGGAATCCATAGAAAGAAATAAACCAAGATATTTAAACTTGATGTCAGAAAATGGGTAAATTTTAAAGGTCTCATCATGCACATCTGGCAGCATTATTGCGATACACAATGTACTCTTTTTCTTCAAATTTGCTTTTGTTCAAGGAAAGGAAAAGGGAGAAACCCCACGCACCTTGTTGCTCTGTGAATTCTCCAACCTGCAAGTGTCTGAGAAGCTGCCAGAACCTTTGATTTGTTTTGTAATCTTTAAGCTCTTTAAAAGGACCTTGACATTCTGCTTACCTTCTTCATTTCAGCTACCTATTAAACATCAGGCTTTAATGATTTTCTAACTATAACTGTAAAATTACTTTGCTCATCCTTCTGATATCACAGCCTTTCATACAATTCTTCTCTTTCCTTATTTGCTTTAGGGTGACATTGAGGGCATGGACATCAAAATCCTTTTTGTTTTCTATTTGATTCCCTGGACACACAGTGCTCCTTTCAGCATCCTTATGTTCCCTCAAATTCACAAAACTGCCCCCTGACTGTAAGTCATCACCCAAAAAAAAAGTCATTTGGTGAGCTGATTTTCTCTCTCACACACAGCGCATACAAAGCACCTCATTATATCTTGGTATGGCCTAGTAAACTGCAGAGACGTGATGGCCACTGAGGAGCCTCTGCACTATGCAGTCCTGATTTCTTCGTCCTTTCACTTGCGCTCCTCTAAGGAAAATAATCTCTAGAATAAAGGAATCTTGTAGGCATCTCAAATTGAATCCCCTCTCCCCTGTTCTCCCACTACTATTACCTATCCTGTCAGTTTCACCCTACCCTCATCCAACAGGCCTCCCTGAAACCACTCTTGTACAAATCTCTTACTCATCCATTGGAACTTTAAAAGAAACCGTTAGAATTTAGTAAGCTCTTTTCATATATTTCTCATCCTCTCTGGGAAAGAATTTTATTGATCCATGAATGTCATGACATTTGCAGGATGATGGCAGTTATAGAATTTTTAACATGGGCAAGACTTGGCTTGGGACAAGACACATGACAAATAGGGAGCTAGTGATGATGCACATTATACACCACAGAATATTAGGATATAAGAAAGTGTATGTGTATACGCCGGGAAGTTCAGTAATGGCTCAAACCCTTAAAATAAACTGAGCTAAGAACGAAGCAGTGAGGAAACAAAAGTATCTATTCTTAACAGAAAAATAAAACAACCATTAAAATTGCAAGTGAAACTCTTGATTTGGACCAGTCATTTTATGCCAATAAGCAATAATTATGGTGGAGTGTGTTTCCACACTATATGCAACTAATTTCTACATAGATAATTATTTTGTATTATATTATGCAATGAGAGGACCATTCTTTTTCCATATAGTAATAAAGTAGGGGATTTGTATGTAAGGCTAGTGGAATGGTGTATTAAATTATGGGAAAGATATATTTATTGTGGAGACTTTGGTGCCTAAGATAAACAGAGAAAGAGAGAGGAAAGAGGAATGAGAGGGGAGATTGGAAGTTTACTCAAGATATCATAAAGGGGCTGAAAAACTGGGGACTGTAAAACCAGTAAAATATAAGAGGGAAAGCTTACTTTTATAAAGAATGAGTATTTTTTTTGGTTTTGATTTCCTGGAAAAAATAAAATTATTCTTGTCTGTAGTTTACCTGAAGGTTTGTTGACCTTAACTTTATAACATTTGGATGAAGAGCTTATAAAATGCCTACGATCCATAAGCCTCGAAAGCAAAAACTCCTCTTCCTAGGATAATACCTCAGGAGGCCACTGTTGACAAAGGCTAGCCACTACATTTCCTTGCAATGTAGTTTAGCTCTGTCATTCTACAAATCATCTGTCCTTAATATGTTTATGAGTAAGGTATTCTCAAACAAGATGTCAAAGTGTTAGTAATTTTCAGTGAATGAGCAATCTTGGAAACCAAGTTAAGAAGAGAAAGCAAAATGAAAGAATGCCACTCTAATCAATTCTGCCCTGTAGATGAGACTCCTACCCACATAATATGAGAGTTAATCAAAGTTTTCTAAAAGGCACAATATGGAAAAAATTCTCATCAATTTTTAATTGCGTTACAGATATCAAGCAATGTCTCAGCTACTGATTGGTTTTAGAAAGTGAATAGTGTATGTTCCATCACAATGTAGCCACCACGGTTCTTTAATTTAGCTAGCACTCTATTTTTCAACTTTGAAATAAAGCAACATATGCTCTATAATATCAAGGCCCAGAGTTAAAATTTTAATTTATTGATGAGGGTAAATTTTGCAATCTGCTTAAATAAACATAAATACATCATTTTTAATATTCATGCTTCTCAACTTTTTCCTGATAGGTTATAATTACAACTAAAGAGAACTTCCTTATGAAGAGACCAAGAGATAGCTTGGGACAGAGAACACTCCTGAATTAGGTTTTAGGAGAGAGTTTCAAATTTTCAGTCTAATAGTGGCTAGCTGATATCTCTAATTGAATTTTACATGGCATATGAAAAAGTTCTCTAATGTAAGTATAAAAATATTATTATGAACTTGAAAAAAGCCATATTGCAAAAATCACAAGTATATTATTTCTAGAACCTGGAAAAAAGATACTTATTATCTAAGCAGTGGCTCTTTAGTAAACTCTACACACCTGAATTCTTAAGTTATTAATCTAAATATAGCTTTCT
Source organism: Equus quagga (assembly GCF_021613505.1). Lineage (NCBI taxonomy): Eukaryota > Metazoa > Chordata > Mammalia > Perissodactyla > Equidae > Equus > Equus quagga. The sequence continues at coordinate 20,763,852 of NC_060268.1, forward strand.
TGACAATCCCATAACTGAACAATTTTATCTGGGAAAAGATAAGGCCAACTTGTTAGGGCAGATTACTCTCCAATAGAGCATCCTTTTGCAAGCATTCAGTTTGTCAACTGGGAGCTCAGTATCCTCCCCTGTGAAAAATGCCACAGCAAGACCGATATGTCCAGGATGGGCAAGATAGAATGGAAAAGGCAGAGATGGTCACAATAATCAGACAAATCTAGCAATTTCTGAAGCAGGATATCCACCATTTGAACTTCCACGTATTTCATCATCCAAAGGACCTTCATTGTTCAGACTGCCATTGTGCGTGGTGGTGGGGGTGGAGAGACAGTTGTTTTCCAGCTACATGGCTCACTTAAATGTGTGGACCAGTCCTCTACACAGAGCAGAACTGTTGATACATCTGAAACCCAAACTTTAGTATTTCCAGTTTCAATGCAATTGAGCAGAATCAGGGATGCAGCTATTTCCCCCTATTTATAGCCTCACTCAGTGACAGGTCTGATGCATAGGAGCAGGCTCTTACTCAACACATCTGCTCCCCATGTGTTGCTGAGTCACACATACTTTTTTCGTTACCAAAAGTAACAAATATTTATTTTCTCCTTGACAGTCCCACAGAGTCATTGCAACAGAGGGAAAAGCAAGTGAGATTCCATTCAGCTTTGCTCATAAAAAGATCACTATTGGTGTGTGTGCCTCCACTAGAAGAGAGTTGCAGAAACCTTGGAATATGTCCAGAGTAGAGCAATGAAAATGATTAGGAAAGAGGATCTAGGAGAAAAGGTTAAAAGAATTGATATATATGTATATATATAAATAATATATAAATATGTATATATTTAAAGATTAGCCTACATCTGAGTTTTCTCTAAAGCAAATATTTATAAACCTGAAAGAGGCTTCGGGGACATTTGAAAT